>NC_138105.1:46256028-46763528 GCF_964146895.1 Miniopterus schreibersii | reverse complement strand
ATCCTTTGCTTTCTTTTTTAAGGGAATAAAAGGTATGCATAGGCAATATGGCTTAATAAAGAGAAGCTGAAGATTTAACATCAGTGGCACTGAAGAACTTTGTAGATAGGCAGAAAGAAAGCTACAATCTTTCCTGACTTTGCAAGGCTTTTTTTTTTTTTTTTTTAAATCTGAATGTCTTTATTTCACTATCACTCTTTTAAACTTTATTTTTATTGTTGACACTATTACAGATGTCCCCATTTCCCCTACCCCTTTGCCCACTTTGACCCATGAAAAGGCTTTTGATTTTGTTCTGCTTAGCTGTTCCTCAATGTACGGAAAATTATGGATAAAAACCATTCACTCTTAGGTCAACCCATAATCTGTTAAAGAGATGGAAAGTTCTAAACACATTCCATTAAACTTTCATCATCCTCAAATGCATTTATTCTTTGTTGATGAGGCAAGTTATAACTAATTATGTGGATGTCCCATATTTATTATTCTTTACGATTTCTTTGTAATTCTCTAGTTGAGCTGTGAAGAAAACTCTGCTAACCACACATCAACATGAATGTATTTTTATTTTTCCAATCATGCTGGTAGATTTTCATAAGCCTCTTATATAGTCTTTTAGTCTGCCCCCATATGACCAATGGCCAACATTTGTAAAATATGCCTTCAGTTAGGCTGTAGCCATGGAAAAGAGAAGCAAATTGACTTATATGGTGGGCCAAGCAATGGCGTTGGGCTCATTCGCCCATCACCCAGCCCACTGAGTTAAACCATGACAATCTTCAACACCACAAAGGTTTGCAATGAGATGGTGAATACCATGAGCGAGTTTACTGAAAACCCTAGTTCAGAATTAAAAATTCCAGGACCCATAATACTCATTCTAGATCCAAGAGTAATGTAATATTTTCACCAATAATCCAAATGATGCAAGAGAATGTACCATTAGTTTTTTGGGTTTTTAAAAAATTTACTTATTTATTTTTGTTCAAAATATTACAGATGTCCCTTTTTCTCCCCAATGACCCATTCCACCCTGTCCACCCCCCTCTCCAGTCCCTCTCCACACCATTGTCCCTCTCCTTGGGTTGTGCATATATGCATATAAATTCTTTGGTTACTCTCTCCCCCTCCACCCACCTGCCCTTCTCCATCCCTCTGAGATTCGTCAGTCTGATCCATGCTTCCATGCCATTGAATCATTTCTGTTCACCAGTTTATTAAGTTCTTTAGATTCCATGTATAAATGATTTCATGTGATGTTTGTCTTTCTCTGCCTGGCTTATTTCACTTAGCATAATTTTCTCCAGGTCCATCCATACTGTACCAAAGGGTACGAGATCCTTATTCTTTACAGCTGCATAGTATTCCATGGTGTAAATGTCCCCGAGCTTTTTTATCCACTCATCTCCTGATGGGCACTTGGGCTGTTTCCAGATCTTAGCTATTGTATATTGCACTGCTATGAACATAGGGGTGCGTATATTCTTTCTGATTAGTGTTTCAGGATTCTTAGGACACATTCCTAGAAGTGGGATCACTGGGCCAAAAGGCAGCTCCATTTTTAATTTTTTGAGGAACCTCCATACTGCTTTCCATAGTGGCTGCACCAGTCTGCATTCCCACCAGCAGTGTACTAGGGTCCCCTTTCTCCACGCCCTCGCCAGCACATGTCGTTTGTTGATTTGTTGATGGAGACATTCTGACAGGTGTGAAATGACACCTCATTGTGGTTTTAATGTGCATCTCTCTGATGATTAGCAATGTTGAGCATTTTTTCACATGTCTCTTGGCCATCTGAATGTCCTCTTTGGAGAAGTGTCTATTTAGGTCCTTTGCCCATTTTTTAATTGGATTGTTTGTCTTCCTCTTGCTGAGTAGTATGAGTTATTTGTACACTGTATCATTAGTTCTGAAGAAGCCACAAGCTGAGCCACCCCTTCAGAAGTGAGATAATAATGGTAATAATACGCATTCAGCATCTGCTCTATGCCTAGCACTGTTCTAAGAGAGTTTACTTGTATTAACTCATCTAACCCTCCCAACCAGCCCTAGGCAGTAGGTACTCACATTCTAACAATCTCTCTAAAGATCCAAAGAAAGTTTCAAGGTGCATGATGAGATTAGTGTCACTCAACATTAGTGTCACTGGCCACCCTAGGGTCTCAGCAA
Source organism: Miniopterus schreibersii (assembly GCF_964146895.1). Classification (NCBI taxonomy): domain Eukaryota; kingdom Metazoa; phylum Chordata; class Mammalia; order Chiroptera; family Miniopteridae; genus Miniopterus; species Miniopterus schreibersii. The sequence goes on along the minus strand of NC_138105.1, from coordinate 46,761,359 downwards.
ATTTTTCACGTTGGACTTATCTTGCTTTGGGTTATAAATGTAGACCATCTACTAATTTTTTTCTTGACCTTTAAGTTCCCTGTTTACATTAATACAGATAGCATTCTGCTTTTGCATTTCAATTCCATATATATAATTTATGGCTATAAACACCTATAAATAAATTCTGATACTCCCATGAAAATATTGCTCCAATATTCTGAAATTAAAATTTATCTTACTTTGACATGGTAATAGATCTTTAATTAGAGTTATCATCATATCAGATTTTCTCTTTATAAACAGCATGCTTTACAAACGTGCTTTTAATTTTTAATATTGGATTTTTTTTTTTTTAACAATACAAAAAACAGCCTTTACTAATTTGTGGTGAAGAGATTTTATTAGAATTAACTGTTTTTTTTGGGAAACGTACCAATAAATGTAGTGTCATCAATCTGTTGGGGCGACTCTGACGATTTGTGTTCTCTGTAGGCCACCGGCTTCCCCAAGTAGGCAAAGCTTGTTTTTTTCTCTTCTAGCTTCCCTTCTAGTCATTTCTTAAGGTCTAGAAGAGCAGACTCTTTGTGATATGAAGAGAGACCTGTGGCAGACAGGGTGTGGCTCTGATTCAGTTGGGGGACGTGGAAGAATGGCACAGGCTTGGGAGAGCTGACTACTCCTTTCAGGGACTTGGCAGCTGGCACAGGACTTGAAAGGCAGCCTCAGTGGCAGCCGCTGGCATCTTGGGGTTCTGTGTAACTCTAGCAGAAGATTCTGCTCAGGGCTGTCCCTCGTGTCCCAATGAGAATTCCTTCCTTAGAGACAAAGTGTGACAATGAAGACAGGTTTTATGAGGGTGAAATGGTTCTAATTTTTCAAGGTTCACCTGAGGTTTAAGCACTATTTCCTAAAAAGTCTCTTTTAAACTTCCCATATTTCTTTTGTTTTTTTTAAAAGCATGAAATTCTGAAGGCACTCACATCCCTTCTTTAATCTTCAATTTAGTCAGCTTCACTGAATCAGACTGTCAGAGCCAATGTAACCCAAGAGGTCATTACGTCATAGATAAGTAACCTGTGTCCCAAGGAGCGGAGGTGACCCAGTTCTCACCGCTCAGATCAGACTCTCCCTCAGGCCGTCACGGGGATATTTGAGGCTGGATAATTCTTGTTGGGGGGGCTGTGATTGTGGAACATTTTTCAGTGTCCCTGGCCTCTTCCCCTCTAGATGCCAGAGGCACCCCCTCTCCCTCCTCCACTGTGACAGCCCAAAAATGTCTCCAGACCTTGCCAAATGATTCTCTGGCTGAGAATCACTGGTCTAGCAAATTCCTCAGCCCCTGCCCACAGGTGGGCTAAGGAACAGTCAGTTTTAATAGCAGCAGCTGTTTGTAAAAGGGCACCTTCCTTAGTTCACTTTCCCCACTGGCCCCTAATTGAACCCACTCTTTCCTATCAAACTCCCCCTCAGTGAGCGCCCTCATCACGGTGAGCAGGAATCATGAAGTCTTCCTCCGGTTCTGCACTTCTCACGTAATTTCCTGTATCTATGTCTTGTCTCCTAACTTCTTTCTGAGCTCCGAGACTGGAAGGATAGTCTCCCTGATTGGAATAATTCATCCCAGAATTGTCCCCAGTGCGTACAGTGCTAGGGACAAAGCAGAAACACAATCAATGCTATTGTCTAAACAACTACTCAGAGGCCTAGCTTTTTTCAAACACAAAGGCACAACCGCTTAGGCTACACATGTAAACATCGGAGCAAACAGGAAAGGAATACACCCCAGAAAGTGACTGACAGGTGTCCCCGCCAGCTCGAGATGCACGTGGTTACACTGAGAAGGCAGTAGGCTGTCGTGGGTACCATCGAGCCAGGGATGCAAAGCCTCTAAGACTGACGCTCTTTTTTACTTTATGTAAGTGAGAGAGTGAGGTTGGAACTGAGTCACCGTGGAGTAAAAAGGCCAATGAGGTCAAAACTAAAATATTCATGATATTTCCAAATCTTTATATGAAGCGAATAGCTATATTGATGAGGAAACTGTCATTTAAGGAACTAATCCTGCTGGGTACTCTTTTGGGAGAAAGTAAGATTAAATTCTGCTCTCAGGGAACTACAGTCAAAACGAAAGCCTCATTCATTCATTCACTCATTTGTTTTATAATCGTTTGATAAATATATAGGAAGAATGTATGTATCAAAAGTGGAGACAAAGGGCGAATCACTGGGAAGATGCTGCTGAGAAGATGCTTGTCTAGGAAATTTGTCCTAGAGAATGGAACAGGACACAATCTGACTCCAAAGGGAAGGCATGGCATTCCCCACCATGGGGGAAATGACGGGGCGGATGGATGCTCTGGATAGAAATGCATCAGCAGGCACAAGGACGGCAGCTGGACCTGTGCTTCCGATGAGATTTCTCGTACCTGAGAGACCTCGCTCCACTTTCCAGGACAGGAGAAAGCAGTAGTATTGATGGTGACGTTCTAAATATGAAGGGCTGATCTTTGCCAATGGAGTTTCACCACAAGGCCGATCACCAGTGAGTGATACTGAGCCCATCCATCCTGACGCCTGGGATCAAAAGACCACCCAGGTGACAGCTGGAGAATACCAAGCTCTCCTCGAAGTGCCCAGAGGACTTCTTGTCACTGAAGCTACTCCTATCCTCCCTGTTATACACTGAATATTTATATCCCCTCAGATTCCTTTCCCTCACCTGCATTTTATAGTCTTTCTACAGAGGCAGTGCTGCTTAGTGGTTAATGCTAACTGCCTGAGACCTAGGCAAGTCACTAAACCACTACGGGCCTCAATTTCCTCTTCTGTAGAATGGATTTAATAACGGTATCCACCTCAAAGAGATGCTATGAGAATGTTTAAGCCAGTTCTTAGAACAGTACAAGGCTCATTACGTAAGAGTTAGCTCTTGTTGTTATTATTATTACAATTATAAATACCCATTCTCCTGAGGTGCTCTTCCTCAGCCCTTATCACTTTTTACACCCCAGAGGGTTCCATGTGACACTGAAGGCCAACATATAGGCACACTCCTTTGAGAGCAGGGCATCCCCAGCACTCACGACAATGTCTGGCACAAGTGGGCACTTGATTTATATTTACTGAATGAACGAACGACTGAATGAGCAAACAAATGTGTGAATGAAGGAGTGAATTGCCCCGTGGGATGCCTAAAGGAGGGTGCAAGAGTGGTTTGTGTTTTTCCCAAGGAACTATTTTTTTTAAATATTCCTGAACAAGATTGCAAAACCAAAAACTTGCCTTTGCAAGGCCGTGTGCTCTGACAGCTAAGGCCCGGGACCCGGGAGCTCTTGTCTCTGCTCCTGGCCAGGTCCCACTCAGCGGAGAGACGCAGGCTGTCTAGAGCCTCCGTTTTCCTGATAAGAATGACAATGTCCACATCCCGGGCGTATGACAAAAACCAACGAGATGGCAAGTGAAAGGTGCCAGGAGCTTCACTAAAGAAGACCTTCCATTACTGTGGAGCAAACTTATTAAAAATATACCAAGAAAGCGTGCAGTTAATGGGGCTGTGAATTTTCTGAAGACAAAGTATCCCCCTTGTTTAGTTTGCTTCGTAGAGGCGAGAGTACAGTGTTATCAGTCGGCTCTCCGAGGGGGAAGCAAATCTACTTTATTCACTGCAGGTTTCAAGTGAAAACACCTGTCTTCGCCTCCTCACCAGCTTAATAAAACTCGGTTTAGCATCCTGAGAATGTGATGTGGTTTGGAAGAGTACTCCAGGGCTTCGGTGCTTGTCCTGTTCACCGTTACAGATGTGGCAATAAAAGGCTTGAAGTTAAAGGTTGTCCTCCTCCTAAACAGACACCTAATCCCACAGCAGCTGGCCATCTGCGTCCGGGCCCGGGGGCAGCGCCGCAGGTCTGGGGGCCCTGCGCTTTCCACCCCAGCTGCTGGCGCCCAGCCTCACTGCCATGCTGCCGCAAACAAGGTGTTGATTTTCTAAATGTCCCTTAAAAAACAGTCAGGCGTCAGGTCTCAGATAACCACTTTAGAGGGAGTATTCCTTTAAAAAAAAGGAAAGAAAAGAAAGAAAAAAAGTTCAAATTAAAAAGAAGAAATATTGGGCCCTGGCCGGGTAGCTCAGTTGGTTGTGGGTTTGATCCCTGGTCAGGGCACATATGAGAAGTAACCAATGAATGCATGAATAAGTGGAACAATAAATTAACGTTTCTCCTGCTCTCTCTCCCTCAAATCAATAAATTAAAAATTAAATAAAAAGAAATATTGTTTGCATATCTAGCTTATTGCCACTCGTACCCTTTTGGCTTCAAAATTTACGAATTCTCCTACAGTCAAGCTCAACTCAAGGCCCTGAATGCAGCAGCTTCCCGGACGCTTTCCTGGATCAACCGCACTCCCCAAGCCCCTTTCCCATCATTCCCAGTCCTGTTTCCAGAATTCCTCCCTGTCCTCCCCCAGTGAGGCCATCAGTCTTGCGGTGTTAGAAATTCTCACCGACTCGACTCGGAAGGCGAGAGTAGAACTCTGTACTGTGCCCATCATTTCTAATAATCGCCTGATGGAATCAATCCACTGGGAAAAATTGCACGGGCACTTGACAAAGACGTGAGAACATGGGTCATTTAAGCCTCCCGAATGGAACCAGCCATTAAAGGGTTGTTGAAGTTTTGTTCAGATACCGTCAATCAATACCTTGAGTGCATTTGATAAAGGTGACTTAGGAGATAAGATTTTTTTGACCTTGAGAGTTTAGTTTCATCTTATCTGTTTTTTTACCGTAAGACCCAAGCTGCTGTACCTCCTGCATTGAACACAGGGTGGGCACATTTGTGCACTGAAGTGACAGTTACGATGCAACCCAGAATTCCATCAATACAGACGGCATTCCTGAGGGCATCGGGAGGGAAGATCTGAAAATTGGGAATCATCAACTCCCTCCAGGAAGTGCTTCCAGAGTCAGTTAGAAATCATTGTAATGGACAAATGCCTGGGTTTCTCAAGGAAAAAAAAGTCAATGTCATTTAAAAAGGGGGAAAGTGAGACTATAAGAGAAAAAATATGTAAGAGAAAAACCAAATGCAATGTGCACATAATTTCCATTCTGATTCCACAAATTAACTATAAAAAATGCTTTTGAGACAATCAATTTGAGTATGAACTAGGTGTTACCTGATATAAAAAAATTATTGTTAATGTTGTTAGGTATGATAATTGCAAGGTGGTTATGTTGTGTTTTTTAAGTCTGTATATGTTAGTTATCCAGTTTAGAGGGAAATTACATATCTGGGATTTGCTTTCAAATATAACAAGAAAAAACAAAACATAGCAAAACAGTTGGGAAGGAAGGTACAAGGTTGGCAAAAATGCTGATAATAGATGATCCTGGGCGGGTTCATGGAGGTTCATTATGCTATTCTTTTCTACTTTGTGTAACCTTGAAATCTTCCAAAAGAACAATATTTTTAAAGTTACTAAAACCACAATCTCTAGAATGCACCATTGTTTTTCCATTAGTTAATTCGATGCATATTTATTGAGACTCCACTCTGTTGACAGCTTGGTGGCAGGAACTGTGAGGGGTCCAGAGCTACATAAGACATGATCAAATATCACATATGTCTAGGATAAATACCTTTAGTGGTTTATATTTGACCGCTTGGGCATGGAAAACCCTGACCCTTTCCAGATCCTGGATATGCTGATCTGTATGCCAGTGACCTCGGTTCCAAAGCTGGTTACACCCTTTCCTAACCAGGCGACCTTGGGGGAACCACTTACCTTGTCTAAACCTCTAGTTTCTTATTTATTAAAAACAGCTAATGGTAGGACTCCCTTTGTGGGCTGGTTGTATTAAGATAATAATAGGGCCAGCCTAGTACCTTCCTAGGCTATTGATAAGTCAGTAATAATAGCTGACATTGTTTTCTAGTGAGGAGCAGCCCAGCAGTAGCCCTTTGTGCTACTAGGAAGAGGTGGTCCTTTGTCAGGGCTGGTGTGGCTTGGAACAAGGGTGAAGGGGTGAAGGGCTCAGTGAGCAGAGGGACAGCTTTTTTTAACAAAAAAGCATCTGTGCGGTTTATGTTTTGCAACTAACTCCCCCCAACATTACCCCCCTCTTGCTCACTCTGCTCCTCCACCAGGCTGGGGGGTGAGTTAATCCTGGTGCTCAAGAAATGCCAGGCAATCCTACTGATGGATTTTAAAATTGTACAGATGCCCCTTGACTTATCTCTGTCCCCATAAACCCATCATAAGTTGAAACTATCATAAGTCAAAAATACATTTCCTACACTTAACCTACCAAACATCATAGCTTAGCCTAGTTTGCCTTAAATGTGCTCAGAACACAATATCCAATAAACCCTGGCAACACAGTGCACAGGAGAGTATCCGTTGTTTACCCTGGTGATCATGTGGCTGACTGGGAGCTGGGGCTCTCAGGAGAATATCGTACTGCATATCATTAGCTGGGAAAAGATCGAAATTCAAAATTTAAAGGATGGTTTCTACTGAATGCATATCGCTTTCGCACCGTCAGAAAGCCAAAAAATTGTTAAGTCGAATCATCGTAAATTGGGGACTGTCTGTATTCTCGTTTCTCCTAAATGGTGATAATAGGGATGGTGACTAAGGTATTAGCGTAGATTAATTTGAATGCTTCACTTGAAATGAAAGTAACTTTATCACCAACCTTGTCTTGTTTTGTCACCTCCCTCCCCTCCTCCCCCTCTCTTCCCTCCTCCCCCCTCCTCCCCCTCCTCTCCCTCCCCTCCTCCTCTCTCCTTCCTTTATTAAAAAGCTAGCACTGTTGGCCCCAACAATCAGGCCATTCACTTCAGCGCGCATCTTGCTGTGCAGCGGACTGAAATGCGCCATCCTTGTCCCAGCTGCAGGGCCCCCGACGCCTCCGTGCCCAGTCCCCCGCACAGTGCACGTCTGTTTCGTAGGGGAGGTGAAGCTAGAGTGTGCCTGACCCTGCGGGTGCCGCTGTGGAGAGACACGAAGTACTGAGCTCAAGGGGGAAATGTACGTGGCTCCGTATTTAGGCATGGGTGGATGCCACGCATAAACATGCGGAAATCAGAAATTCAAATCCATTCCAATCACAGGCTATCTGGAAGTCTGGAGAAACAGTTCACAGAGTTCTTGCTTTTTGTCAAAGTTATGGCGAAGGATCACAAGGAGCCTTCACCAAATACTAGAATCCTTACAAATGCCATAGTTTAGGAACATCTTTTTGAGTAAAATGTCCTATAACTACATATACACTCATATATACTCTTTACATACACACATATATAAATTTGTATACATTTATAAAACTTGAATTACACCAGAAAAATGACAGAGGGAAAAATGCTACCTTGAATAATATAAAATTAAAACAAAATTCACATACCGCAGTAGAGTGTAATAGGCAGGGCATATTACACAGTTTTTCTTTGGATAATCTGATAATCAAGACTCTTGTCTCCCAGATAGCAAGTATAAGGTTAACTGGATAAAGCAAACAAGAGACCTTAAATCTGTGCATTAAAGCAGGGTGTGGGAGTTCCTGTTTTCTGAGGCATGCCAGTCACCTGATACATTTCCTGTAGAATCTGCCTGATATGTTGACCCCAACTATGTCATAAATCCCAACCTCTCTGCTCTTCAGTATAGCTTAGTGTCTTGAAGAGAACAAGTCCCTGCACTACTACAGAATTTGTATCAAATGAAAATCTCTAAAAGAATTTTAAATAAATGCTAGATTAGAGCTGAAAAACATCAGCACTTTGAGAATGTATTTTAAAGACTTTTAAACAATGCAATTAAATCAACCACTGTTTACTACACTTTCTAATTTAAGAACACTTTATATTTTTAAGCCGATTCACCTGGTTTCATTTGAGAAAATGGAAAGTTAACATTTTGAGGTATTTCAAAGAAAATCTTTATAGTTTAAATCTCAATCTATCACAATTATCCAGTATGTGTATTATTAAGGTCATTTTCTTCTAACTCCATGCTTTTCACTGCCTGCCTTCAGTCACTTTAGAGTTATACGCATTTTTTTTTCTAGTTTCAAAAGCAATGGACGCTCTTTGCAGAATCTCAATTATCATCTATTACCTACCGCGCAGAAACGATTGCTTAACAACTTAGCATTATGCCAGATGGTTTTCTAAACAAACATATGATTAACAGTACCTATTAAAACAAAATAATGCATGGCAATTTGTAATTTATTTTACCTTCCTACCAATAACATATCCTGGATAACTCTCCTTATGGAAATATTTAGTTCTATAAGCCCATGTTTGGGTGTGTGATTGCAGAGCATGCTGTTTTATGGGTGTAGCTTGCTCTATTTAACCAATCCCCTAATGCAGGTAAAGTAATATTATAAACAAATGCAAAAATTAAAAAAGCCATCCTTGTGCATGTACCTTTGCAAATGTTTCCTATTTAAAATGTTCTCTTTACTTAGGTGTGTAGCCCATTATATTTTCTCTGCTTTTTGAAAATCACAAGAGATAAATCAAGAATTTGAGTAAATGAGAAGGAAATTGCCAAATGAGCCTTGGGAAGCATGTTTTTATATTTTGTATTATTCAAACACTTGCATATTTTGTCATTTTCTCTGCTTCTGGGCTAGAAAATCTGCAAAGAGAAATTCTGGGTGGAGGGATTTAGGACCCCTTTCTACAACCCCTGCAAACCTAAGCCCATGTGGGGACACAACCGCAGGCCTGTCTCCTCTCTCCTGCACCTCTCCTCTCCTGCACTTTCCTCGGGGCAGCTGCTCCTCCCCTTCCTTTCTTACTATGAAAGACGTAGGGTTCTCTGTACCCCACAACCTTTTACTTATCCCCGAGGCAAAGGGAATTCAAGAGCTGAGAAGTACCCACACCAGTTCTAAGTATGGCAGAGAACTGAAAACAAATAAAGACTCCAAGGGCAAAGGCGAACGTAAAAATGGAGTAAGACTTCAAAATAAACATTGTTTCTTTGCCATTCTGTTGCATAGCTTTCGACCCTTTTGTAACAAAAATTTTATTCAGGACTTCTTTCCACATTGCAATTTGCCATTGCATCATCCTTACATCATGGTATATCTTTTCAATGGCCTATTTGTTTAGAGATTTCCCCCCGTTTTCTTATTGCTAAATTCTGTGAACAATGAATTACTCAGTGGGAAACACCACTCCATCTTTGTAGAAAGATCACAGGTGCGATTGTATTCCTTTGTGCTTTCATTAGTTTGGTTGTGTGTTATAAAAGAAAGCATTTTAAAAGTACAAAATAGCCCAGGTTAAAGAGAAATAAAATCCAAACGTGCTCTTTTCCTCACTGGGCATTGACTGCTCACCTTTAGCACAGAATCACCAACTGCAGGGCTTAGGGAACTTGACCAAGGTCAGAAAGCTTAGTACCTAGTGGAGCCAAGATTTGAACCCAAGCATTCTGGCTGCAGAGTCCAAATTCTCGGTATTACTGTATAGCTGGTTCCACTACACACACCCAACTCTGTGGTTAGGTAAAAAGTTTAAAAAAAAATTAATAGCCTCCACTGAAGAGGAGATATTTAATCTGAAGTCACCAGACAGACTCCAGCGAGGTAGAGCACACCACACTGCAAGATGGAGGTTAAGGTGAAGTCTGTATATTTTACTGTAGACTGAATGTCAGCATTCTAGATTCTGTTTCCTTTCATGCTCCCAGCAGGGTAGACATCAATGTATCCACCCAAAGCAGAAGTATTCTTAGGAGACTTCTTAGTCTCAGAAGAAGCTAAATGTCCCCGCTAAAGGGAAATCCCTCCAATGCTGCCTTTTGAGGTCACTCAGAGAAACACGTGGCTCACTGCCAGATCATTCTTCAAGGAGAGCCACCAACTGCCAAATCCAAATCCACCGATCACACAAGGACTGCAATCAAACATTTTAGAGACTCACTTTCAAGTATGTGTGGACTGTCAAGGTCACCAGACATTTGAAAACAGAAAGTCTGAAACAAACAAATAAGGAACTCAGAGGCCACAGAAACAATAGAAGAAAGGTTTTTAAAAATCCACTAAATTTACTATCTTCAGAGCAAAAAAAAAAGATATTGCATCCATGAAATAACAGGATATTTGAAAAATAAAAGAATAGGAATGACACCTTAGAAATTAAAAAAGTTAAAACAAAAGCTCTCAATAGCATAAAAGAATAAAAGATAATAAAATTAGAGGATCAGTTCAAGTGGTATAATGTTTAACTAACCAGAATTCCAGAGAAAAAAATAGAGGAAAACAAAAGGGAAGAAATTAACAAAATAAAAATAGTGGGCATCTCTCCAGAAACCAGAGACATAAATTTCCATGTTAAAAAGGGGCAAATGATCAAAATAATTCCAGGGGGAGGAGGGAGAACACGCAAATCAGAATAGTTCACATTGAAGGAAATGGAGAAAGGGAATGGCAAAGAACTTCCCAGTAGCAATCAGTAGAGACTAGAAGGTAGTGGAACAGCCTTTGACATTCTGAGAAAAAATGACTTTCACTTGGGGATTCTATACCCAGCCAAACTATGAAGTGCGTAGGTAAACAAAGACACTTCATATATGCAAAGACTCAAAAATTACCTTGTATGTACCCTTTCTTAAGAAACTAATGGAGATGAATTTCAGAAAAACAGAATTAAATCGGGGGGGGGGGGCGGGGAGACATTGAGGTCCAAGAAAAGAGCATCCAAAACAGGAGAACGAGAGTGACAAAAACAAGTCCCAAAACAACAGCACAGTGAAAGTGGAGGGAAAAGCCAAACTGGGGTGGAACCAAGGCTGGAGAGAGGAAGCTCTCAAAGGGGAGCGGAGGGGAGACGTGGAACGCATAAAATGTTTAAAATTTTTTGAACGAAAAAAAATTAATTATCGTGACATATCTGCTGGAGCATTTGAAAAAAATATTAACATTAGGCCTCTAGAAAATCTAATGAAAAAAATGAAGTGATTGCTCACTCTAGGTAAAACGAAATGCAGTCTATAAAAGGAAACATAATTATAGCAAAATACTTGGCTCAGCAGTGACAATATTGATATGGTTATAATAACCTAAATTTAGATTTAATCAAGACTTGTATGATAAATTGCAGGAAAGGAAAGAGAGAAAATAGAGTGTAGAAGAGGGAGCTAAAATCTCATCTGTTGTGACTGAGATTCAATAGATAACACATAAATGGGTTAATACATAGTAGTGTAGCTATATGCAAGGACATTTCAGGAAGGATATATGCAAGGCTGGTGAGATTGTTGCCTCCAGAGTGGGAATTAGAGGGCCTGGAGGCTAAGGCAGGAAGGAGACTTTTCATTTTGTTTAACCTTTATTTTTTTCTTTTGAATTTTGAACTATATAAATACATTACCTATTTGAATAAAAAAAGAAATAGCCAAAATAGGAAAACTTTTACAAACAGGAAATGATAACAGAAGAATGGCTGAGAATGTTGAAAGAGGTTGTCTCCAGGGAGGACTGCAGGATGAGGTGGTAGAGAGATGAGACTGCTGTATTTACGTATGAGCTTATAAAAATATCATTTCGTTTTTAAAATTAAGTGTATGTGTTGATTATATAAATAAGAAGTTAAAACAACACTAGGAAAACACTTTTCAGGGAGACGCTATCTCAACTGTACAGGTAAATTGGGTTTGTGAAAGAAATCTGTGTGGATGTCAACCCTGAGTGAGCAAAATGTTAATATCCTTAATAACACTTTTGTTCAAACACTTTTTCTCTAAAAACGTACAGTATAAAGTGGATTTGTATGCGAATAACAAAAATTAATACAACTTAAATCACAAAGCAGGGACATATTTCCTAGGTGCCTTCACTTCACAGCATGTTTTACGGTATAAATCTATAAAACTGATCCCAGAGTCCGTGACATAAGTTATAATTTTGGAGCATCAATAATCTAAAAGTTTCAGAAATTTATTGAAACCACCTAATTGCATTAAGTCAACTAAACAAAGTAGTCCTAAATGTGGCTACATGCATTTGGGTAGCATAAAGGTTATTTTCTCCATAAGTTCTTGGAAAAACCAAGTTTTTGCATGTTTTAAGATTCTAACTCTAAAAAAAAAATTACCTCTAAGAAAGACACCCTTTATCCCTCCAACTCTGGAGAGCATGGTACATGTCTCAACTCCTTTTTTCAATTCACTTGGTCCAGTGGTAACTGATCACTTGGGCACAAGTGGCCAAAGGAAGATTCATCTAGAGTAGCATCCTGGTTTCAAACTCTGGGTCTGTTGGAGCTGCCTCACTGGGAAGAGTTCTAATTAGCGGTGTCATTTTAACTGAAGCCTATAATAATTGACACCAAAACCTGCTCTCTCACTTGCTCTGCCTCAGTTCAGAAACTACCATTTCACATTTATTCATTTACTCATTGTGATGGTTAACTTGATGCGTCCCCTTGATTGGGCCACAGGGGGCCCAGATATTTAATCAAACATTATTCTCCTAAAAGGAAATTAGGGAGGCTGGGGGACCAGGGTACTCTCATGTTTCTGCAGAATGTTTTTGGATGACAATAATATTTTAATTGGTAGAATAAAGCAGATTGCCCTCCATAATGTGGGTGAGCTACATCCAATCAGTTGAAGGACTGACTAGAACATAAAGATGCACCCTCTCCCTAGTAAGAGAAAATTCACCAGCAGACTGCCTTTGGACTTCATCTGCAACATCGGTCCTTCCTGGTGGACACCTTTTGAACTAGAGCACTGGCTCTCCCCAGGGTTTCCAACCTGCTGTTCCACCCAGTAGACTGAACTTGCCAACCTCCATAATTGCGTGAGCCACATATATGTAATAAACAAACAAATATCTCATTGGTCCTGTTTCTCTGGGGAATTTTGACAAATACACTCATTCAAACAAATATTTATTTAACACAGACTATATGCCAAACAATAAACTAAGTGCCAGCATAAAGAGTTAACATTACAGTCCATACCCTTGAAGATCTAGGAATTTGGCAATTATGCAGACAACAAATAGTTTCTCCTGAGAGTGAGTTGGCCCCACACAGAGAGAATGTGCATATGCATTTATTTAGGAGTTTGGGGCTTCATTGGGCTTATTCACGATTGAAGCCTGATCAAGTTTGCTTAAGCACTTGGTTTTTCCAGTCTTGCTTCATCTGTTTTTTCCAGGGGGTGGAAGGTTCCAGGGAAATACTACAAATTTCCACTCCCTAATAATGTCATCTGCAGAGGACACAGTGCCTTTATTAGCTTGTGGTCCATGGAGTAACCCTACTTACCCTTTTGTGTGGGTCTTACACATAATTTACCACTTTGGAATACTGCCCAATATCCAGTCATCTAGGAAATTTGTTGGACCTGCCTTGCAGTGGTTGGCTTGTGACAACTAGATGATACAAAGAAAACTTACAAGCGTGCTGGCCTTGTGTATGAGACTTCTTTGAGCATAAACCATTCAGTAATTAGGGAACTCTAATGAAACTCAAACTGGGAAACAGAATATTCCAAGGAATTCTGCTGTGCATCATATTATGTGTAGAATATACTGGAAAGAACAATGGCTTTGAAGTCAGACAGATGTGAGTCAAACTCCTATGCTGGCTTCTCAGGAGCTGGTGACCTTGGAGAATTTATTCAACCTCTCTGAGCTTTGGTTTTCTTACCTCTAAAAATGAAGACAACAATATCTTGTCACGGGTGCCTGTTAGGACTGAATGGGAGCACGCAGGTACAGTGACAAAGACAGTGCCTGCCACATAGCACACATGCACAATCAACGGAGGTGGTTTTTTGACATGGAGCGTTGGTGTATCTTTGATCCATCTCTGTGCTTGTAAAAGCAGTAGGGGTTGGTTATAAACACTTAGCTTGCAAAGTGTTCCTGTATAAAGGAAGGATTACAGTCTTCATTTCAAAATTCTGTATTGAGCTTTTAGAACAAAGGACCTAGTTTAGTTCAAAGTACAACAAAATCTTCGTTACACAGAATACTAGAGAATGGACCATAAATGGATGGCCAAAGAACCTGGCCAGTAAAGAGTTCATCATGTCGGCAAGAGGATCCAGCCTGGCCCACCTCTCCCTTCTTGGAAATGTAAAGGTGAATGAAAGAACAGACAATGGGAGGTCTTACTGTTTGTGAAGCAGAGAACTAGCCTCCAAACCTCCCCATCCACTCTTAAAAAAAGTAAAGCCTGGAAAACAATCATCTTCTGAAAATCCTAATATAAGACTGATTTGTTTTTCTGTGGGGAAGCTAATGAGCTCAGGGAGTTTTGCTGGATTATCTTAGAAATGCTTATTCCTGGAACCTTGGTGAGGGGGGAGTGTCAGATAACAGCTGACTCAGCTCAGTGATTATGTTTAACAAAGAAATTAAGGGAAGGAGGGAAGAGAAGAGGGGGGAGAAAATGTTCACTCAGAAGAGTCATAAAAAAGACTTTTAAAAACCACAGCGTGAAGATTGCAACTGACTCATATTCTAAAAATTGCACTAAACTGTTCTGGAAAGTTGTAACATAGAGATATAACAATGGAAACATGTTACTCATTGCCAAACCAAAAGCATAGTAAAGTTGTAACTTTCACTTAAAATAGCAAAAAATAAAGGGCTGTTGGGATATGTCCAAGAAGAAGAATATACTAGTGGAAATTAGGTGATCCCATACTACATTTAATAAAAAATTTTGAGTATTGAATCTTCCCAAAGTTCACGTGTCACAGAAGTAACTGGCAGTGGCAGCTTATTACATCATTGTACTCGCAGCTACTATTAGTTGCCCAGAAAGGCTGGAGGCCAGCGCGGCGCTGACCGTGGACCACACAGTCTACTGACGAACCATCTCGGGAGCCAGTCCTCTAATAAATTTCGAGGAGTGTATTTAAATTCTGATTAACTTATTCAAGTGTTAGTTTGAATTACAGACCAAAATAAAAGAAGAAAAAAATATCCAAGCAGAGCTTCAAGTGGTCACACAGGAATTTGTACAAGCTCAGCGAGCTTTTTGCATTCGTGGTACAAGAAAGCTTTCACTTCCTAAAGATTCCACGGTGGCTCCGTGTTGTCCTCAATGTCCTCATTCCGACACTGAAGTTGGGTAGAGTCTCATCTACGGTATTTGTCTTGCTAACGATATTCATCCCAGGTTAATCATCTGCGTGCCATGAACCATGCTGGGCCCTCGACATCAATTCTCTGTATTCCTTAAAATACTGCGATGGTTGTCCCCACTTACAGAGGAGGAAACAGAGACTGCATGTTAAACAAACTGCTCCCACACCTTTGGGATGCAGATCCCCAATCATCTGACTCCAGAAAGAAGGCCTGTCTTCGCTCTCATTAACCATCAAAGTGGGGTTGCCAAATCCATGCCTTTTGAGCCACTACTTAAGCTGTTTGTCTTTAGCTGAAAAATGCCTCCACCTCCTCTGCTTCCCTGCCCAGTTCTAGACCATTCCCCAAAGCCCTGGGGCCACCATGGAGGGCCCTGATAATACCACCAACACCGGGGTCCCCTTCCAGCCTTGACACAGAACAGGTCACGTGTCACTTGTTTCAGCACTGTATCGGTCAGTTCAGCACTTCACCTAACACTTTGATGATGAGAACAATCTACTTTAAAATAAAATAAAATTTTCAATGGAATTGCCGTTTTTGCGCTTTACTGATATTCTTACTAATCTCGTATAACAAGAATCTTTGATCATGCAGGACAGAGATGAGCTGAATAGTCATGAATATACAGCTGCATTTTAGCCAACACTATCAGATTTCCTCTTAATTTTTCTACCAGCACTATGAAGAAGTTCAAAAGAATGGATTGGAGCTTTACCTTCTCTCTCTGGCCTGGATACACTTAAGTAGAAGTTCTCTTAAGGGTAAATTTGCCAAAAAGAGCCAACAGGAAGATTCTAGAATGGTGAGGCCACCGGATAAATTCCCTTAAGGAAAAATACAAGTTGCTTGTGTAAAGCCTGATAGATAGCCCATCGGCCAGGGTTCTCCACGGGCAACCTGTCATTATGAAGCCAGAAATGGGCAGAACTTGATGTTCCAGGCGCTGGGGCAAGGCAATTGATATACTTAACAATCAGCCTGGGCTACAGCAGGAAGAGAGACAGACGCCAGGTAAGGCTGAGTCCAAAGGCCACTTTGCAGGTTGGTCCCATGACTGCCTGAAGGATGGAGTGGGAGGAATTTTGCATAAAGCCATTCCAGGGCCCCAGGCTGCAGAGTGGTCTGAAGTGAGTCGGACCCTCAGAAAGGCCTTGAAGCTCCCATCTTACATCCTGGTCCTCTGAAGCTGGCCCAGCTGGTGGCACAGTCTGATGGGGAAGTATATGTTCATCTAGGATTCCAGTAAATGAATCTACCACTGTTTTCGTGCAGTCATTAGAAGAGAGAAGATGATGCCAGGGTGAAGCCTCTCTGCCCCAGCCTAGGGCCTCGGCAGCTCAATATTCGGGCTGGTGTGGCTGTTACCTCTCCAAGAAACACATTTCCAGGTTTGGGCAACCAGAACCCAACCAAATACCTGAATGCTATTTCCTTCCCTTTTCTCTGGGCTGTTTCCACATTCTAACTTCAAAACTCTCCTTCCTGTCTCATTGATAGTAAAATGTTTGGGTCACAGGTGCTGCTTTTTCAACTCTGGAGAACTGAGGGGCCAGTGAAAGGATTGAAGACAGTGTGGCCATGGCTTTGGGAGGTTTGACATCACCACAGAGGAGAGCCTGGCATGGTTCAGTCACTCTAGTTTTGTTTGCTTACCCTGAGCCCATAGGAAGTGAAAATGGGCAGCTGCTGTGGAATGCTGACTCCATTTAAGCACAGTGCCACCGTGCCTAACACAGCTGCTTTGAACAAAGCTGGCTTCTGTTCATCACGCTGGGGTAAGCGCTCATCTCCTCTGAGTGAGTCCCTGCCACCTTGCATGCATGGGTCTCCATGCCAGCCTGGAAGGCTCTCCGTGCCTCACCGCTGGAAAGGAGGGAGGTAACACCCTGGTCTTAGCACTACAGTGGGAGTAGCAGCCAGATAGAGGTAGGTGCTTTGCCTTCCTGTTATTTGGCCTGTCCCCAACATCCAAACAGAAAAACAGCAGCCCAAACCCAGAGGAGAGGCAGGGAGTACCCAGCCATCACATTTTTAGGTGTCCTGAATTTTCTACCCCTGGCAAAGAAGCCCTTAACTGTGGAAAGTAGTGTTGAATGCCTCTTCTTTGCTCTTGGAGACATACTATCCTTCATTTCTTGTGTAGCTTAGGGAAGACTTGAGGGAGATTTAAGAGATGTGGGAACTAGGAACTTTTGAAATCATGCTTCAACATTAGTGCTGCTTGCCTGCATGAACAACCCATGGTCCCCCATTCCTCAACCCAAGAGACACCAGAAGGCAGCTTCAGGACAGTTCCCATAGAAGGCTCAAGTCTCCCAAGCCCCATTCACCCCATCTCCACCACACCAGCAGAGACAGCTTTGCATGGTCCATCTGGAGAACAGGGCAGGTGTGGTCACCTCCTATCTCAGGGGCCCATGGTCACCATCCCAATCTCCAGGGGCCACCCTCCTTAACTTGAAGTCAGGGGAAGGTTAGGGAACTAGAGAATTTTTCTCATTCAGATAATCCAGAGAGCTCTATCAAGAAGTACACACTCAGCTAGAAAAACATGGACCTTCAGAAAGGAGGCAAAGAAATATTTCTTTAAGTTAAACAGAAAGCATTAAAACAACAACAGCAAAAACCAGAACTCAAGCTAGAAGAGGCACTGGGAGAACAGCTAGTTCAGCCCTGCTCCTCCCCCACAGAGAAGGAAAAGTCCTGTGTTGAGGTTGGCCTGTGGACCAGCTTCCGCAGGTGTGTTTTGCTTGGCAAGTACAATATACTTTAAAAAAAAAAGTTTTCATTGAGAGGAAGGGAAAGGCAGAGAGAGAGAGAAACATTGATCAGTTGCCTCCCATATGCACACCAACCGGGGATCGAACCCACAACCTAGGTATGTGCCCTGATCAGGAATCAATCTGGTGATCAATATATGGGACATGGGACAATGCTCCAACCAACTGAGACACACCAGCCAGGGCCACATTATACTTTAAAATGTTTTATTCCTAATTAGTTGCCAACCTTGATAAAGCACAAGATCTGGCAAAGCTGGCTGACACCCAGGTGTGGATCACAGCTGCTCTCCACAGGTGACTCCCCATCGGCCGCTGGCCCTCCTGGGGCTTACATGCTCCCTGCCGGCCTCTGCAGCCACGGACTTTGCCTTTTAGGCAAGACCAGTGTTTCTCTACCTAGTGTTTCACCTAGGGAGCTCTGACAAAATGTCCACACCTGCACTCAGACCAGGTAAGTCAGAATCTGGGCCAGGGGAGAGACTCAGGCCTTAGAAGAGTTTAAAATCCCTTAAGGGATTCTAACATTAGGCTTAAGAATGGCTCAGGCAAAGTCTGTGGCACATACCCCGGCTGGTGTAGCTTAGTGGCTGAGCGTTGACCTATGAACCAGGAGGTCATGGTTTGATTCCCGGCCAGGACACATGCCTGGGTCTCAGGCTCGATCCCCAGTAGCAGCCGATCAATGACTCTCTCATCATTGATGTTTCTCTCTCTCTCCCTCTCCCTTCCTCTCTCTGAAATCAATAAAAAGACCTTAACAAAAAAAATAAATAAAGTCTTTAAAAAAAAAGATGGAAACAGAATGGTTAAGGCTAGACCATGAAGGAAGTGCAGGTGATAAATTATACTTTTAAAGCTCCTCAGTGGCTCATGTCACTCTTTCACCATCTTTGAAGTTCTATATTACATCCTATCAAAATCCAGTTTTCTCCTATTACATTCTTCTCAGCATGTCACACAGCCTCAGGGTGGTGTTTCTTTTTTAATTTTTTTTTTTTTTTTTTTTGCTTCTTTCCATTTCATTAAGTTATTTTGGGCTGTCCATTCTGAACCCCTACTCCGGTTTCTCTACTTTCCTTTTAAAGTCCAGTGGACAAAATTAGAAACAATTCTCTACCCATTAGTTATTAGAGCAGAATTCAGTAGAGGTATATATTTCTGTTTCTATCATGTTATACTTAATTTCTCAGAATCACATTACTTTATTTTCACAATGCTTTCCTTTTCTTCTCTTCTCATTTCTTTCTTTAATCTAATCATTACCTGGTTTTAGTTAACAAGGAATTCATTTGCAAAAACCTATGAAACCACACTCCAGGATCAAAAACCAAGATTTGGGGCAAAATTAAAGCACAGATGTCAAGGCTCATTTTCTATTTAGAGGGACATCAACCTTTCTTCAGGGCCTTAAATGATATGTAAAATCAATGGGGTCATATACATATTCATAATAGTTTTAGTTCTTTAACTTACAAATTAATTTACAATCAATAGGTTAGCCTGTTTTAAGCAATTTCTTTCTTTCTTTTTTTTTTTTTAATATATCTTTATTGATTTCAGAGAGAGGAAAGGAGAGAGAGGGAGAGAGATAGAAACATCAATGATGAGAGAGCCATTGATCGAGCCCGCAACCCGGGCATGTGCCCTAACCGGGAATCGAACCCCGATCGCCTGGATCCTAGATCGAGGCTCAACCGCTGAGCCATGCCCGACTGGGCTGTTCTAGGCAATTTCTAAACTAATTTGATAACTTTTTTGGGTGGGGGTTGCTATTTAAAATTTTCCCATTTTGCAGGGTTTTTTTCTTTCCTACTTGGCGCTCATCAAACCAATCCTCAGCTGCCGGGTTATAACAAATGCTGCTTAGTGGGAGATGGACTTGGAAGATGCAATTGGAAGACAAGCACACATTTTAGCCCATCTCTGTAAGATATCGCTTTGCTACACCCATTTTACAGATTACGAAACTGAGGACTGGAAAGTTTAAACAGCTCGCCCACAGTTGAGGGCCCACACACCCAACATCAGGTAAGTCCAGGCTCTGGCCGGCCCCTTGGAAGGTGAAGCCTTCCGTGGCCTTCAGCAGCGGATGGTCAAGCAACTGACCATCAGAGAAGATAGGAGTCCGGCTTTAGATCTTGGAAGAGCAGAGATTGCGTCTCTGTATCACACATTCGGGCCTGAACCAGAGGGACATGGAAATGCACATGAAACACTAAACATGACATTCTAGAGCCAGCAGAGGCTGTTAAGGGGCTCCTTGGAATCCCTAGGGAAAAGCCACGGGTTTTTTGTTTTTTTTTTTTCACAAATACACAAACCAAGGAGAGACCCTTGCATGATGTGAGCTCTGTAAAAATGAAAATCTTGTCCAGAAATAAAATATAAAAACAAAAATTGAACTTCAAGATCTCCTCTCGCAATCGACAGAAAAAACCACACCCCTTCACACTCATGCTTTGGGGAGAAAGGAGAGAATTGAGGTCTTTTCTATGCCGGGTCTCCATAAACATGTCTGCCCTGTTAGAACGCGGTATGTGAGGGGAAAGGAAGGAGCGAGCTCGAGGCTCTGAAATCCCAAGGGCTCCGCGATCCCAAAGGCACACAGAGGGGCGTCGCCCTCCCGCAGCCACGCCCAGGTCCCCCGCAGGACTGGCCGCGGCGCACAGAGGTCCCCCCACCCACCCACCCACCCACCCCCGGCGGGAAAACACAGACCTAATCTCATTGTTTCAACCCAACCATAAAACGCAGCTTCTCCACTTTCTAAAAAAGGACCCGAGGGACTGGGGCTGGGCAGGGCCACACGGGCTGCCTGGGCCCGAGCTTCTTTGTGCATCTGTCCCCAAAGCATGCCAAGCCGTGCGCTAGAGACCAGACGCTCGCCCCCCTCCTGCAGTACCCAGAGTCGTCGCCTCCTCGCCGCGCCAGCCGGTGCCACCTCCAGACGCGGCGACGCGCGTGGCCAGGCCGCCCGCAGCCCGGTCCCCCGCGTGCGGGCCTCTCCTCCAGCCGCCTTTGCGTCCGGGCCCCGGGGTCCCGGGCTCGGGCTCCCGTGCCAGCAGCGCGGAGCCACAGATACTCACGTTTCCAATTGTTTCCTCGAGGTGCGCGCACTGTCCCCGCCACAGGTAATCGGCGAGAAGGAAAGAGCTCCGAGGGCCGCCTTTCAGGCAGCGAGAAGTGACGGGCCGGCGGCCGCTGCAAGCCCCTCACTTTCTGCAAGCTCGCTCAGCGCGCGCCTCGGGGCGCCAGCGCGGCCGCCAGGTTTGATAACTATGTCAGACCGCCCCTCCTCCCCGTACGGAGGCGCAAAGGTGACGGGCTGGGGCGAAGGACCCCGCGTTCAACCGCAGCCACCCCGCCTCGGCCCCAGCGCTGCCGCAGCTGCAGCGACTGTGCGGGGACCGACCAGGCGAGGCTCCGGTGCCAGCCTGGACCTAGGGATTCGCCAGAAGCCTCAGATGCTCCCTGTTCGCAAGGAGCATAAACCTGATACTCTTACCAACGGTTATTTGTGAAGCAGAACAAGAGGCGGGCGCGCTTCCAGTTACCCCTCGCTGACCTGCGTCTCCAATGGAAAGACGGACTGACTTAAAGGAACGCCGCCAACCGCAGCCCGGTTTCTGCTGGCCCGCCCGGCGTCGGCGGGGACCCTGGCACCGCGCGCAGAGCGCAGGGGGCTCCGGGCACTGCGCCTCGCTCCCGCGCTCGCGGCGCCCCGACGCCCCCCGACGCCCCCGACGCCCCCCGACGCCCCCCGAGGCCCCCGCCTCTGCAGAGGGCTCCGGCCAGCAGGACCTTGCTGTCCGCGGGGCTCCTGGGCAGATCCTGCTTGACCTGGACCATCTCCAGAGTGCGGACAGCTCCTAGAGAGTGGCTGGGTTTTATCAAGCAGGAAGGAATTAGTGGGTCTGGTTTGCTTTTATATAAAAAAGTGCTTTTATGTAAAATAATAAAAAAATAGAGTACTTGTAACTGCTGCGGGGCGCGGGGCAGCCTGCTGGCCACGCCCCGCGGCCTCTCCCGGGCTCCTCGGGGGCCGCCCCGCCCGCCGCACCTGCCTCCGCGGGGAGTGGTTTCCGTGGAAACTCGGGAGACCCGCATCTCGCGTCCCGAACGCCGTTACCCTGACGACTGCGGCCCCGCGTCAGGCGGCCGGGGAAGGACGTCCGCCGAGGCCTCTTTAAAATCAGACTGAACGCGATTCATGCGGGCGGGAGGCCAGGAGAGGGGGACAGAGATACTTGGGGATGGCAGCGGAGCCGCGCCCAGGCTGCCCGGGGTGGCGTTAGGCGGGCAGCGCAGACCCGGGGGTAGGGCATCGCTCCCCGCTCCCTCCACCCAAGAGGACTTGTACATGGTGTTACCAGAAATTCCATCATTCCCTTCAGCACAGTCACCTGTTTTCTCTTCTGCTTAAGGTGTTATTTAAAAGTTATTTTGCGCAGACCGAGCGCTAGTGAGCTGCCCGTGGGCGTGAGGAGAGGCCCGAGAAGATGTGTGGAGCAGACGGGAGACCTGGGGCAGAATATTTGGCTGCGATGATCGCGGGCACAGAGGCTCAGCAGCTGTCCTGAGGGCAACCTTGCCCCGTCAGGCTATGACGCACTCATGGTTACAAAATCAAGCTCATCATTTCAGGTGAAGGCTTGGGGGGGGGGGGGGCAAAGACGGGAGGACGAGACTACCCATGTGTGTTAAAAATTTAGATGTTCACATGCCAAGTTCTTACTTTAGGGTGTGGACATTTTGTATTCATCAAACCATAAATAGGTACTGCAGAGTAAAAGGAAACAAGTTAGTGAGCTTTGTGAAAGGCACACACACACGTGCCCCATGGTAGTCTCTTCTTTAATATAAATTGTACGTTTCATATCTGAGTTATTAAAAGTTAAAAATCAGTGGCATGTTTGAATTAAGATTTTACTGTATACGTTAAAATATGATGATAATTAATCTCTGGGTTGAGACTTTCCTTGCTGGTTGTCAGTTGGGGGCATCTCTCAGCTCCTTAAGGTCATCCACAGTCCTCCTCAGCCCCCTCCCCTTCTTCAAGCAGTAAGGAAGGACACATTGAAGCCTCCTGTGCTTCACATCTCCCTGACTTCCTTTCTTTCTATTGCCTTTTATTTTTTATTTTTTAAGTATATTTTTATTGATTTCAAAGAGAGAAAGGGAGAGGGAGAAAGAGAAACATCAATGATGAGTCATTGATCGGTTGCCTCCTATATGCCCCCTTCTGGGGATGGAGCCCGAAACCGGGCATGTGCCCTGACCTGGAATCAAGCCTCGACCTCCTGGATCCTAGGTCGACGCTCAACCACTGAGCCACACCAGCCAAGCTCTCCTGCCTTTTAAAGACTTCACATGATTAACTTAGGTCCAACCGGATAATCTCCCTTTCCACTAAGGTAACAGTCATGAGAGGGATAGCTCATCATTCACTCAAAAGGGGGGGGCATTATACAAGGTAAGAGTTATTGGGTGTCATTCTTAGAATTCTGCTTACCATGCCCTATGACCCAGCCATTCTGTTTCTAGGTATTTGCCCAAGATAAATGAAAATAAGTGTCTATACAAAGACTTATAGGTGAATGTTTATATACTTTATATACTTTATTCATAATAGCTAAAAACCAGAAAGAACTCAAATGTCCATCAACTGCTGAATTAATAAAACAACTTGGGTATATCCATTCAGTGGAATAGCACTTGTTGATAAAAAGGAATAGATTCCTGACATGCTTACAAACATGGAGAAATCTCAGCATGGTGCTAGGTGAAAGACTTCAAACACTGTGGTTTGAAACCGTGGGAACATTCCAGGCAAAATCTGAAACTGGACCCCATTTAAGGAGGGCAAGCACAGACCAAAGAAAGAGGCAGACCACTCCAGATTGATAGGTGGCAGGTTTAACAGCAAGAGAACCTATTCAGGAGGCTTGTCTTGGGTGGATACAAGATCAAACCTCTGCACCTGTCTGCCAGAATCTTAAAAGTTTATATGCAGACTTTACTGGGTTCAGGGTCTCGACAACACAAGGCTATCTCAAGGCTGTGTCCTTGGGGCAGCTTCTAGCTGGGAAGGCAAGCTATTCTAAGGACAGGGATGGGGTTGAGGAGCCCCCTCTTGCCTGGGTCCGGCTCCCAGGTCAACCGCTGGTCACTTCCTCTCAATGACCTCCTCCAACAAACACAAAAGACTACATATTGTATGATTTAATTTATATGAAATTCTAGAAAATGCAAAACTATTCCAACAGGAAGTAGATCAGTGGTTCCAGGGGTGGAGATGGGAGTGGGGGGAAGGGACTGACTGTAAAAGGACACAAGGTGACTTTGTGGAATGATAGACATGTGCTGTATCATGATTGTGGTGATGGTTACATGACTCTAGACATTTGTCAACATTCACTGAATTGTATAATTGAAGTCAGTGAATTTCATTACATGTAAATTGTATCTTAACAAAGCTGACATAAAAGGTTATGATTTTTATATTTTGTCCAGCATTTTAAGGTGGTCTTTATTGCTAGTTTCTCTACAGATTTAATTTACAAAATCTATCCAACACTTTCTTAACAGTGTCTAAAGGTGCCTGCTTTTTAAATTTGTAGCCCTTACCCTAAGTGTAATTGCATTGTCATCTGTTTATTGTCTGTCTTCTCTGTGCTGGACTGTAAGCTCCATGTAGACAGGGTGGTGGCTGTGTCTACCCCTGTACCCCAGCACCTGTCCCATGTGGGCCTTTGATAATCACCTGTTGAATAGATGAATCAGCCCCTCCCTCCCTCAGAGCAAATGGAACACCGGAAAATCTGAGTGCACATCTTTCCTGCAGCTGATCTCCGATTACCTTCAATTCCATTACTAAACCCTTTTCTAGACTATAATTGAAAGTTGGAGTCAGAAACCTTTCATTTAGCCTCATTATGGTATAGCAACTGCTTATCCTGACTGCCGTTATCTGGGCTGGGAGCCCAGGGTACACTCAGAGTGTCACTCTAGGGCTATAAGGGGAGAAAGATAGCCATGGAGGGCAGAGTCTTCTGGCTGCTCTGGTTGACCTGCCAATTTCCCTCCATTTCCAGTTTTCTTTTGTCACTGCAGACAAAGCACCTTATTTCACTTCAAGGCTTAAATTCAAGGTTTTCTGTTTAAGGCACACATGACTCATCTAAACATTATACACACACACACACACACACCACACACATAGTATTAGAGGACAACGCTGTTTGGGATCAGTGACACATTAACAGAAGCCAAAGAATGCAGTTCCCTTTGGGTTGGAACGACAGCACCCTCAAAAGTGACCTGGCCAAGAAGGCACCAGACGCTTTTCTGTCTAGGGAACTAATTAGGCCCTCCATTCATTTGACTTTGGCCTTCAGTTACTAACCTGTACATGTCACACCGACCCCCACCCCTCCTTCCAGGTCAGAGCTAAGGCGCAAAACCGCCAAGTGCTAAAATCCTTCCTGATTATTGTGATTATCAACAGGAAAAATCATGTGACAAATACACATTTCTCTTGCCTTTGTTCCCAGTATCCAAATCTGTAAGCACAAATTGTGTGAATTTGGTAGTCCCTTTTACAAAGGTGATATAGTGCATATTGGTTATTTGCTATCCAGCATCTATTCCCCCTCCTGGCAATAGGACCTAAGATTTCCAGAAAAATTTTGGCTCGGATGGGACTGAACTCACCCCAGGTTGCAAGAGTGGCTCTGGTAGGCTTAAACCAACTGGCACAGCCACCTGTGTCCCTGTCACCTGGATTGGCTTGGAGATTGGCACTAACCCAATTACAGCCAACAAACCAAGAGAAGATATTTGCTGGAGTTTTCGGGGGGAAATAAGCCTTTTTTCTCTTGTAGTAGTTCTGGGAGAAGAGACCATTCCTTTTACTCTGGATGATGTGAGATGAAGATGCGAATTTCAGAGCTGCTGTGACCATTTTTCCACTAGGGGGGATCTCATATCTGCCCTTGGGGCCACCTTGTGGATCCTGAGGATAAAGTCAACACCATATAAGGCAATGTGGGGAGGAGAGAAGCCTGACCCTCGGTGGCATCTTTTGAGCTGCTGTACCAAACCTCACCTGAAATCAGTGCCTCTGGATTTTCAATAAACTCTTTATCTTATCAGCAAGCTTGGTTTCAGTTTTTTGTCAGTTGCAAAAAAAAAATGTGGCATTTAGTTTAAAAGATCAGATTAAAACTAGAGTGGCTTAGACATCACCTTAAAGTTCTATCTTACCTGCTTTTTTCATAGACCTTTCATAAACATTTTACAACCGGTTTTTCAAGCTTTCAGACTTCTAATATGCAGACACCAAGTTGACTTGCTGCCCAATGTCCCGACACTCAGTAATTCCCACTAACCTGCTCTTCATAAGGCTTTTCTCCTGCTTTTCAACATAGGTTATGTGTGCAAATTCTTAAAGCAAACGCTCTAGAAAAGGCCAAGGAGAAAAGCAGGCAGAGCTGGGACCCAAATCAGGGTCTGCAGCCAAAGTCCATGTTCTCAAGCAGTTCTCCGCATTTTTCTCAAGTCAAGTCTACCCACACAGTGGAAATCATTCCAGTATTTTATCTAAATAACGGCCATTCATCATCACCTTTCCTTGGTACATCTGAGATCACGAAGCTCTTTCTTGTTGTGTGTGAGCCGCCTGTCACTGAAAGGTCCCTGCTCATAGGGCCTGTGTTTGCATTTACTGGTTTGTAAAATTCAGCAACTGACTCAAAACAGGCAAAGCACTAACGTGCTATAGATATTATTCTGTGTGATAGATAATATGCCCAAAGAGTGAGGAGAAACTCAATGGTTAAATATGCTAATAACAGCTAGCATTTCCTTAGCGCTTCCCTGTACCAAGCGCTGGGCTAATCCCTTTCCACGCTTTATCTTGTGGAATCATCTCAGAAGCTCCATGCAGCAGGCGCATGGCCCGGGCGAGGATGTTTCGCACAAAGCCATGAGCTCACCCCAGATCCCAGTGGATATAAATGGCAAAGCCAGACTGGAGCTCAGGTGGCTTGATATCAGAGCCCCTGCCTGCTCTTGCTTGTCATAAAAGTACAGTGGAACCTGTCGGGAAAGGTTTTTGATAAATCCTTTCAGGGAGAAGAGAAAGAGGCGGTGCTGAAGATATATACCTGTACCATAATTCTTTCCATTCTGTATGTTCAGATTTTCATGTATCAGATTTTAAGTGTAACACACTTTCGTATCGTTCACCGGAGACACGTCGTGGCAGATTTAACATTTCCTTGTCAAAGCAGCGATCACAGTGTGACGATCCTTAGAACTTGGGAGAGGTGCGTATAGATCATGCGCTGCAGAAAAAAAGAAATGAGCATTTCTGCCACCGGAGGCTTTTGTTTAAAAGGAAAAAAGAAGCACTTAGCTCTCTGAGTTATAGAAGCTTCTGCCCTTTCAGATAAGCTGCCAGCCTCCAACCAGAGCCCACAAGCCAGGCGGGAGGGTGTCCTTGTCCAGATAAGGGCAGCACGTGACCGGACGGGAAATGCAATAAAGCCCCGAAGGCAGCTGGGGGGCGACCGTGAAGATGCTGATGCTAATGAGATTGGTCGGCGCTTTATCCCCGTCGGCCAGCAGCCTTGCTGTTCCCAGGAGCATTCGGTCCCGTGATGTTTGCTCTCAGTGCTGCTCGGGTGGCGCTGGGTTGTGGGCTGTTCAGAGCAGGCCCTGCAGGTCTGTGGAGCCCAGGCCTGGCCCCCTGTAGCCGGGGGAGCAGCTCCCTCCCTCCAGAGGCTCTGGCTGCTTCGAGATGCGGTCAGTTCAGGGCTGGCCTCCCCCTGACCCTCCGCACAGCATCCTTCCAGCCTCACCCCTGCAATGCAACCCAGCAGCCCAGACTGAAGGTAAACACCCGGCATGCACTGTCTACACTCCACCATTGACTTTACGGGGAAGAAAACCACCCAATGAAGCTCACTGCAGCAATGGGAGGAAACCACCCCGTGACACCTTCCCTGCCTTCTTTCGCCTGCTGAAACAGCTTGTAAGATAATGTAGAGCTCCCCCAAGACTTATGAAATAGAATTTGATGTAGAAAAATTCAGTTTTTCAGACACACAGCAATTCACTGTCTGTAATTTGACAAGTTTGGGGCCAAGTGGACACCACGCTCTGGGCAGCAGTCAAATCCTGCGAGTCACCTGCATTTTTAAGCACTGGGCATTCGGGGTGGGGCTGGGGACAGAGCCAGGAGGAGCAGTGTTCGGAGTGGCAGACTCAGGAGGCTTCCAGACTTTCATCTGTGGTTTTGAGATAGAGTGCACCTGGCGGGGAGGGGAGCTACCCGCTTCACTATCCTGCAGCTCCTGACACAGCTCGAGCTGGAAATGGGAACAGGCTCTGGAAGGTAGGAGCTGGGGTCTAGGGAACTCCTGGGGGCGCTGTCATGACCAGAGCAGACAGACATGTCTTCTGGGGCCTTGGCTGAAATCTTCCAAAATCACTCCAAGATCAGTGGACTGTCTTTCCCTTTCTTACATAGCTCGCATTCTTATTCTGTCTGCATGAGGAGCGCCAGAGGGTCATTTTCTCTAAAACACAAGCTTGCTTCCACTGGTTTAGTTCCCCACACTCTCCCTAGCCTGGCACAACCAGGGGCCTCGGTGGACTTCTGGGGTAGGTACATCCACCCCCTCCCCCTACGAAGGGCTCTTGAGTCCCCGATGCTGCTGCTGCACACGCAGGCCATTCCCTAGTGTCTCCGCATCTCTCAATAAGCAAAGCTGCCACCTGCCACCTGCCACACTTGCTCAAAGTCTCATTATGATTCTGGAAACATCTGCTTGGCATTTCCCTTCTTTAGCATCTGCTTCAAAACGATTCTGTCTGGGATTTATGCCACCATCATTTTCCTAGTCACCCCTTTTCTCTTTGGAAACTCATAATGATGGTGACACATTGGAAATCTCACAGTATTTTCCAACTAGAACATGTGAGGAGTGAGAGAAAATGAAAACCCTCGTTGGTGTCTACCATCAGGGCCAAGGGCTGTGCTTATCAACACTTGTCCAAGTGCATCAGGAAATAGCCAGGGTTACATATGTGCGTGTCTGTGTGTATATGTATATATGTGTGTGCACATGTATATAAAACAATATCATTAATGAAAAGTAACAAAAACAAAAGACATTTTGATAGGAAAAAAACATTCATAGTTCTTCCACTAATACAAACACTATTTTCGTAATTGCAGATTCCATTCCCACCTCTGCCAGATATTCTTTATAAGTGAGGTCATAGAACATGTGCAGTTTTTTTTAAGTTTTGTGTGTTTTTTAAATATGTTTTTATTGATTTTTAGAGAGAGAAGAAGGGAGAGGGATAGAGAAATAGAAACATAAGTGAGAAACATCATCTATCTGCTGCCTCCTGCACATTCCCTACTAGGGATCGAGCCAGCAACCTGGGCATATGCCCTGATGGAGAATTGAACCTGTGACCTCTTGGTTTCTGGGTCAACGCTCAATGGCTGAGCCACACTGGCCAGGCAAAACATGTGGTTTTATTTGCCGACATAGAAATTGCTATTGGCAGTTAGTTGCTTCTTTCTCTGTACCTCCCCATAGCATAGCATGTAATCTGTATTTTTATTCTAGCAATTATTTCCCTCCACCAAAACGAATATTTGTGTATCACTCTCCCCTATCCCTGGGAGGAGAGATCAGATCATATTTATATTTACATTCCTAGTTGGTGCTTGGTAAATGCCTGCTGAGTGAGTGGTTGCAGATACAAAACAGTCAGAGCAGGTTAGTGCAGACCGAGGTTATTCCTGTTCAGGGGCCTGTGAGTTTACGCAGAGTCCAGAGTCCATGGGATCCTAGACATTTAGCACTTGAATTAGAGGGAGGTCCTGGAATTTTCAGAAAGCATGCAGGTAGTAAGTCCTCAGTAAGATGGAATCTACCAGCAAGATGCAATGGGATGGGGAAGGATGGACTGTGCTTGACCTGGTGTGGCTCAGCTCAGAGGCCTTAGGTGGACCTGCTGAATCACTAGCCTTGAGGACCACTGATGGCCAAATACGATTTGAAAGAACCCAGAGCACCCATATCCTTCAGCTCTAATTAACCAGAGTGATGAAGAACCCACACGATTGAAGTAACTAATGAGCCCAATATGATTATCAACCGCAACCTGAGTCTGCACTATACAAATGAATCAAGTTCAAATGAAAGGCAAAAAAGTCAATTTCATTGTCAGTGAAATGGTCTGAGAGGGATTCTGGAAAGTTGGAAGTGGTGACCACATAGTTCTTAAATCACACCAAATCCCTTGTACAAACAGGAGGAGCAACTCAGTAGCAAAACCAAACATTTATGGACAACCTTTCCAGTGCAACTGGATGTTAAGCCATCCCCACAAACCCCAAACTACAAGTAGGAGCAAACCACCAACAGCCACAGGCCTGCATAGGAATCGGTGTCTGTGTAGAAGAAGACAGAGAGGCACGGGGCCTTTGGCAGACTGTTGTACAGGAGAATCTGAAGCAGCCATCAGGTGCTCACTGAAAAGGTGCTGGAAGAGTTGGAGAGGAGCAGCTGAAACCGAAAGGAGTTTGTCCAGTCAAGGGCAAATGTGCAAGGGGTCTGTGGAAAGCTCAGTCTAACGTCCCTGAACTCCCCAAACAGCCCAGCCAGGGCTTCCTTCCGGCGAACAACTCCACACCGAGGAGCAACTGCAATCAAAATAGAGCAGGGCATTCACAACAAGGAGAGAAGGCCCACATGAAAGTGGTGGAGGGGAGGAGAGCGAGGGAATCTCAGAAAGCAAGTTACACACACACTCTCACACAAACATGGGCTCACACGCTCACATACAAACACATACTCATACACAAACACATTCTCATACACACAAACTTACACACACACTCTTGCACACCCACTCACACGCAAACTCACACACACACTCACACAACCAAAAAACAAGAGGGAGCTCTGGGAAGATAGAAAAACTACCCTGCCACCTTTTAAAAGTTAAGGAAACTAATTTTGCTTAAAAATGAACAACAAAAAAATAAAGCCAAATTCCATAGAAAGTTCTTAAGGGGAAAAAGGGGGAATAAGTGCAGTAGAACATTACTACAGACATTGTGAGCACACTGGGGAAAAAAACTCCACAGAAAAAATTACAACTATAACTTTTCTCTTTCAAAATGAGCTTAAAGATCCAGCTATCTTTACTGAAAACACATGTCCTACACACCCTGGTTATTCACCCTGTTTCCAATCTTTTTTTAAAAAGGAGTTTTAAATAATACACTTATACACTTTGAAATAATTTGAATAGAGAAAGAAAATAAGTCATTAGATTTTAAAAATAAAATTTTGGCTATAAAATGAGACCATACATCTTTAAAGAAACATTATTAAAATAATAGATCCCCTCGTCTCTCCAAATCACTCTGAAAATTCCAAAGTAAGCTGTTTATCTTCAAAGATAAAATTATATGTTAATGCTCATAACATATAATTTCTTTTGTGTTCTCTACCAAGAAGATTCAAATACAGGGCCTGTTTGGTAACCAGACCAATGGTTCCTGAATTTGCAAATTAGTGGCCTGTCCAGAAGAGGGCACTCGTTCCCCAGGCTACACAAGGGAGCTGCCTGATGCAGTGGAAGCTGAGTAGCAAAGAACAAAAGAGGCACATTCCACCCAGAGAACTGAGAACAAAAGGGTGAAATTTAAAAAAGTAAGAGAAACTAAACATTTAATGCTGCCTTCCATAATCTCCACAAACAGCCTCTAACTCGGCTGCAACTTGTCACAGACAGGCTGACTATTGCATTATATATAGAAAAACAATACTGGAAAGCACCTGTTTTTTTTAAATATATTGTTTGCTTAGTGTAGTAATTCCACCCTAGTGATGCCTATTTATTCAACAGTCATTCTGCCTGAATTGTGTTTTCCCAGGATGAGATGCACGCAGGCGTAGCTTAATCCAAAACCAACATATTTTAACATGAATCCTGCATTTGATGGGACAAAAGTATATGTGTAAGATGGTCCCCAAATCATGCCCTATGTTTGTTTGTTTTTTAATTATTAATTTTAGAGAGAGAGAGAAACATTGATCTGTTGTTCCACTTCTTTATGCATTCATTGGTTGCTTCTAGTATGTGCCCTGTTGGGAGATCGGGCGATCTAACCAGCAGTCCTGGCATATCAGGATGATGCTCTAACCAACCGAGCGTGTCCTATGCTCTCATCCCTCACTTTGTTTGTTCTAGTTTACTGAAAACACATCTCATCCATAGGAATAGCTTTACTCAAATAATTATGCTTTTAAAAACTTAGAACCACTTCCATGGTCTGTTTTTCAGAAAACAGCAAATATTCCTCAGCAAACACAAAGATAGGAATACCTCAGAGCAAGCAACTCAGAGCAAACACACCAATGGAAACCCCAGCCCCCTTGTTTACTTACAGGTCTTTAAGCTCCTAATATTGACATTAGTTTCTGAGGTCTCCTCTGCATTTTCTTTTCTATGGCAAACAACAGCACTTTAATCTACGGAGAGGCAGTGTTTGGCTGCTCCAAAATGATGGGTTAATTGTTCCCCCCAGGACAAAAAAGTGAACAGTGCTGAAGAGCCTCCGGGCTGTTATGGGGAGCAACAGGCAAGAAGTCCTGGTTGACAAAATAAGCTCCTTTGCATAAACTATAGCGATACATTACAGAATCCAGGAGAAAGAACCAGAGCAGGAGACAAACAATCGTAAGATTACAGTGTTTGAGAAGGATTGGGCTACAGCTTGTTCTTAGGGTCTGTTTGAAAGAGTTACGTTGAACTGCAGCATGCCTCCCCAAAAGGTATTTTTAGAAGCAATTATGTTAAAAGCTTGAGCTCCTTGGAGTTTTATCTATACGGATATCTCTTGGCCTAAAGGACCTCAAGGTATTGAATTAAGTGAGTCTCCTTTTAAAAAGCAACGGCTTCCCTGTATAGAGAAAGCGGCCACGCTTGCAGTGCGCAAGCCGGAACGCATTTGGAAAAGGCCAGGTGCGTCAGGCAGGAGCGCAGCTAAGGAGGTGAGAGTTGATGCTTTCAGCATTTTCCCTGATGGCCTAGACTGGCCAGGGAAGGGGCCTGTGACGGCTTGAAAAAGGGCTCAGCTCCCAAGAGGGTCCCTAGGATTAGGGGGTAGGCACGCAGGAGAGCTCGTCAGCACTCCTCCCCCAGTCCTGCTTGGTTTCCTGTCTCCATGGTCTAGGAAACTAGGATGAGGCGAAGCACCCCAAGAACCAAAGCTCACCCTCCCCTCTGATCACCTCCTCTATCAGTGCTGTTTTCAACTGTGGTTTCCTCCTGTTCATTGTCTGATAGTGCAGGAGATTTTGTGCTGGGGCCTTATGGGTGGACAGCTTCAGGGTCTGGAACACCTGAAGTCATGTCTTTTTATTTCTTTCTCCCTGAGAGGATGAGACTTAGCTTTCACTGGTCTCCCAGAGGGATTTCCAGCTCCCAAAGGGCATGTAAACCGCCCCAGAGGGACTGTGAGTGAACTGAAGTTGGAGAAACGGCTCAGCGATAAACCACAGCTATCAAGACTTGGTAGGCAGAAGATCCAGAAAGAGCTGTCAGAGGCCCCTGTAGCGTGTACATGACACAGGGACCTTAGAGGCCTTCTAGTCCAATTCCTTTATTTTATAAATAAGGAAACCGAGTCTCCAAGCTACAGCTCAGGAGTCAAGCCAGTACCTAGGTGTCCTAACTCTCAATCCGGAGCTCTTTCTATAAAACCTCTCAGGATGGTCAAGTCCGTCTAGTTCTAATTCTGGAAACTGTGAAGATGTGGCAGGAGATGATTTCTAATGTCATCAAAGACCTTTTAGAGTTTATAGGGTTTATATAAGCAGCACATTGTTAGCATGTGGTCCCCTGAGCAACAGTTTGAATCTTGATTCTGCCTCTTCTATTGCCTTTAGGAAAATTATCTTATTCTATGTGCCTCAATTTTCTTGTCTGTAAAGTGGGAATAATAGTAGCACACATACTATTTAAGATTTTGCTGTGAGAATTGAATAAGCAGATACTTTTATATATTATATATTACGCTTAGAATGCGGTCTGACACATATTGAGGGGCACTCATCCTCATCGGTTATTGAGATTTTAATAAGCATTTATTAAGCACCTATTATATTCAGAGCTTTGTGCCAAATACCAAAGATACAAAGGCAAAAGAGCCAATTAATCCTCTCCAGTCAGGAGTGGTACGTGAGGGAACCACAGTTAATTAAAACATATTGTGACAAGAGCCTCAATATTATGTGGTTGGCTCAACGCCCTTGGTAACTGGGAGGGGCACTAACAAACACCCAGTGTCTAAAATTTTCCTTGGGACACAAAATGTGAACCTACACAGGTAAAACCATGGTATACTCTTGGATCTACCTGCCAAGGGACCCTGGAGGGACCAAGGGTCAGCAATATGCCAATGCAAACAGTAGCTGCTCTGGCTACCAGAGAAGGAGGGCTGACAGCCACTGCCAAGTGGCATATTGAAATTGAAGTGAAGTTGGGGTGAGGGCAATGCGCTGGGAAGGGGCTGCCTGAGGACTACAGCAAAGGTGCCAAGATATCCTGGGATCTGATTATGCCCCAGAGTTAATGGGTCAACAAGTGCAAAGACACAGAGAAGCAAAACTGAGGTCAAGATGTGCAGAATCTGGGTTTACTTCCTCCATGGTGGCTCTGTGTTCTGTGTTCATTTTTGAAGGCATATAGCCAGGGCCCCAAGCCTACCAACCTTTTTCGTTAAGCATAAAGCCCTCTCTATTAGTCAGGGTTCTCCAGACAAACAGAACCAATAAGATATACACTTATAAAGATATATACTTATTTGAAGAAATTGGATCATGCCACTGTGGGAACTGGCTAGAAACTCAGATGGGGTTGATATTGCAGTCTTGAATCTGAAGGCTGGAAATGCAAATGAAACTTCTATGCTGCCATCTGGAGGCAGAATTTCATCTTCTTTGGAGGACCTCAATCTTTTCTCCTAAGACCTTCAACTGATCAGATGAGGCCCACCCACGTTATGGAAGATAATCTGCTTTCCTCAGAGTCTCCTGATTTAAATGTCAGTTCAAAAAATAAAAAATAAAAAATAAAAAAGTAAATGTCAGTTCCACCTAAAAAATACCTTCATAGCAACATCTTGACTGGTGTTTGACCAAACAACTGGGCACTATCAGCCCCATGGACTAGCCATGTTGACATATAACATTAACCATCACACCTTGACTCTAACACTTACCAAAGGCCCTAAGGCCACGTGAATTCAGGAGGGAAGGGAGAGCCTTTTAATTCTAAAACCCTACCCATCTGAACCTTTTTTCCAACTCTCAGTTCACTTGTCACCTCCTCTGGAAAGGTGCTCCCAGGCCCTGTGCGGTGAGTTATGTGACTCTCCCTGGGAGAACCGGTGCCCACTGCCTACTTTGTGACCTACTCTGCCCATTTTGTGTTCTAACCCTGTGTCTATTCTTCTGACCGTGTCTTTCAGCCTTGTACCCCTAGGGCCTGGCTTTCATTACACCTACCGTACACTCAGTAATGTTTGTTCAGTGATGAAGTTTCTGCTTTTGGAATTCCATCCGAGCCTCCACCCCAGTGAAGAGAGCAATTCAAGTTCCCTACCAAACCTTGAGGCCAAGAGAGTCCAGCATCTGACATGCCTGGCGGCCTGTGTGTTCGTGTTGAACACTGAACTTATGAAAACACACGCAGTGGCCCAGTGATGGACACCACTCTTCTATGTAATATGCTAATAGAAATACATATTTTTCTTGCTCACCATCAGATAGCAGCTATGAGTCACCACCTCAGGAGTAGGGGTTCAAATTAAGGATCTTGACGGGGGAAGATTCCAGACTCAGTAATCTGGGCTTGTCTGTGGTTCTTCCCTTCACCCTAAGAGCATTCTGGGTGCTGACAATGTGCAGGGAGCCTGGTCTCAGCCCTTGAAAAATTCATGACCTAAGGTTCAAGATTCCACTTCCATCTTCATAAAGAAATGCCACATTGACTTGTTTGCCATAAAGAAATACAGTGAATTTCAGATTCAAAGGTTATGCTTCTTCATGACCTCCTCTTTAAATCTGACACAGTCAAAGTTTAGGACATTGCCAGGCCCTGGGCAGCTTCAGGTGGAAGCTGTCTTCTCTAGCAGAATGTGCTGTGTAAGAGCGCCCCCTGTTGGGCCATAAGTTCTGACCCTTTAACCACTGCAAACAGAAAAACCAAAGGCTCAGTGAAGAATACCCCTCCCCCTCCCCCCTTTTCTGACCAATATTTCAAAATTGAACTTGGAAAACCAGAAGGAAATAGAGAAAGATTTCTTTTGTAATTATCATAAAATTAGCACACTGTGGAATTTTTATATTACAAAATGGGAAAAGAAGTTTGATGGGAATGTAAATGCACCACCACATGGGGGAGCAATCAATTTGTTATCATCTCAATAGCATGAATGGAAAATGGAACATGTCAATCAGTGGGGGATGGCTAAATAAATTGTGGAAATAGCCATACATTGCAATATCACGTATCAGATAAAATGAACAAAATAGATGTACCTGTATCAATAGAGACATATTTGGTGAAACAAAAAATGTGCAAAAGGTTTTTTGTACCTAAAAAGGAACAGAAATACCATATATTATGGCATATAAATATACACACCAAACAACAATATATATTTTGAAATTGTGAAACCATGGGCAAAGGACTCACACATACCAGCTTCAGAACCATTACTTCTGGGGAGGGAGGAAGGGAAGGAGATCAATGGGACAGCAGTGAGGACCCCAGTGGTTATTTATAAAGATTTCTTTCTTTAAAAAGATGTATAAAAAAATACTGCAACATATTAAAATGTGTCCAATATTAGTGTTTAGCACATGGGTATCTGTTCAGTGATTTTTTTGTGTGCCTTTTTTGTGTGTCTGAACATTTATTTTATTTGAAGAGTGTCTAGGAAACAGTCATAGCTAAATTTGTCCACTGTATAAATTATAGGAATTTGAACTAGATGACCCTCCAACTCCATTTATTCAGCTCCCTTATTTTGGATGACAGAATAAAGCAGAGAGCCTAATGCAGTTTTTAAATTAAGGAGTTTCTGAATATTTTCTGGCATGGGTTTTGCACATAATAGATGACTATCAAAAACTTGTGAAGTAGATGGGAAATGCTGTCAAACAGTGTTCATTTGCTGCATGTACCATCACTTACCAGTAATGGTATAGACTGAGGCCTGTGACTGCAAACCCTGCTACTGTCCTGATTCCTACAGCGAGTCTGGGCCAGTGGTTTTCAAATTAGAGTGTACACCTGTAGCCTGGGAGTGTAAGAAAAATGCCACTTCCCTGGCTTTGCTGCCAAGGACACTGATGAGGGTGGGGCTGGTGGGGAGTCTCTGACTTTTATTTTTAATGTGCCCCTCAAGAGGCTGCTTGCAGGCTGCACTTTGAGGACAACATTTTAGCATTTTGGGCACCTTTGCTAGAGACCTGCCTTCCTTTGCTCTTCTTTGGAAAAAAAACACACACAAAAAAACCAGGGGTAAAAAGGAGGCCTGGCTTACTGCGGTGAACATGAGACCTCAGAAACCAGGGCAAGGCTCATCACCCAACCTCGTGGAAAAAAAATACTGGACTAGTCACCCAAATGCACATAGATTATATATCGAGTTAGAAATGGAAGAGGCAAGTTTCCATTGTCAGTGCCAGGGAGGCCGGAGGATGGTAAGGTAATGCTTGAAAGAAAGGGGAGTCCAGTCCCTCCCCCCACCCCGTTCTTGATGGGCAGAGGGAGAAAACAAGGGAGCATCCGGCTGAGAAAGTTCCTCCTGCTGTACTCACAGCCGCGGCCTGACGTCTTACCACTCGCTCACATTGGCAACGTGCTCTCAGCCTCCCTGATGGAAAAGGGGCAAAATACTGGCCCCATGTTTGTTATTATGACACTGAAGCAGAGGCCCAGCGTGGTTTTGAAGAACAGCCACTGACGCCCCGAGTGCAGGGCTCGCTGGCAGGAGGGACAGACTGGTGGTCAGAACTTTAGAATGACATAAACGAAATCTTAGGCTCCACACTGTCCCACCACCCTACAAGCCACATTTCCTCTCCAAAGTCCCAGACAGCGTCTGTAACATAGCTGCCATGAACAGTGTCATCTCTTCTGAATGGTGACGAGAGCTGGGAAAGCCCTCAGTACCAATGCCATGGGCATTGGTCATCTTGGAGGCCGCCCAGAGGTGACACAGGGTGAGTCTTGGGGGGGCTGTTGCAATCGCACACATGCCCCTTCTGGGAAGCTGGGGCGCAGGCACCCACCCAGGCTCAGCCAGGAAGATCCTTTTACTCTGGACTTTGGACTTTGAATTAGTGAGGCAAAGAGTGAGGAATGAGGACACCGTCTTTCAGGCAGTGACGATGATGGCAGCAGAGCAGTGACCATGTCCAGAGTCTGATGTGGGCAGAATCCTCATAGCCGGGTTCTAGGGCATGATTTTGGCTGTGTTATGACCTTGGGGCTTCCTTTATTCCCACAGTTTTCATTCTTCCCAGCTCTCCATGAGCTACTCAATTAACTTTCAGTACAATTTTTCTACTTGAATCAGCCAGAGTTTGTGTCTCCTGCATGCATCTGAGAGCCCTGGCTGGATGAACCAACGCCTCCAAGAGGGGAAGAGTTCCAAGCGAAGGAAACTACCTACTTAAAAAAAAAAGTCCCCACAACTCATTCCAGAGATGATAAAGCCAGGAGTTCAAAGCCTCGTTTGTTATTCATGATGAAAACTCATCAAAGGTCTCTGAACATTTAAGAAGTGGCACAAACAATTTACTCAGCGTTTCCTACGTAGGACTTTATCTCCAGGAACATTTCCACAAAGGTGATGCTAGCTGTTGGGCTTGAGTTACAAGCAAGGCGGCCGTACTGTTTTTTGGGGACCTGATGGAGAAAACAGATTGGGTGGAAGGGGGTGGGAATCGAGGGTAACATGTAAGAAATGTTTAGTTTGAGGTGCTCCTGAAATATCTGAAGGAGGTACTAAGCCGGTATCTGGAAAGAAGTATCAGTCTGGAGGTCAGAGATATTCGAATATAGGAATACGCTGAAAAGTCATCAGCAAATGGATGGTGTGTAAAGCCGTGGATGAAGACACCTAGGAAAAGAAACTGAACGAAGACTGAGAGGGCATATGTGCAGATGAGGGGGAAGGTGGCCCAGTGAGGGAGACTGCTTATAAGTGTCTGGTGGGATAGGAGGGAAGTTTAGAGAGTATTGGATCAGGGAAAATGAGAGAGGAGGGTGACTTAAGAAAAGGAAGCAGACAGCCGTGTTGCATCTTACAGGATGGTCATATTAGATGAACTTGAGTTTTACAACAGGGAGTCACTGATGACCTTGATGAGAGGAGTTTTCAGGAAGTGATGGAGCCAGGAGCAGGATGGAGGAGATTGAAGAGTTAATGGCAGGTGATAAAGTAGAGATAATAATGTGTGTGGACAACTTGGTGGAGAAGCTTTGCTTTGAAGTGAAACAGAGAAAAAGGGGGGAGAAACTGAGGGCCAGTGGAGTCAAGGAACGACGATTTCTTCATATGGGTGATTCCAGCACGTATTTGTGTGTTGGTGGGAATGGTCTATAGGAGAGAAGACGAGGGTATGAGAGAGATAACTGGAGGAAGGAAGTGCCCCTTCGTTTGACAAATATTCAGGGCTTACTACGAGTCAGGCACTGTTCTGGGTGCGTGTCATCGAGCACTGAGTGGCCCAAACAAGGTGGCCACTCCCGTGAGCTTCCATCCTGGGATGAGTTCAGGCAAAAAGGTGGCTTTCGATAGAAGCAGGACAGGTTTAGATGTAGGTCCGTTTGTAGGTTTGGGGGTGGGAAGAGAATTGAGCTCGCTTCTGCTGGCATCTGTTTTCTCAGCTAAGGGTGAGGCAGGTCATCAGCTAACATTAGTGGGGGTGGGAGAGGTTATATGGGAGATGTGAGGAGAGAGGAACAGTATGACATCACTGCACAGGGAAAGCAAGCTCCCCATGGAAGTTGATGAAGTACAGAAGTAGTGCCCATGGGAGGTTTATGGTCATGGACTTATAGTGAAACCAGCAGCCTGATTGTGTGGTTACTTTCCTGTTAGAGTCAGCTGTTCAAGGACAGGCAGGTGGAAGATCAATATTTGAACCAGTCAAGGTTGGGGCTTTGCCACAAGGGTATGACCTAGAGAAGAGAGGGGCATGGGAGCTGAGGCAGTCTGCCAGGAGCAGCATGATGGGTCTTGTATTCGAGGCCAGCAAAGTGGACAGAGATGCGGGATGGGGTGAAGATAAGGCAAAGGGAGGGAGGGGAGGGACAGCAATGGATCTGCACTCTTGGGGTGGGGTCCTGGGAGGACGGGAGAAAGCAGTTGGAGAGAAAGACGCTAGAGAGTGACATTTGAGAGGTGGTGAAGATGTTTCTATGACAAGGTGTACGGTGTGACCACGATGCCAGAGTGGCTGAGTGAGAAGCAGGATAAAGTTGAACAGTGGCCCCCAAAAGTATGTTTATGCCCTGGAACCTGTGGACATGACCTTATTTGGAAAAGAGTCTTTGCAGATGGAATTGTTACAGATCCTGAATTATCCGAGTGTGCCCTAAATCCAGTAAGTGTCCTTATAACAGAAAGGAGAAGACATAGACACATTAGGAGATTTGTGACTTCTGGCCTCTAGATCTGTGAAAGACTAATGATCTATTATTTTAAGCCACCTGGTTTGTGGTCCCTTGTTACAGCAGGCTTGGGGAACTAAAAAGGGGACTTAGCAGCTGTGGAGTTGGTGGGCCCTCCACATGGATGTCAAAGTCACTGCAAGCAGTGACACAAGTCCAGGTTGAGGAGAAATTCGTGAGCCGGAGTGAGTTATTAATGAATAGAGGGGACCATCAGAGGTTGGTAAAAACAGCAGTGAGGAAAGGCATGTATGATATAGCTGGATGGCACAAGCTTCAAATAAGCTATGATTTTTGAGACAAGAGAAGAGAATTGGCAAGGGTGGGGGTGGGGATGGGGGCTCCAAGGGAAGCAGTGCCCTGGGGGTGGGGGCAGTCTGGCTTCAGTCAACACAGAGATGGAGGGAACGCTCCGAGATGGAGTTGGAGGTAGAGAGTGAACGGATCACAGCAGAGTTTGGGGTGTGGTGAGAAGAAGCAGTGGGTACATTTAGGGAACATGGAGAGCAGAGCAGGGACGAGAGTGGTGGGACAACTGCCTGGAGTTGGGCTTCTCACGGGACTGAGTTGATAGGCTTGTGAATCCTACTGCACTGTGTCCCTTGGTCTTGAGAGGGTGGCAGGCTGTGGGTCAAGGAGATGCTTTGGAGCATTCAGCTCCACCGTGGGCCTTGGGGGACAGCTCCCTCTGACAGCTGAGGATGCGCGGGCCATGGTCACCGGCACACCTGCCTGTGGCTGCCTGTGGGAACTGCCCCAGCACACAGCTGGCTTCATAACTTCTCACAGTAATTTCCTAAGGGCAGAGCCTGAGTGTTTGAGCTTGTTTGTCTAGATTAATGTTCAGATTACATCTCAAGATTTATATTAATGTGTGTCTAGCAATAAGGGGTCTGTTAAATAAATTATGATACGTTCATACAATGGAATGTTATGTGGCCATTACAAATTATGTGGTTGAAGAATATGGGAAAAATGCTCATAATAAATCATTAAGTGCAAAAACCAGGTTACCAAACATACAATTACGATCCCAATTTGGTAAAATAAACAAACAAAAGTTTATCTACAGGCATATGTAGGCCTGGAAATAGATCAACACTAAAACTATAACAACAGTAGTCTGTGCATAGGAGTATGGGAAATTTTATTTTCTTTGTATTTTACTGTATTTTCCAAAAATGACAATGAATGTTTATCACTTTGGGGTTCTGAGTGAAAAAAGAAAGAAAATTAGTCTTGACTAATACACTTCTCAAATGCTCTCTCTTTGAGAAGAATATTTAAAGAAAGATTTTAAATTCTCAGTGGCAGATTTTTGCAAGTAAGGAAAAAATTGTACAAATAAAATAAAATAAAGAAAGAAAGGAACTTTTCATGGTTTCCTGTGGCTCACCATCGACGGGAGACTTCCCCTCACAGCTAGGCCTTCCCGCCCCTGCACTCTATCCCCCTACACAAGTCAGGTGCTCCTTGAACTTGATCCTTTGCTATCCCTCCAACACCGAGTCAGAAGATCTGGAGCTGGACTGTCCACAGTGTTCTGGGTCTGTGGATCTTTTCTACAATGTCCCTGATGAGTGGCCTCCTGGACAGGGCCTGTTCCTGTTTGGACGGGACACCTAACACGTGCACAGTTGTTGTTTTTCTTCTTCTAAACCTGCCTGTCCTCACCTGGTACCTTTAAGGATGTCCAGGGCCCTCAGCCTTCATTCCTCTGACAATAACCCCAGTTGCCTCTGGGTTGGGCAACAACCCTCTCAGGTCCTCCCCCTGACCCCCAGCCCAGCTCCCACTCCCCTCCAACTCCCCCAATCCCCTCCTGGCCCTTGGCCTCAGATGCTCTTTCTGGCACTGCTCCTGACCTTGAGACACAGTGTTAAATTAGACGTAGACTTAGCCTCTGGCTCCTCTGCTCATCCCACCCCCACGGGATGCTCTCTTAGAACCTGCTGGACTGTCCCGCTCACCTCCTCCATGGTTGGGTCTTAGAGATCAGGGAGGGGAGGAGGGGGGGAAGAAGTGGACAGACCTCTCTATGTGTCTCTCCAGTATTTGCATTTGATTCAAATTGGCTCATCTGTTCAGAATTCCTTTTATCCTAATTCAGTTTCAAGCCATTTACAGGTACGATGTGCATGCTGCATGTCATCTCTGCCCTTTTAAAAGACATTGATGAGCTTGTTGAACGGATTCAGGGCAGTGCCCAAATGCAGGTCTCCAGAAAATTCTCATAGGACTGACTCTTGCAGCACATGGTAACTGAGCCTATCTCACATAGATGATTCAGCCCACCCTTCTCCACGTACTGACAAGGCCAAGGTCAAAGACCTTGCTGACATCCCAGCACAACAATCTCCACACTCCCCTGGCCTGCGAGGCCAGGCTCTCCCCCAGCCACTCCTCCCCTCAGTGGTGTAAAGCTTCTCTCGTCCAGTCTGTGCAGGGAGGGGAGTGGCACCGCTGGTCTCAGGCTGGGAGGTGATGTGTGCGGAAGCGCTTTGCGGCTCATAATTTCCATGTCACCCACTTATCAGTTGAAACCCTCCCAAGACAAGGCTGAGAGTCCGGTGGGACTTGTTTTCTGTGATCTGCGTCCCTCCCAATGATCACGACTTCTCATTCTAAATAGTCACAAATCAGCCGTTGACTAATCTGATCTAGAATGTTGCTAGGAATTTATATCAAACTCCATGATCTATAGCTCACAAAACAAATCCTCTTCCCTCTCTTGCAAATTGAAGGAAACCACCGGGTCCTGATGTATCACCGACATTGGAGTTGTATCCAAGTTACACGTAGAACTCCGGTAAATCAATGAGAAAAAGATAAGCAACGCCGCAGAGAAACTAGCTAAGGACACAGACGAGCAATTCACAGGCTGGGGATTGCAAATA
Organism: Miniopterus schreibersii; assembly: GCF_964146895.1. NCBI lineage: Eukaryota > Metazoa > Chordata > Mammalia > Chiroptera > Miniopteridae > Miniopterus > Miniopterus schreibersii. The sequence continues at coordinate 46,717,767 of NC_138105.1, read as the reverse complement.
TCAAAAGACGCTCCACCTTGTTTGCAATCAGGGAAATGCAAATTAAAACCCTGATGAAAAAACATTTTGCACCCTTTAGATTAGGAAATATAAAAGGCCTACAACTCCAAGTGCAGTGAGGACAGAGAGGAAGGGAAGCCACACGCTGCAGTGGGGGGGAACTGGGCAGCTCTGGGGACCAAGTGGGCAACATCCAGTCAGGCTGAGACGTGCAGACTCCACACTCAGCAAGGCAGCATCTGGGTACAGACCTGAGATCAGTTCCCGCCCGTGTGCCCCAGGACACACGGATCCAAATGTCCACAGCAGCATTGTTTATTAGGAGAAAACACACACACAACTTAAATGTTCCTCAATCAGAAAATGGATTTTAAAGTTGTAGTATATTTATACAATGGAATTCTATCACACAGTTAAAATGAATGAACAGGGAGGCTCCTAAGTCCTACCAATGTTTTACACATCTTTCTTAAGCTAAGTGATGGTTGCACAGTGCAATCACTGTGTTAAGTATTACTTGAACTGTACCTTGAGTATTTGTGAATCTTATTTAATGGATATTGTACTTCAATAAAAAGGTATACCAAAAATGAATCAATATGAACTGTATTTATCACTGTAGATTGATCTCAAAAACACAGAGTTAAACAGATGTGTGTTGCTGAAGGCTACATAAAAGATAGTGCCATTTATGCAAAGCCTAAAAACTTGCCAAACAATTAAGTAAGTTGTTTATGGATACACACAGATATGGCAGAATTATGCAAACATGCTTGGGGCTGTGGAGGCAAAGGGAATGGGTTTAGAAAGGCCACACGCAACAATATACCTGTAAGCTTCTATTTCTTAAGCTGGGTGGTGGGTACACAGCTATGTCAGTGTAGTATACAGTAATTTATATTTTTGTGTAAGTGAAATATGTTATTTAAAATGTTTTATAAAAAATCAGGACACATTATATTTCTCTCCAGTTTTCTGATCCCCTCTACTCCTTTCTCCAAGATTCTCACAGATGCTGAGAGTTCTGTCTGCATCATTTTCTCATGTAAAGGGGAGGTCATGGTGAGAACTCTGCAGCCAGACTGCCTGAGCTCCAATCCCAGCTCTGCTATTTGCTAGCTGTGTGACCTTGGGCAAGTGACTTAAGCTCTCTGTGCCATGGTTTACTCATCTGTAAAGGGGAATTACAACAACACCCACCAAATAGGGTTGCAGATAGGATGAACTGAGGTAAATGCCAAGAGCTGTGCCTGACACGTGGCGAACACTGTTAGTTCTGGTGGTGAACTTGCCAGCCAGCAGCCTGGCTGTGGAAGAAGCTGGGCACTGCTTCTGTGCTGAGCTTCACGTCACTCTCAGCACTGTTGTTCCTCCCTTTCCAGCCCTCCTCTCAACAGAAGGCACAGAAACAAAACAAAAGCAGAGCGTCCCCATGTTCTGTTTTCTTTACGGCCCACACCTGCCTGAAGGCCTATTCTTTCCTTTGCCTTCTTTATCTGCCCTTCACTCTAAAAGCCCACCTTTAGCTACTTCTCAGCCTGGCTCTCTGACCTTCTGGGGGATGCCTCTCTGCCAGAGCTGCATTTCCTAAATGTCACAGTGATGCCATGTGAGCTGGAGGTGGCCCTGTCCTGTCACCTGCTTGCTTGGGCATTTGAGTTAGCAAGTGGCACTTAGGCTAGAGGTCCCGTGCCTCCATTATAGCACCATTCTGTTCTGCGTCCCTCTGTCCACCTTTAAAGTTTGAGTGCATCCACCCTTTAAGGTCCTGTTCATTGAGGTTAAGCATTCATCTGAAATTCCCTGAAATGTGAATTATCTGTGATGAGTAGAGGTTGGCATGTCTATGCCACCACTGCCGTCATTGTCACCTCCCAGCCTGGACAGCCACTGCTAATCATTCCCAGATCAGTTCCCCTGGGTCGTGCCCTATCCCCTTCTGTGCCTAGAGCAGGGGAGGCTGTGTGTGTGTGTGGGGGGGGGGAGGACAGACAGGGTGAGGCAGGAGAGGTTGGAGCCTCAGTGTACCTCGTGAGGATGGCCCAGCTGAAGGCCCTCAGATGTCTGCAGCGTCTGGAATTTCTTCATAATTGCACATGCCCGATCGCTATCTATTTTCCTCAGTGATTTGCCAATACAGTGCTTTAACCTGAAGGGATTAAATGCAGATTTGTGGGAACAATCAGAAAAAAATTAAGCTTCTAGATTGTCCGATTCAGCAGGTGATTTTGGGGGGAGAAGATGCTGAAGGAATGGCAGGTGCAGCTCTGACAAGGAAGGGAAATGGCGCCCAATTCCAGGCCCCCTGGCCGGCAGGAGGGAGTGGGCCTGGGTCTGAGAGAGGAGCAGCCGGAGGCCGGTCCCAACACACTGCCCCTCTCTCCAACAATAGGCTCCTTCATATTGCTCTGCTTGGAATTTTATTTCTGAGAAGCTCTCATTTTTCTTGACTATTTTTAACGTCTTAGATCTTGAAATCTTCCCTTTTACAGTCAGTAATTTCTAAGTAAAATGTCAAACATCTTATAGACCCAAACATCTTATAGAGTGGGGGTTATGCTGTTATTTATTCCACCTAAGGCTATGTTTTGGGTACATGTAGAATCAATGGAGTCAAGGACCCCACCCCATACTCTGGAGGGCTGGGGGTCCTTTTTTACCAACCCTGCAATGTCCAGATGAGAATTGCTTTAACTGGGATTTTGTAAATTGGAGGGAAAGAAAAATATTGGGACATGATTTGCAAGCAGCTTGAAGTGGCAGACATACTTAAGTCTCTTCTGCCTTCAAGTTTCAGGTTTAGTGGGGGTTTTTTGGTACCTTTCTTTCAAACAAGAACTGCAAATCCAGTTATCAGATTTCTGCCAGGACTGAATCCACACTCATGGGCTGCCAGGGAGTGGAGGGTTAGGAGGGTGGACCGGTAGGCTGGGGTACGCAGTGAGTAAGTGTTGGCTATCCCCTCCCTCACTCCTTCTCAGAGTGGCAAAGAGGAGACACTTTTTAACTTTCATATGTTATTTGCCCTAATCAATGGGATGGAAGTGAACATTTTTGTGAGACTTTTAAGATGCAGTCTTAAAAGGTGGAGCATGCTCTTCTTTTCTTCTTTCTCTTTCTGGCTGGCTGAAATCTAGATGCAATGGCTGGAACCCCTGCAGCCACCTTGAAGCAATGAGGCAGAAGCCCCATGTTGAGGTGGTGGGGGAGCAAGATAAAAGAAGCCTGGGTCCCTGAAGCATCCTCCTAGGTGTAGACTGCCTACCTTTGGTCTTTTACATGAGACCACTGCTATTTGAGGTTTTAGCCTAAACTAATATAGACCCCTCTTTCTACCATGGTAATTTCTCTTTATTTGGATCTGAGTCATCATAGTGACCTTACCTGATAAGAGATTCTTTGCCTCCAAACCCACCTAAATCAGCTAATTTTGTTATTCCCACTGAGGGTTAGAGAAAGAAAAGAGAGGCTAGATGTAGGAGAAATGTTCCCAAATGAAAATAAAGCTGAAATACAAAAGCTCTTTTTAAATAACTTTAGAGCCTTGCCGGCTACGGCTCTGTCGACTGTTTGTTGAGTTGCTTGAACTGCCTTATTGTGCAGTTTCAGTTCCAAAAGTGGAAAGGGATGTGTTCAGATCAGACTCAATGGCTGCTCTGTGGTGTTAATTATATGTCTGCATTTGCGTGTATGCCTGTCTTGTGCTGAAGTGTCTTATATTCCCAGCTACCCAGTAAATGTGCAGGGACTGCATCTAATGCATGTCTTGTCTCCTGGCACATGGACCACGTCTCATAAATGTGCTTCCTGGGATTATGCACATAAAGCTTTATTAGAATTGCTTTAGATGTGTCAACCGTCAGCACAGTCACACATTTGTCACTTGTGTCCTTGCTTTGTTTCCCTTCTCTTAGTTTATTCAAAGAAATTTCTAGTATCTTTAAAATGTGCCCTCTAAGTAATCTTTCATGGTTTTCTTCTTTGTTCTGAGAATCACATGCAAATTAGTTTAACTTGCAGATTCTAACTCAGCAGCAAATGCTTCAAGAGGCTCTCATGTTCCTTCGCTTTTCTCTATCTTGACTCCTTCAGGAAAATAACTTCTTTCTTTATAAATGCAAAGATTGTTATTTTGGAAGCACCAATATTATGACTGCCTTGTATTGTGATTATCTTATATACAACTCTTGTTGGAACTGCAGTAAAGTAACTGGCATCGTTAAACACTTTTATTTGTGTGCTGCCTTATAGTTAATCTTCAATGATTTTGTTTTTTATACTTCCTGCAAAGAAATTTATTATTGCATTAAGCTATTTCATTGTCACATAGGTTTTTAAAAAACATGTCTTGTCAGAATCCTCAGCTCTATGCTTTCATCTTACTGTTTATAACCGGAACTGAAGTTAAAACAGTGCTTCCAAAACCAACATTTCAGCTTCAAAGGCCAACTAATCTGGACCCAGCCTCCCGGTTTACAACGCAGGAAGCCCTCCTGAACATGAACTGCAGCTAGCTCCTCCCACACTGTCTACCTGAGACCCCTCATGATATTTGGGAAGAAATTCCCAAAGAAAATGGTCAGCAGCAGCAGCCCTCATTCCCAAAGAGCCCTGTTCTCCAAAGGAAGGCCACGTCCGAGCTCCGGGGCGCAGGTAGAGCTTAGAGGTTTGACACTCAGCCAGTCAGGGATAAACCAGGTGAGCTTGTTGAGTCGGTTTGTGGGGCATGTTTTAATTTTAACTGTTCCACAGCAACTAACAGGAAGAATTTTAAAAGAAAGTCATCCAATTAAATATGGGAGGTGGTAAAAAGGAAAACACAGCCAGTGTCCCCTTCTCCTCACACGAGGGAATGATCTGCCTTGGTGCCCACACTAAAAAGTGTCTGGACAGAGACACACTTAATACCCTAGACACGAGATCTCGGTCTATTTTATTTATTTTTGGGTAGTACCAGTTCCCTAGGATGAGGTTATAAAGAACCTCTTTAATTTGAGAGTGGTGCAGATAAATACATAAATAACAGGAAAAATTAAACATCCTATGCATACGTACAAGCCACTGGCTATGCGTGCTGTTCTCTGTTGCTCCCTCAGGCTCATTTTCTGCCCGGCTCCTGCCCTGGGAGGCTGACACCTCTGGCTCTGACTTGGCTCAGGCCCCTGGGAGGCACCATTAGTAGATTAGAGAGAGGGAGAAAGAGGCTGAGGTATTCATTTCCTCTCTCCCTTTCTATCTCCCGGCTTCTGGCGAGGTTCCCTTGTCCTATTTTCAACAGAATTGCCAGACCAGTCACGGACAGGATAGAGGTGTCCGCACTTTTTTAAAGAACATGGTATCCATAGCATTGAGTGGGTTTTGTCAATGTCGTTGCTATAAGAATAGAGGAAGCCAGAGAAACTGTGACTGCAGTGGTTCCCAGCCGATCTTTGGGGCTACAGTGGACAGTGCCAAATGGGACCTTCTCTGGGTTCCCCTTCGTACCTCTCTGTTCCGAGACAGAGCCACTCCTGCCCACAGCCCTGGGCTCAAGTCCCTTTCCCTTCACTCATCTAACAGATATTTCTGGACTACCCAAGACCCTAAATCTGTGGTAATGAATTTAAGCCATGTTGGCACCCAAAAGTCACTTCCACTCTGCCTTTATTTAATGACCAAAGTCAAATGTTCTCTCTGAGAGTCGAATGTCCACTGCTGCTTTTTTCCATGGTCTCTGAGATTCTTCATTCTTCTACTTTCAGGTCAGAATGGGGAGTTTAGAGTGTGATCCGCTGTAGGAGAAATTATAAATACAGGTAAATAGCTATGAGAGAGCGTGTTCTAGAGAGGCATCTCCTGCTGAGGTCAGGCACGGTGCTGAGCACCGCCACATGCACTGCCTAATTTAATCCTCTTAAGAACCTTTGAGGTAGTGAGCATTATTTCCTTCACTTCATAGATAAGAAAACTGATTACTGAGAAGTTACAAAACTTGCCCAAGGTTACACTAGCTCCTGACTGCCAAGGCCGGATTCAGACAGACAGACGCCAGAATGCTTTTTCTTAGCCACCACACTCTACCTCTGTGAGAACTCAGACAAGCCTGGCACCCTCTTTAAGCCTGAATTTCCTCCACTGAAAATAAGGGAGCAAGATTAAATCATTTAAAAAAGTGCCTCATACTCCAAAATTGTGCAGTTTTTGCTCCGGAAGCTGCTTTATCTCTATCAACCACCAGGTGGCGCGCAGCCAACCGTTCAATCTGGTTGCCAGGGCTTCAGGGCGCAGACCTATTTGCCCCCTCAACCTTCTCTGATGTGGCGTGGGAATGGAGTGGAAACTTGTTCCCAGTCGTAATCGGTGCAAAGCTAGCTCCTTCCGCATGGCAGAGCCAAGAGTTTAACCATTTGGTCTGACTCCTTTGGGCATGACACTTCCATCAGCTGCATGGCTGCTACTCTTAATTGACTGGCAGGGCAAGAGACCTGGGGTCTCCAGCCAGCAGTTCTGGTTTGCTCTTTTGGTGCACCTTTAGGTTTCCTGCAGATGGTGTGTTAGAATCAACCTTCAAAATAAATGAAGGTAAAGAAATAGATGCATGCCATAGCAAGGTGGATGTTCTTAACCAGTGAAAGAATTGCTGTCAATAGCACACCCAAGCCTACCCTCTGAAATCCCTGTGAGGCTCTGACCAGGAGCCCCGGTTTGAATGAGTGAAAATGTATAAATTGAAGTTGGCCTGTGAAGATGGAGACTTGGTTTGCGACAGAAGCAGAGCCAAGGGTTTGCTTCCTGCAGAAACGATTTCAAGTCCCAGAAGCATGGGTGGTGTGACCAAGTGTTACCCTGACAACCTCAGGCAATGAGAAGTTAGAGAAATTCCCCTTTGGTGTATTGACTCTTTCTTGTGGGTGGAGCAAATGAGATCCTAGCTGGCCCAGCCTTGGCCTGCCTCCTCTCCATGCTCTGATCCAAACCCTGGAGAATGGGAATGGACACTCATGCCTGGGGACTTGGGAAGTGGAAGGGAAAAGATGGAGAAAGACGTGGTAACTCAGAGGAGTCACCAGTTACCCTGGCTAACTGTGAAGTCTTTGGAAAAGTGGTAAAAACGTGTGCTGAAGAGAAGAAAATTATGAAGTTCACTGTGCTCCTTTACAACTGAGTTTTCCAATTTGGATTCCAGTTTTCTTAGTAGAAAATTTAAATATATATGCATTTCAGTCTTTAAAAGATACTTTAAAAAAATTAACATGATATATTTAGAGAGCGTGGTTTGTAAAAATGGTTCCACAAGAATAGAGTTTATCTTCCCCTTCAGCTAGGTCACCCAACACCCCAAATGAGCTCTAGAAATGAGCTCCGGATCCAGCATCAACATGCTTGTTAGGAGCAATTAACACTGAGTCAGGTCCAAATACATGTTGGGAGCTGATACGACTTTAATCATCTCATCCCACTGTGTGAAGAAATATGTACTTATATTAGCTCTCGGTCAATGACTGTGGCTTCTACATTTATGAGCTTGGAGTCTTGTCAGGCTGAACAAATAAGATCACACTTGTGGCTCCTTTGGTCCCACCATCTTCCCCGGCATTGACTTTCTTCCCATGAAATGTCAGCTCTCATCAAGGAAGAGAACAGAGCGAGCCAGAATATGAACTTGGGGAGAACTAAGACACCACCTGGTGGCCACTCACTGGAAATCTCTGCCTCGGATGCAAATTCCCTGCGCAAAGGAGCCTGACCTTCCCTCCGGGTTTGCAGGCTGCTGGGAGGCAGCCTGCATTACCTGAGAAAGCCTGGGAATACCCAGACTTCCACAGCCTGGCAGGCCTCTTTTAATTTCCCCCAATTTAAAGCAGCCGACTCCAAGTATTATAATAACATCCTAAACCACGCAGAGCAGGGCGGAAGCTCTTTGAGGTCTTCCGCAGCATGAGAAAAAGAAAGAGCCCTTGGAGTTGCAACGTTCTACCCTTAGCTGTGAGGATTCTTGAAAAAAAAAAAAAAGCCCTGGGAATCCTGATGTTCTGCAGTAAAATAGAAATAAATAGCCTGCCTATAAGACTTTCTTTCTCATGTAACACTTTCTTCACTGACTAAAGACCGTTTTTATGAGACTAATACATTACAAACTTAACCTTCCCCAAATCCAACCCTTTGCCTTGGGCTCCCTGACCACACACTGGCCTTTGTCTTCTTTTGTAGATGGCAGTGACTAAAGTGACTCCGACTTGACACTTATTGATGGGTAACCACAGAGCAAGGCTACCCTTGAGCAAAAGCCCCAAGAAAGTGAAGTTCCTCTCCAGGGCCCCTCACCCCTACTTGGCTGGCCGTCATCCATAGTCCTCTGACCACTTCTCTCCTTAACTTCGCAATGGCCCATCCTGACCAAGGTGGGAAGTTTGTGCCCCAGTTTTGAAGAATCTTGCTTGCTAAAGTAAAATGCTCTCTGATATTTTCATTCTAAAAGGGGGATCCACAAAACCGCCATAAGCCAAAGGATAGAATTTCTAATAGTGTAACTTTGGGGAAGTGGTAGTTAAAGCTGTAGAAAGTGATGATAGGCAGTAAGGCTGCTTGAAGCCCCTCCCTCTATAGTGAGCCCCAGCTTTGCATGCTGGTGAGGTTGGCCCTCTAGAGAGGATCTCTAAGACCTTGAACTTCACGTCCCCAAAAACAAACAAACACACTTCGCCCTAATGCTGGAGCCCCACTGCCCATGGCTCTCATCTCGAGGAGCCAAGTACCTTTACCACTTCTTTCCCTGCTGTGGTTGGTAGAGCTGTGTTCAGACTTGCCTGTTCTGAAATAAATAGTTGGGCACTTCTCAGAAACGGGTACTTCACGTTAATTAACAGGAAGAAGATGAAACAGGAACCCAGCTCAGAAGGAGCCGTTGGCCTCACGGATCAGGAGTAACGAGTTGGGGGAGGGGGCAGAGGCCAGGGTGTGGAGGAAGGAAGGGGGTGCAGTTGAGCAGGTAGACATTTTCTCAGGCACAAATTGGTTTGTTTTCCCTTGTCTGGGATTAGAAAAGGTAGAAATGAGGGCAACTCTCTTTTATCACTCCCTTGCCCAAAAACTTTAGTTAAAGCTAACCGTGGTCACCAACGCATTCCATTCTCAAAGGCCACAGGCCAGGACAACCTGAAGGAGCTGATGGCCCTCAGATCTTGGAGCGAAGGAAGCCCACATTTCTGATATCATGAACCTCAGATTTTAAGAAGTCCCTAAAAGCCAGGGACATAAGAGTTTGTCAAAAACACCCAGCCACTGAAAAGTTTTGGCAGAAAAGCCATGAGGCACTACCTTGAGAGTAGAAGCACAACTGAACAAGAGTTTGAGGAAACCCAGATGTTAAGGGCTGACGTGTGTCCTCACAAAAAAATATATGTTGGCTTCCTAACCTCCCCTCCCACCTGCTCCTCAGAATGTGACCTTATGTGGAGGGAGGGTCTTCACAGAGGTAGTCAAGTTGAGATGAGGTCAGTACGGGAGTCCCTAACTCAGTGCAATGTCCTTGTACAGAAGGGAGATTTGAACAGGGACACCCACAGGGACAATGCCACATGAACATGAAGATGACCATCTACAAACCAAGGAGAAAGGCCTGGAACAAATTCTCCCTCAGAGCCCTCAGAAGGAACCAACCCTGCTGACCTCTTACCTTTGACTTTTAGTCTCTGAATGGGAGATAGCAAGTTTCAACTGTGAAAGCCACCCAGGCTCTGGCCGTTTGTTACTCTAGCCCTGGGGTACTAATACACAGCCTCTACCCTGGGTATCCTCTGGACGGCTATCTTGGAACCTTTTGCAGCCTGAGATTCCAACTCTCTGGTCTCTGAGCCTATAAGTACAAGAGGAACATCTGGGCCACTCAGAACCTTAGAAAGCTAATGGCCTGAGACCCTTTAGTGCACCATGTTCCAAAGACACCATTTCGAGAACAGCTGCTCCCAGAGATGGGGGTGGGGCAGAAAAGCTGCCTGATTTGAAGGCATTGTTTAAAATTCTACCCATATATATTAGGGATTTGAAACACATTCAAAACATAGATCAGTAAGTAAGCTGCAGGGTATTTCTCCCTTCCCCACAAGCCTTGATCTTGCCTTGAAGTTCAGGGCGCGTTATTAGTACGTGTGATTACTGGGTGGTGGTGAGGAGCCCACGCCTTGGAACCCATCTCGCTGCCACGGGCCCCATCCCCGCCTCTGCCCCACAGCGCGCACCGTCAGTCTGGCTGGGTTTGCGCGGGGACACGTGTGTGCTGGGTGAGCACCGAGGGTGTTTGGCCTGCAGGTGCAGGCTTGTTGGGCGGGGAGGTGCCGCAGGGTGGGTGTGGCGAAGGTGGGGACCAACGTTGGCACATTCGAGCAGCCCAGGGAACATTTGAGTGGGTCCGTGGGTTCTGGAAGCTGCCTCCTGCTCTGACTCCTTGTATCTTTTCCTTTACGACACGTGACTTAAATGGGTAGTAACTGTGGGAACCAGACTTGAGATTCATTCATGGAATGAAATTTAACTCGAAATTAATTGCTTGTTTTGACATTTTGATACCAAAGTCAGTGTTGGGATCATCCCAGGAATGGGTTCAGCTGGGATGAGTCCCAGGCCTCCCGGTCCGGGGGCTCCTGGCGTGTAACTCTGCTCAGGGCCGCCCAGGCGATGAACTCAGAGAAGAGGCCCTGGGCAGCAGGAAAGACCGCGCCTGAGGCTGACCTAAAGTAACTTCTCCCTCCAGGAGTGGGTGGGGGAAGGGAGAGCCTCTACGGTGTTAGGAAAAGGGAAGGCGAGGGGAGGAAGGGGAGGGAAGGGTGAGGGCGGGCTCCTGGGAGGGTCCATCTGTGCTGAGTGACTGAAATAAAGGTGATGTCATGAATAATCTGCGGACTTACAACTGCTATAATTCCGTGTGAATAATTCCGATAATGACCCTTTACTCAGCAAAGGTGGCATCCAGATAAGCAGATTGCTGGAGCTTTGCTGTCAGTTTATGCTCACAGCACATTCAGTTGCCATGTGATGAGGTAACACACTGCTGTGACTGACATTTCCCTGTGGGGCCTGCCGGGACCGCGGGAGAGATGATGAAATGGGACCTGTCCAGAGCGAGAGAGCCACCCCACGAGGTGCTCAGGGCTTGTTCACTTCCTCTGTGCTCCTGGGGTAGGTCCCCTCTTCTCTTTTCTGTTGGTGGGCACCAGGCACCCACCAGTACTTCCCAGGCCAGAAGCCAAGTCAGATGGATAGAGGTCTCCCCTTGATGGGGCAGAGTTAAAAGTTTTCTTTCCTGTCAGGAGCTTTGTGTGAAGGGGAGACAGGTTGTCACACAAGGAGGTTGGGCTGTAGGTTATTTGTGCATCTCAAAGTCAAAATTCTGGTACCAAGTGCCCTGTGTTCTACGCACTGTGAAGTTTTGTGTTAACCTTCCCAACATCCCTTGCCTTCCATTGGTAAGAGAACCTTCAAGGTCTGTTTGGGGAACCTTTCTTCCCTCCACTCTCAATCCATGTGGTTGGGGGACTTCACCCCACTTCTGGCCCTGGAGGGGAGCACATAGTCCAGGACTGGCGAGTGAGAGCACTGCCACTCCCAGGCAGTGATTGGTGCAGGTGCCAGCCAGTCAGGGACACTCCTGGGATTTTTGTCGCAATCATTGCGAAATAAGTGCTCTCATTCTGCTGGAGTTGATAAACTAGTTGGATTAATCTAGCATGGCTGGGGGGTACCTCTGCCAACTTGGGAGAAGAGGCTGACCAAGAATAAAGCTAACACAGAACAAAGCCAAGCAGAACTGAGAGAGAGAGAGAGAGAGAATGAACACAAATAATAAAATAGGCAGAAAGGGTAAATCTGAGTAAAGGCTGTATGGGGTGTTTTATGTGCTATTTCTATTCTTATAACTTCTCTGTAGATTTGAAGTTATTTCCAAATTGGTGTTGTTGGCTGTAAGATGCTGGCCCCTTGCCTTGGGACGGTGACTCCCCCCGCTGTGCCCTCGGCTGGCTGGCCCTTCCTGTCCTGCGGCCCTGTGTAGCTGAGGGAGCAGCGTAGAGACTCCTTCCACATGGATTGGTAGTTTCGTCAGGTGGAATGTAATCCTTCCAAATCAGGGGGATTATTTTGGATAAGTCATTAAAATAATTAATTAAAATGTTAGTGTCTGATTGCCTTTCTTCTTGTTTCTGAGAATTCTCTCAGAGCCCAGGCATGCCGAGCCTGCCTCTCCTTGCTGCCCCTTTTAATCCAGGTTAAATCCAGGGCCTTGGCGTCACTCATCCTTTCAGCCCGTGCCCGAGGAACCCTCTAAAGGTGGGCACGAGGTTCAGGAGAGGAGATGTCTGAAGATATGCTCCAAGTTTAGAGGAGGCTGAACATTTTCGACTGAATATTTTTGGACCCTCTGGTATGCCCAAGGCAACTTTGGTTAAGTGTGGGCATTGTCCTCAAGCAGCTTACAGTCTAAAATGAGAAAGCAAGAAAATACACAAAAAGCTAGGTAATCAGAGAAGGTATATTTTTATAGGTCCCCACCTGAGAAATACCTCCAGGCAATGAAAATGAATGGGCTCATAGTGGAAAGGATAAGGGCTCCAAATATTCAGAAAAGGGTGCCTGTTGGTGCAAACGTCTAAGGGGCTTTTGTGGAATGAAGAGGTAAGACGGAGCTGAAGGATGGATAGGACTTGTCTGAACTGGACCGTGGAGGTGAGAATGCTTAGCTTAGGCTCATTTTAAGGACAGTGAGTGGACTAGTTTGTCAGAAGCCAAGGGTCTGAGAAGGAGAGTTAGAGATAAGTTTCTTTGAGTAAATTGGTGATGAATATCCATAGCTTTGAATACCAGCAGCTTAGGCTTTGTGGGATGATGGAGAATCAAAGAAAAAGTCTTTAGCCCTAGCCAGCTTAGCTCAGAGGTTAGAGGTCAGTCCACTGACTGAAGGGTCTTGGGTTGGATTCCGGTTGAGGACATGAACCTCTGTCGCAGGTTGGATCCCTGGCTCCGGTCGGGGTATGTGCGGGAGACAACCAACCAATGTGTCTCTCTCACATTGATGTTTCTCTCTGTTTGTCTCTTCCCCTACCTTCCACTTTCTCTAAAAAAAAGTCAATGGAAAAAATATCCTTGGGTAAGGATTAACGACAACAGGAAAGTCTTTGGAGCAGGGCTGAGGGTAGGAAGAACTCATCAGAAGCTCCTGACTACTAGAGTCCAATTATTTGTGTCCATTGTGATTCAGGCACCTCAGATACTTATTTCTGATTGTTACAAAAACCCTGCAAGGCAGATATAAGCACCTCCACGTGGGCATGAAGAACTATAATTCCTGGGAAGGTCGAGTACTTTGCCTGGGAGCACGCAGGTAGCAAGGGACAGAGCCATGGATGAAACTGAGGCCTGTCCAGACCTCAGGGTGGAGCTCCCTCCTGAGCACCGCCTTCCTCCCTGTTGCTGTAGGAGGGCCACAGGGCCACAGTCCCTAAAGCAGGGTGGTGGCCGTGGCCATGGACGACAAAGGAAAGACAGGTAACTGAAAAGGAAAAACTGACAAGATTGGGTGAACAGTTACATTTAGGAGGTGACTGAAAAGGAAGTTAAATAAAGCTTCATTCTGTTCTTCAAGCCAGAGCTTACTGCCACTACTATGCTAGTCATTTGGAGAAAGAAGAAAAAAAACATCACAAAATGGTCCCTGCACTCAGAAACATCATAGTCTAGCATGAGATGTTGTAAATGCACACAAAGATGTATAATATGGGAAAGAATTAGATAAATGCTATAAGAGTGAAATAGTCAAATGTTGTAGATGGTTAGAAGGGAGAAAATCTAAGTGGTAAAATCGAGCATTCACGGAAGGGAAAATACTTGGTCTGGACTTTAAGCAATGGATAGAGCTTTGACCGGCAGAGGGAAGGAGTGAAGGGAGGATTATCTAGATTGGTGATTTTCAACCTTTTTCATCTCATGGTATACATAAACTACTTACTAAAATTCTGCAGCACACCAAAAAATATATTTTTTTGCCAATCTGACCAAAAAAAAAAAAAAAATAGGTGTAATTTTGATTCATTTGCACTAGGCAGCTATTGTTGTTTTGGCTGTTGTTATTTTTTAATTTGACAATCTAAGGGAAAAGAGGTCAGGGCCCCTGACTAAATAGTCAGGTACTGCACGTTTTATAAATTCTTGCGGCACACCAGTTGAAAAACGTTGATATAGATCAAGGTTTCTCAACCTTGGCAGTAATGATTGACATTTTAAGCTGGGATAATTCTTTGCTGTGGGGGCCTGTCCTGTGCATTGTGGGATGTTTAGCAGCATCTCTGGCTTTTACCCACTAGATATCCCTTCCAGTTCTGACAGCCAAAATGTCTCCAGACATTGCTAAATTTCCCCTGGAGGGCAAAATGGACCTTGGAAAGAGCTACTGTTCTAATCTAAGAGAATGATGTTAGAAAGGGAGCATGTTTGGGGAATAATGAAGCATCTGTATCAGCCTATTTCAGAATGTGTTCCTGAGAACATTAGCGTCTAGTGAGATAAGGTATAGGCCCTTAAATACGATTCATGGTTAAACAACATTGGGAAATACCACATACTTTCTCCCTCATTGAAAATTCACAGTGTACATTAGAACAGCAAAAGCTCTGAGAGATTATGCAGAAAAACTAGTTGGCATTGGTAAAATTTAAGTATCAAAGAACTTTAAAAAAAATCAAGGAACGAGTATTAACCTCCTCAAGGATACTATTGTACTGCAGGACACAACTTGAAAAATGATGGTGTATTTGACTGAAACACAGAGTATGTGGAAGATTCAAAGCTGGAAAAATACAGATAGATCCTAGAACTAGATTCAGAGGGCTGAAATTTATTTAGTCTAAATTTCATTTAGAAATCTGAATATCATTTAGTAAATAACAGGGAGGTAGTCAGTAGGTAACATAATTAAAACTTTGGTTATTCATTCAACCTGTGTTAAGCAATATTAATCTAGTAGCAGCAAGCCACATAGATTAGAAGATGTAGAAACAGGAACGAAAGTACATTGCAAAAGTAATGAGCAGTTATGATGGAAGGAAAAAGCACATGGAAAAAGTATTTCAGAGATTAACAGAACATCGTGTCTGACTTATTGGAGGGTGGGACAAAGAAATAAAGGAGTCAATAATGACTACAACTTTTTTAGGCGTGAGTTACTGGGAGCTTCTTGATACCTTGAACACGGAGAGGATAGCCAGAAAAAGAAGCTTATCTGGGGAGAAATTGTCTTATTTTGAACATGCTGAATTTAAGGGGTTAGTAGGACATCCACAGACAGATGTCCAATAGGTGGCTGGAATACAGAGTGAAAATGGAACTGGAAATACATTTTTGGAAGTTGTTTCCTTTTCGGTAATAAAAGAAGTTGTGAATATGAATGTGAATGTGGCAGTTAAAGGGGAAAAGAAATGGGAGAGAAGAAAAGAGGAGACAGCTCAGTACAGCAACTTGGAGGACATCTGCTCTGAGAGAATGGAAGAAGGAAAATGATGCAGCGAGGGAAATGGGAAGGTCTGTTAGAAAAGTAGAAGATCTGAGAAAAAATGGTGAAGAAGGCAAAGGGGGAGGAAGTGTCACAAAGCAACTGACCACGTTACAAAGAGGCCAAAGAAGTTGTACGCTGGAAGGAGCCATTGGATTTCAGACTTAGATCAGAGGAAAAAGAGTCTCTGTAGAGTGGTAAGGCTAGATACTAAATTTCACCGAATAAGTGTGATAAGGAAGTTAAGACAATGAATAAAAATTCCTCTTTTGAAAAGTTTGCTATCATGACTGCTTAGTAGTAGCCATTGAAGGCATTGAAACAAGATTTGTTTGTTTGTTTGTTTAGGGATGGGGAGATTTGATCATGTTTACTGACAACAACTAAGGAACTGGAGGAGATTAAGAGATTCAAGAAAGAGGAGTGATAATTAATGGGGCATGGTTTAGGATGAGTCAACTGAGATGAGATCAATGTCAGAGATTCTTTGATAAAAAAGTCAGGACTAAAGGAAGAGAAGATAGATATGAAAATAGAGAAATCTTGAGGTGGAGGCCACAATAAATTAAAACCTTTATAAATTCAGAGATCTAGGTCATCAGCTGGCAGCGAGGGAGGCAGAAATCAAACATTTGAGAGCATAAAAAATAGATAGCAGTTATGAAGAATATGAAGAGTTAAAAAAAAAAAAAGATGTCTAATAGGTTGTCCAAGCTAGAATGTAGCTTAGAATTTGCTCCATGGACTTAAAGCTGACCCAACCAGTATAATTTAGTGACTTTCTTTAGGAATGCTCAGAAAAAAAGAAAGTGAAAAATGGGCAATAAAAAGAGATCCACAGGCAATCCAAACATTGGTGTTATTAGACAGGAATTTTAAAATAACTGATCAATATGATAAAGAAAATAGATGACAAAATGGAAGATTTTATCAAAGAATTGGAATCTATAAAAGTAACTGTGTTAACTAAACTTATTGTGGTTATCATACACATATCAAATCATTATGTTGTACACCTAAAACAAATACAATATTATATATCAATTATATCTCGATTTTTAAAAAGTAACCAAATGGAAATGATTGAACTGAAATACAATTGAAATTAAGAACTTAGTTAATGAACTTAATAGAAAATCAGATACAGGTGAAGAGAGAATTAATGATCTTAAAGGGAGTTCAGAAGGAAACATTGAAACTGAAGGAAGGAGATAAAAAAGATTGGAAAATATAGGAAAGAATATAAGAGACACATGGGACACGATGTAAAAAGATCTCATGAGCAAGTAATGGAAGTCTCAGAGGGGAAGAAAGAACATGGAACAGAAGCAATATTTGAAGATAATAGCTGAGAACTTTCTGAAATTGAAAAATGACAATAAGCTTCAGATCCAAGCTTTGCAAACATGAAGCAGAATAAATTCAAAGAAGACTGTACCTAGGTACAACATAGTAAAACTGCTGAAAACAAAATACAAAGAAAAATATTAAAAACTATATATTACTCCCAAAGAAGCTACAAAAAGAGTGGCAGTTAACATTTTATCAGACACAACAGAAGTCAGGAGACAATTCAATAACCTCTTTAATGTGCTGGAAAAGGAAATAAATGTCATCCTATAAGTCTATGCACAGCAAACTTATTCTTCAAAATACAAAAATTGGTATATCCCAAAGAAGGAATAGATAAATACACAATCAGGGAGGGAGATTTTAACACAGCTATCTCAGAAACTGATAGAACAAGTAGACTAAAGCAAATAACAACAAACTAGTAAAGACATAGAAGATTTGAAACATAATTCACAAACTTGACCTAACGTAAACATTCTAAACACTGTACCCAACAACTGCTGAATAGATATTTTTTATGTCCTCATAGATCTTTTACTAAATTGACCTAATGCTGGACCACACAACAAATTCAAAAACTTCAAATGATTGAAACCATACAGATTATGTCTATGACTAAAATGGAATTAAGTAAGAAATCAATAACAAAGAATAAGTTGATAATTCCCCAATATTATCATATTAGACAATGCTCTACTAAATAATCCATTGGTGAAAAAGGCAATCTCAATGGAATTGGAAAATATTTTAACTTAATGATAATGAAAATATTACATAACAAAACATGTGAGATGCAGTTAAAATCACTCTTAGAGGAAAATGTATAGTCTTATAATGAATAGTTTAGGAAAAAATATTTGAATAGTAAAGAAGACTGAAAATTAATGATCCACTCAGCTCAATCTATGGATAAACTAGTAGAATTAATAAGTAAATTAAACAAATCTGCTAGAAGCAAGGTCAATACACAAAAATTTATTGTATTTCTAAATATCCACATGAAATAATTAGAAAATTAAATTCCGAACTTGAATTTAAAAAGTCAAATACTTAGGAATAATTCTAATAAAAGATGTGCAAGATCTCTATGTAGAAAATGTAAACATAATTTGTTTTTTTAAAAATATATCTTTATTGATTTCAGAGAGAGGAAGGGAGAGAGAGAGGGAGAGAGAGAAACTTTCTGAAATTGACTTTAAAGAAAATCTAAATAAAGGGAGGGATACACCATGTTTCATGATTGGAGCACACAGTATTTTAAAGATACCAATTTCCTCAAAATCAATCCAGAGATTCAATGTAAACCTCAAAAATATCCTGGCAGGTTTGTTTGCTTGTTTTTAATGTGGAACTTGACAAATGAATTCTAATTATATATGGAAATACAAAGGGTCAAGGGCCAGAAATAGCCAGGACAATCAGGAAGAAGAACAAAGTGGAAAGACTTACAGTAGCTATTACTATGATGCTAGGTAATTAAGAGAGTGTGGTATTGGCATGAAAGGAAAATAGATCAACGAACAGAACAGAGAAACCAGGAACAAACCGACACTTGAATTATAACAAAGATGATATTGTAGCCCAGTGGGCGACAGGACAGTCTTCTTAATAAGCGATTCTGGGTCAGTGGATATCGATATGGAGAAAACACCTTAGTCTCTAACTCACATGATTAAAAGGAAAACTCAGCTGGATTGTAGATCTAAACGTGAAAAGTAAAACAATGACACTTTGAGAAGATGACACAGGAGAATATTTTTGTGCTATTAAGATATGCAAAGATTTCTTAAACAGGACATCAAAGTCACTCAATCATAAGAGAAAACATTGATCAGTTAGACAGCATGAAAATAAAGAACTTCTGTTCATCAAAAGATACCATTTTAAGAGAATGAAAAGGCAAACCACTGACTGGAAAAAAAAGAGATATGCAATATAGATTTCTAACAAAGGACTCATTCAGAATGAATAAAGAAGTCCTTTACGTTAGTAAAGGGGGAAAAAAAGAAAAACTACAAAAAAAAAAAAAGAAAAGGGCAAGGAACTTAGCACGCAGATCACAAGAGAATATCCAAATGGCCAATGTGCACCAGGGAAATGCAAATTCAAACCACAATTAGATACCACTTTTTACCCACCAGAATGGCTAATAGTAAAACAACTGAGTGATAGTGAGGATGTGGAACAACGAAATTCTCATATACTATTGGTGGGTGTGCAAATTGTACAACAAATTTGGAAAACTGCTTGCTAGTATCTACTGAAACTAAATATATGTATACATTATGACCCAGCAATTCTACTCGTAGGTATATATTCAACAGAAATGCATACATGTGATCATAAAAAGACATTTAAAATGTTCCTTGTAGTAGTAGCCATAATAATAAAAAACTGGAAACAACCCGAAGTCCCTCAACATTAAAGTTAATAAATAAGTTATGACAATTTTACCTAATGAGCTGTTATAAAGCATTGAAAATTAATTAAATATTGCTCTATGCAATAACATGTATGATTCTCATAAAAATAATATTAAACAAAAGAGGTCAGATACAGAATAATATATATTGAGTGGTTCAATTTATGTAAGTTTCAAAAACAACTGCAACCACCTCACACCTGTTAGGATGGCTACTATAAAAAACAAAAACACATAAAATAACAAGTGTTGGCAAGGATGTGAAGAAATGAGAACTCTTTTGCACAGTTGGTGGGAATGAAAAATGATGCAGCCACTATGGAAAATATATGGTGGTTCCTAAAAATTTAAGAATGAAATTACTATATGGTGCAGCAATCCATGGGTCAAAATAACCTACTTCTGGGTATTTTATGTGAATTTTACCACAATTAAAAAAATAAATGAACAAAGGCAAAATGAATGTGGTGATTGACATCAGTCCAGTGGTTATCACAAGTAATCAAAGAAATGCAAATTAAAACTATTATATATATTGGTTCTTCATATTGGCAAAGTTTAAAAAGCATCTTAGAGCCTGCCAAACATATGAGGAAATTGCCATTATTGTACTCTGATGTTGAGATTATAAACTGCAGGGCAGAATAATAATTTGTATCAAAATTTAAAAGAAACTTTCCCTTTGATGCAGCAATTTAATTTCTAGAAATTTACTTTTAAGTAAATAATCAGCCAAAAATCCAAAATATGTCCATTGCAGGGTAGTTTATAATAATAAAATATTAGAAAAAATTAAATGTATATCAAATCAGATATAATAAATTACAATACTCGCATACAATGAAACACACACACGCACACACACATACCCATCTGGAAAAATGTTCACCAAATTTTAAGTTATCTCAGAGTGGTAGAGGTCAGGTTTCTTTCTTTTTTTTAAAAAAGAAGATTTCTTATTTATTTTAATTATTATTTATTATTTTTTAAAGAAAGGAAGGCAGAGGGACAGAGAGAAACATCGATGTGAGGGCAGAAACCCTGACAGGGAATCGAACCAGCAACATTTCTGTGCACAGGCCGAAGCCCAACCAACTGACCCATGCCGACCGGGGTTCAGCTTTCTTTTTAATACCTTTTTAGTATTTGAATTTTTGAATGAGTAATGTGATAAGAAAAAAAAAAAGTTAATTATTTTTTGAAAACTAGAAAGTCAAGGGACAATAATATGGATAATCAGGTCTGTTTCAGTCATAGGCAACTTCCACATTCCTGTGCTGCTCGTCGCTTATCCTACCAACCTCCCATTAAAATGGCAAATCAGACTGAGAGGGAGGGACGGGTGGGGCTCTTTGGGGTTTCACGCCTCTGCTGAATTTACACTGAGCGGTCCACTCTCCCGCACCTTGCGCACAGCAGATTCAGCTGCTTCCCTCGAGCTGAAACGTTTGCCCTCCCCAGGGGCTGCGGCTGCCTCCTCAGACCCCCGCTGGAGCAGGAAGTCAGCGCCTTGTTTGCCAGCTCAGAGTTGTTCAGCATGCTGGGTGTTTTGCATTTCTATAGGCCTTTCACTAGGAATCTAAGAGCACGGAACCATTAATCCTCTTTGCAAACTCCGGAGGCCCACAGGGCCAGGAAGGCACTGGTTGGTTTGGGTTTTAGGGGAGTTACAGAGCTTTACAAGGACAGGTAGAGTGTTCTACTAAAAGAAGTTTGAAACGTTCAGTCCTACCCATAATCTCTCTTCCACCACGCTTGCAAATCCTACAGAAAGAGTCATAGTTTTCATTTTAATCAGCAGCTAGAAGATTGGTAACTAAGCAGAAGGTGGCAAACAAGAAAAGAGAGGAAACATTTAGGACCCGGGCTGCGCAAGACGCTGCTTCCAAGAATCACACTGTTCCCATCCAGGGTTGAGCACACCACTGACATAAGAACTTGAAGTACTGGAAATTTTGACTTTCTCTCAAGTGCCTCCTGCCAGTATAGACATTTCAGTGTGCTCAACATTCTTTCCAAGGGGTCAACTGTGATAGAATTCCTACCTTTAATGGTTACAGTTTTGAAAACTGGACATGCTCAGAGTATTGGCCCCGAAGCCTCAAAAATGGGCACTAGGACCTAACTGCAAGCAACTCTCTTCCCTGACCTGCAAGCAAAGCCTTTCTTTAAGACCGAGACCAGGAAGCTCAGAGTCACATGGATCCCCCATGCCACCTCCCCACTCCTGCCAGGCACCTCCCACTAATCTAGAAGTCTGGTCATAAGCCAAGGGGACCTGTTACATAACTCTGAAAGTTTAAACTTGGGAAAACACACACACATAGCTAAACTAGGGCCTGGTGAAAAGCAGCAAACCCACAGCACTAGATCCTGTCCCCTATTTTATTGCCCTGAAAAGCAATGTAGTGTAATAATTGTTCCATCTCCCTATCTTCCTGGCGGCCCAAAGAGCCATGTCATACAACTAATTAAAAAGCCCTTGCTGCCTTTTAGGGCCCTTCAAATGTCATGCCCTGCGAATAGAAGTGAAAAGTCCTTATAAATGCCAGTGGTACTCCTCTTTGCATTTCTTTCTTATGACCCATATTAAGGGCCCATCTCCCAGCACCAGGGAGTGAAGGGGGCTCTCTCCTGCAGCCTGTGTGCTTGTGAGGGTCAAATAAGCTCCTCTTTCCCTCCAATCCTCAAGGCCCGAAAGCAGAGGCTGTGCCAGAAAGTTCAGCAATGGCCTGAAAAGAGGTGGAAGGACAAACTGAGAAGGAAGGCCCAGGTCCCAGGGACAGGGCCCAGCCCCCAGAACCCAGCCCCCAGAAGCTCTGTGCTTCTGTTTTCCATCACGTTCCCCAGAGAGCTGCAGGGCCAGGGGGCCGGGAGGCAGTAAGGCAGCTGCAAGGTGGCTGCTTTTCCAGGTAGGTGCAGGGAGAAGGGACAGAAATGCACCCCTGTGCTGAGAGGAAGGCAGACTGGGCCCTGGCTAATCCCTGTGAGAACTGTTTGCTTGGGGAGACCCAGGCAGCAGTCCAGGAGCCAGGGCCCTGGGTGCTGTGCCATGAGAGAGATAATTCCACCACCCTACCCTGCCCTGCTCAGCAGGAGACAGCTGGGAACCAGGAGGGGCACTGTCCCTGCGAGCATGCCCCATTCTCCCAAAGGGGAAGCAACTCTTTCCAGTTGTATTTTTCCAGCTGACTTCAGGCCCTAGGTTCTGTCTATGAGACTTCTGGAGGGGAAGGAAGTGGTTTAGCTCCAGGCCAATTGGTGCATTTTGCTTTGACAAATTTAGAAAAATGACAATGCAGTGACATTTTCAAAAAGCGAAATGAATTTAACTTAAAGATCGTTCTTTTTCTAATTCTGTGTCCAGCCTAATGTTTTCACTTAGCTACTATCAAGAAACTTTCTCTTTGATCATGAAACCTAGTTTTGTTTGTTTGTTTAGCAAAATTATTATTTAAAAAGTCATGAATCTAAATCCTCTTCAAATTGAAGTGACCACTGCTGCCCTCATTGTCTTTCCTTTTAGTTTCTATCTAGATTTGCCATGAATTCTACCCAGTAAGTGAATGTGGTAGAGACTTCCAAGGACTGGGCATCAGGCTCTTTTGTTACTGTGGTATAACCTGGCCTATCCTGACTTATACAACCTTCCTAGTTTAAACTTCTTTCCCTTTGAGTGCCAAGTAGGGCTGACCTAACACCTGGATGAAGTAAGTTTGCTTCTAATGTGTGATTTGAAGGTTTCTTACCTCAGAGTACTTCTCTCTTTGTTGAATAAGTTTCTACCTGAAATGATTTGACCTCAGGCCTCTTTAAGCTTCCTTCTCAACTGTGATGTGGAATAATAAAGGGTCCTTTCTCACAGCACTGTGCTGAAAAATATTTGATATAATTTAAATAAATCACTTAACAAGGTGCCTGCCACTTAGTAATAATTTAATGGTTATTATTATTATTGTGTGTGCTAGCTTCCTAGGGCTGCCATAACCAAGGGCCACAAACTGGGTGACTTAAAACAACAGAAATTTATTGTCTCACAGTTCTGGAGGCCAGAAGTCCGAAATGAAGGTGTTGGCAGGGCTGGTTCCTTCTTAGGGCCATGAGGAAGGACCTGTTCCTGGCCCCTCTCCCAACTTGGGTGGCTTGCTGACAGTCTGTGGTGTCACTTGGCTTCTGCTCATCACTCTGATCTCAGCCTTCACCATCACATGGAATTCTCCCTGTGAGTCTCTGTTGTCACACGTCTGTCATTTTAGGACACCAGTCACATTGGATTAAGGACCCACTCTACTCTAGTACAACTTTGTCTTTCCTTACTTACACTTGCAAGGACCCTATTTCCAAATAAAGTTGCATTCTGAGATATTGAAGGTTAGGACTTTAACATATCTATTTGGGGGGAACCCAATTCAACCATGACACTAAGGATAGGATTTTGTTTATTACTATTACTTTTAAGTTTTATATTATTTCAAAATAGTTTTACTATTGTTATTATTATCGTTTTTATCATTTTTCTACTGCCAAGTTTTCATACTTTGACACTATGCTCAGGGCAGATCGTCACCAAATGCAGGCCTCACGGCAGTTTCTTAAAGCATCCACCACAGTTCTCCGCTGATGGCTCCCTCCATCTGCCCCTCGCATGGCTCCCCTTCCCCCAGAGCAAGTTATCCCTCTTCTCTCTGTCACCGCTCCTGCTGCAGTGAGTTCCCATGGCCTCTCTCTGCGAAACCTGCCCTGTGCACGCAGGAGCCCTGGACACCTGGAGATGTCCGCTGGGCTGTCCCTCTCCAGCAGCGACGTTCACCTGGTGTGCCCTGAAAGTGTTTAAAACATGCAATACCTATTTAATCAAGGACACCAACCTCTCTTCCCTTAATTGCCAAATAAAACAATGACAGCCACCAACACAACAATAGCCATCCTGTGTAAATGAATCAAAATTAAACTCTTTTTTTTTTTGTCAAATCGGCAAAAAATATATTTTTTGGTGTGCCGCATAATTTGAGTAATTAATTTATGTGTGCCATGAGATGAGAAAGGTTGACAATCATGCTCTACAGGAATAACTTGCTTTTACAATCCCTGGCCTTCATTAGGGTGGTGTGACAATCTTCTTTTTTTTTTGTTTTTTGTTTTCTTTTCCAAACAGTATCCCATTTTAAGTGCACGAGGGGTGTTTTGCTAATTAAAGAAGGCTTGGCGTCAATCCTGTTGTCAACAGGATAAAATAATCACTCACTGGTATATTTTGGGCAAAGTCGGATTTTTAGATGTGGTGTTGGGTTTGCTTATATAGTAGCGCACCTAGGCACGACTTTGCAGCTTAAAGATTTGGGTGTGACCATCAGTGTGAGATGAAGCAATGACAGGCACGTTTGGGCCATTGATTTCTGACTTCTGTCAGGGCCTGTCTTGCAGGATCCTTAGGTCCCTGGATTCAATCTCTTCCCTCCCTGGAGAGGGGCCACAGTGGGCCCACGACACCCTGATTACTGTGTGGCACCCGGATCAGGCCCTCCCAGAGTTTGCAGACTCCCAGGAAGGAGTGTGCCTCCCATCTGGAACCCCATCCTTCATCCCAGGCTGTCTGTGCCTCACCCTACATTGGGGGCAGCCCACCGCAGGAGCCGAATTGCCGAACCCAATAGAATCTTTATGACTACATCTACTACCTACCCTGGCTTAGAGCAAAGGAAGAAAGGGAAGGAGTGTTCTTTACCTCTGTTTTAGAGTTGCCAGATTTAGCAAATAAAAAATACAAGACACCCAGTTAAATTAGACTCTCAAATAACAACAAATAATTTTTTTATCATCCTATTTTTAAAAAATATGTTTTTCTTTAGTTGACTTCAGAGAGAGGAAGGGAGAGAAGGAGAGAGAGAAACATCAATGATGACCAGCTGCTTCCTGCATGCTCCTTACTGGGGATTGAGCCCGCTACATGGGCATGTGCCCTGACCAGGACTCGAACCGTGTCCTCCTCAACGCTCAATCACTGATTCACACAGGCCCGACATCCTAACTATTTTTAATGCAGCATAACTATAGTTCAGTAGTGTAAAGTATACTCACATTAACAAGTAATTTTTAAAATATAAGTATGTCCCAGGCAATATTTGAGACATGCTTATACTTAAAAATAATTGTTTATCTGAAATTCAAACTTAACTGGATATCCTATATTTTATCTAGCAACTCTACCACCATTTGTCCTGGCTTAGTCCATTCATTTATTTGTTTCTTTTACTGGTTCCTACTTGTTCTAGGCTCTGCAAAGACAAAGGAACTTTAGGGAATCGAGGCTGTTCTGCTCTTGACCTCCTAGGTGAGAGGCTGACAGCCTAGGATATACACTAAAAGATTAAAAGGTGATTTTGAGCAGTCGAGTCCCTGAAAAAAATCATAAGCAGGGACAGTGTCTCTTTGGCACTTCCCATCTCTCTGTAGTGTCCTCTTATCACTCTGCCCCTCCTGGGCAGCCCCCTTCCAGGTCTTTAACTCATCCTAACCAAGCACTAACTGATAAACATCAGGTGTCAATATGTTTAAAGTGTGACCTTCTTTCAGCCATATTTATTTTCTTTCCCCAGTGGACCCAAGTGATCAAAAAAGAAGGGTGTTGATCAGACAGAGTGGCATTTGTTGCTTGTGTGGGGTGAGCCTGCCCAGTCCTTAGGGTCACAGAGCCCAACACTGCCCACCTGGGCTAAGACCTCACTTTGCAGCTCTTCTGAGAGGAAGGAGTTACTTATAAGAAACTTTCCAAGGACTCCATGTTTAACAGCAAATTCAAGTTCCCCTTGTGTTCTATTTCATAGCACCTAGACTCCCATCTAGAAAAAGAAAACCCAAAATGAGAAATCTTTAGAGAATAAGCCTCTCCAGTCTAACTTAGTGCAAACCACTTACGCCAGGTGCATGCGGACAGGGACAAGAAGAGCTTTCTCTTCATTGCTGCAGCAGGAGTCCTGGTTAGCTTTAGAAATACATGCCCAGCATGCGTGGTTCTAGTGGACTCAGATACATGTCAAGTTGGTGATGGGCAGTGAGTTAGGCGACATTAAAATACACACAGTGAACTTTTTAACTATGTTATTACAAACGGGACATACAAAATATCGTATTTTTATTGCACGCTCATGTGGATTTTAAAATTCAGTTAGCAAAAATTAATTAAATGAGAGTGCATGGCTTCTTAAAAAAAGTTAAAAAAAATACATATGATGACCCACATGCTCAACTAGTTTATACCTTTAGAGACTTTTCTTGCAGCTGGTTATAGTTGTACCAAAAAATCCCATCTCAGTAGGTTGCTAATGGCAATTCAGTCTTCAACACATTGAGCATGGCCACATGCCAGGCCATGTGATAGAAGTTGGGATATAAGGACAGCTAAGGCATGCCTCCTCATGGAGATGCTTATGGTCAAGTGGCAAAGATTGGAAACAGCACCACCAATCACTGCACAGAGTGGAGTGATAGAGGTGGGCACAGGATACATAAAAACATAGAGCATGGCTGTCACCCAGCCCAGGCATGGGAGAATTGGGAGAGGTGGGCAAAAAAGCCTTCCTGAAGGAAGACGTTTCTGGTAACGTCTAAAAAGTAAGTGGCAAGTTCGACAAAGGCATTGCTTCTTTGTCAGAGGAGGTTCTGTAATAGAAGCCAACCCAAGTGAGGGCCACTGTCTTGGGCTCAGCTTTACCAACCCCACTATTCTGATCCCAGAATTGCCTTTGAGTCTCTCTCGAGTGGACCCTACCAGCCAAGGTAGACAGAGAAGTGAAATCCTTCTATTTATTCATTTCAGCCAAGCAGTTAATTAATTTTGGGAGATTCCCAGAGTGATTCTAGCACTTTCATCCAAACTTAAATTAATGAAAAGCTTCACTGAAGTTGTTCTTCAGAGCATTCAGATGGATTCTTTCTTGTCTTAACATTGAATAGGCTGCCCTTGAGGCCAGAGGATTAAGGGGGCTGCTCAGTTGTTTGCTGGTTTCCATTTTCTTCAGCTCAACTGTAACTAGGGATTTTGACCACCAACTGGGCTTTCAACACCACTTCTGCTCAAGGGCCTGGTCATAAAGGCTGTTCTTGGCTCAAAGACGCCTTGTCCTACCCCTGCTTTTATGGCCATTTCCTCCAACAGCCATGTCAACATTCATTCTGTTCACCTACTCAATTCACACGTGGGGGACATTACAACCCAACTGAAATACCTGAAATGGAGTGAACATTAAGATTCTTGGGGGAGGTTTACATAATAAAATCTCACGAGTGAACCCACCAAATATTCAATGTCAGGGAGGGGATGTGAACCGAGGGGCATCTCAGTCCAGGGAAGAGTGGGTAGGGGGCCCTGAAGATCCCTTTTGGATGAGGGAACTCTCCAGGCATCAGACTTTTCCAAACCACACCAGACACATTTAGTTTGAGAAGATCTGCATGAGGGATATAACAGCTAGATACATCAAAACTTAAGAAGAATGATTAAAAATAGCCTGGAATGGGGAGAAGGTATTTTTTTTAAATAATACAGCAGAACATTTTAATGATTCTGAAAATAACTATTTTCAATAGCATAAAAGGATACATTTATTTGTAAAAGAAGTTTTAGTGTCTTTTAAAAACACTCTGGGACAAAAAGGGGAGGGCAGAGGGCATCTTTAGACTGAGCGTATCTGCCGAGGCATGTGGCACTGCAGTGTCAGTAGCCTTGCAGAAGTTCAAGTGTAGAACCCTGATATCCTTATGGTAAAGTATATTTTTACTTAAGCTAGCTTTCAAACAAACACCTAGCCTGAAACACTACTGTAAGTAACAAAATAAAATCTCTTCTGAAGGATGAGAAAGCTGCATAAAGTGAACGAGTTGGAGTGGAGAGATGTGGGGAGCACTGAATGAGTCTATGGAAACTCTGGGCAAAACAGGTATTGAGGAGGTTTGAGGTATCTAGACAAAAGCCATAGGGAACCCTCTAGACTGCTTTGAAGGCTGTTAATACTAGACTGGAAATATAATTTGATTTTCAATAATTTTAACATTGCTAGTATTTTCTCTCAATAAAAAAGGAAAGAATTATGTCAAGTAAAAAGATATTTTTATTAAAAAATGTTTTTCTACATTGAAAATGACAAAGCATTGCTGAGAGAAACTAAAAACCTAAACAGTAGAGGCATATACCAAGTCTCAATATTTTCAGCATGCCAGTTCTATCCCCAACTATGGAATTAATGGAATCTTAATGAAATGCCAGTAGGGTGTGTGTGTGTGTGTGTGAGAAAGAGAGAGAGAGAGAGAGAATTGGTAACCTGATTCTAAAATTTATATGACAATGAAAATAATCTAGAATAGTCAGGATAGTCTTGAAGGATAAAACTGGAAGATTTATACCAGCAGATATCAAGATTTAATATAAAGTTACAGTAATTAAGACAGTACGGTATTGGCACAAAGATATTCAAATAGATCCATGGAACAGAATTGAGAGCCCCAAACAGACCTATACATATAATTACTTTATAACAAAGGCACTCCTACAATTCAGTGAAGGAAAGAATGGTCCTGGATGAATCGTATATATCTATATGGGAAAAATGAACTTTGACCCCTACTTAACACTATACTCAAAAATTAATTCAAAATAAATTATAAATCTTAATGTGAAAGGTAAAACAATGAAATTCCTAAAGAAAACATGGAAGAATATTTTCATGATTTTAGGGGTAATCAAATATTCTTAAGTAGGGCACAAAAGGCACTAATTATTAAAAATCAAGTTGATCAATTGGACCACATTAAATTAACAACATTTTCTTCACCAAAAGATACAATTAAGAGAGTGAAGAGGCAAACCACGGACTAACAGGTGTTCACAATATATATATCTAACATGGCTCTAGTGTCCAGAATATGTAGGGAGCTTCTACAAACAGAAAAAGATAACCCAATTTCCTAAATGAGCAAAAGACAAACAGGCACTTTGTCAAAGAGGATATCCAAATGGCCAATAAAGATCTAAAAGTTTCTTAACATCGGTACTACATCAGGAGATGCCAATTAAAATCACAATGAAATATTATTATACACCCACCAGAATGACTAAAATTAAAAGGTCAACATGACTAAGTATTGACAAGGATATTGAGAAACTCGTACACTCATGCTTCACTGGTGGGAATGTGAATTTGCACAACAATTTTGGAAAACTATTCGGCAATCTCTGCTACAGCTAATCTATGCCTTCCCTAAAACCCAACAACCCTACTGCTGGGTATACAGTCACGAGGAACCCGCTGGTGAGTACAAACCAGTTCAATAGTTAAACACCAGCTCAGTGAGAGTCAACTTAGTTTCAAAGGAAAATGAACCTCTGCAGGGAGAAATTTGTAGGGAAACAAAGGAAATGGCCAGATTCCAACAGTGTTTGGATTGGGGGGCAGGGCGCACGGTGGGGGGGGTCTGTCAGGCATCCTCCATCGTTTTCAGAATCTGAGCTGCACTGCTGGAGCCAAGGCTGTGGCTGGAGGCACTGACGGACGGGCACTCCAAGGGAGTCAGGGGAAGAGTCCCTCAGCTTGGAGTGACAGATGCATTTGGAGCTATGAAAATAAGGAAAACAAATGGAAAGAAAAGAAAAGTCAAGGTCAACATGGATGGACCCAGAGGGTATTAGCCTAAGCAAAAGAAGTCAGGCAGAGAAAGGCGAATGCCATATGATGTCACTTATATGTGGAATCTTAATAAACAAAACAAACAAACAAAACAGAAGCAAACTCATAGATGCAGAAAACAAAATGATGGTTGCCAGAGGGGAAGGATGTTATGAGGATGGGCAAAAAGGGTGAAGGGATTAAGAAATACAAATTGGGCAGTTACAAAATAATCATGGAGATATAAAGTACAGCATAGGGGATATAGTCAAAATATTGTGATAACTGTGTATGGTGCCAGACTTATCAGGGTGACCACTTGCTAAGATAAATCTCTAATCACTATGTTGTACACCTGAAACTAGGAAAATATTGTATGTCAACTGTAATTGAAAAAACTTTTAGATGCAAAAAACGAAAAGTCTAGGTGTTGAATCCTGTGAACCAGCAGGAGAAACGGTTTATTGCTCTCTGCAACAAAGCATGTCAGCCAGGGTGCCAGGGTATAACCGTGGAGTATGTACCAGTGTGGGTAAAGGTCCCACGAGAGGAAAGAGGGAGAGAATCCAGTCTAGAGCCAAGACAGGGCTCCTCCCCTGGTAACGTCCTCAAAAACCTTGGTGGTGTGGGATTGAAAGTCATCATCACCATCACCACCATCATCATCATCAATAGCTAATTGTGCTGGTTCACACACGTTTCTCATTTAATCTGCAATAGTCCTACACATATGAAGTAGGACTATTATTATCCCTATTTTACATATGAGGAAACTGAGGCTTAGAGAAGTAAAGTAACTTGCTCAAGGTCAACAGAGTTAATTCACTCCAGAACAACTTCCTGGTTCTACCTGCCCGATCCACCACCACCCCACTTGCAGGAGTCGGTCCAGCCCAGGGGAGGTGTGGACACTGAGGCTGTTGCCAGGCCAGGACCCTGGGACTGAGACAGGAAATTGTGAATGAAAAAGGGGCTGTATGCTAAACCCGATAAGCTCAGAGGAGCCGCGTGGCAGGCCTTACAAACTCGGTGATGGAAAATAAACACACGGGATGGTCTAAATATAAAAATTCCTGACTCGGTAGATCATGGTGGGTAGTCACGTCCTGGCCTATAGCTGCCTTGATAAAAGGTCAATCTTTACCTTCAGCGAGTCCTGTCTATTATCTTTGTGCATCTTGGACAACATACCTTTGAAATGTCAGAGTAATTTTGTTTTCCAGACCCCTTGAAGGCACCACTGGGAGGGCACCAGAGCACAAGACCACAAAACTCCACATTGTTATCTTTGGCACTGTTATCTCTTGCCGGTATGCCATCTCTGTGTACTGTAAACGCGGACCGGTAACTATCCTGCACCCAACAATGTAAAAGAAGTATTTCTCCACTGTGCTTGTTACCGAATCCTAGAGATTTTCAGCTTTGCTTTTCCCGCCTCCTTAATCTACCATCAGGGGATTTCATGTAAACTTCCTCATGTTTTCTCCTTTGATGCATGAAAAAAACTGTAAAACTGCCATTCTCAAGAGCATTTTCTCAATCTGTTGAGATCTTGCTTCCAGGCATATTGTCAAAATTTGGGCTCAAATAAACTCTTAAAAAACTTTTCTGTCGGTTTCATTGTTCTGTCTGCCACAGAGGTAACTGGGTCTGAGGGTAAGGGCAAGATCTTACCTGGTACTTCAGGCGTCTACATCCTGGCCAGGCAAGGCCACTGGCTAGTTAGTGGCAGGGCTGCACTAGAATTCCTCCAGTGCTGTGTCCTGGGCTTTGATAAAAGAATGAAAATAAATGGAGGCTTGGCATGGTCAGGATGGATTTCACATTGGTGCAGCGAGTACACAGAGGGAGGACTGGGGAAAGGGCACTTGCAGGTATCAGGGTTGGGAAGACTTTTCCTTTACCCTTTTAGCTCTTTTGGCTGGTCAAATAATTCAAATGACATACAGCAGACTAACAAGAGAAAATCAAATTTTAATATGCATCCATGGGGAATTCACATGAGCATGGAAACTCCAGACAGTGAGGCAAAATGAGGTAGATATGTCATTTTGGACTAAGGAAGGCAAGGTAGGCAATTCACAGGTAGATGAGAGGAAGCCAATATTTGGATAGCAAATTATTGCAGAGCCATTCAGAAACCATGGGATCCAGGGGGAATCTAGTGAACAGATCTTAGTTTGGGGGCTCTCTGTCTGTCACATTTAATCCATATGTGCTGAGGTGAATAGCTAAGGTTCCCTTTCTGAAGCAGGTTTTTCTAACTGAATTCCTTTAGGCAGGAAAGGGCGGGGTGAGGGGTGGGGTGTCAAAGGTTCTTTCTGAGTCTTTTGTTCCTCAACAGCCAGCTTCAAATCAATTTCCCAAAAAGCAGATTTTGGGGTGGCAAAACTTTGGTGCCCTTCAGGGTGATATGAGAAGGTAACAAGGACGAAGAAGTGACTCTGCGAGGAGGGAAACTTTTCCAACTGATGTTACTTCAAATTCGCTGATTCCACCTGAAACATCAACCGAGCCTGAGGGTTTGTTTTTGCACTTACGATAAATGGAAGAGATGGCTCAGAATCAAATACTGTGGTTCCAGAAGAAAATGCATTGTTGGGGAAGAAGAGAGAAGACAAGACAGCTTCCTCAAAATGAATGGACCAATCGTGCATTCTCAGCCTCCTTAACTTGCTGCCTTTTGCCTGCGAGACCATGGAGCCCCGGCCTTGTGAATCTGGAATGGTCCCTAAACCCCCTCTTGAAACTTTGGATGTGGCAGTGTGGAATTCAGCCTATGGGAGTGACATAGACAAACCCCAAATATGGATGTAGGATGGTTACCAAGCCAATCTAAATGGTTTTCCTGAATATTTGCCAGTTGTCTGCTATCAATCCCTCAACTACTAAGTGAATCCAAAGCAGAACAGCCTCTGTCTCCCATGCTGGAAACAGAAAACCACATTCCAAAACAAAAATAGTTTAATTTTTTAACATGTATCTTGTAGCAAAATTCACCTCTAACCTGTTCTAAGGTGAAGGTAAGTAGGAATCATGACTGTTACTGACATTTTTAAAAAATTACGTACAATGCATTAACCCTGGTACTTCACAAAGTATCAGCTTACTTCCATGTGAAGGCTCTACCTGTGGGATTAGAGACAGCATGGGCTAGAAGTGCATAGACCTGAAAGGGGTCACATTCCTGCCTTCGCCCCACACCTTTCTCCCTCCCTATCTAAGTCCCGCCCTCTCCTCACAGCCTAGTTCCATCCCCACAGCCTCAGTGGGGCTTCCCCAGAACAGAAATTCAACATGGTTGCTTCTATGTGAGACCACAGACCCAGAAATGAAAGAGGGGAGAGAAGGTTGAATAGCAGGCATCTAATGGATTTGGGAAAAGGTCTGTTTTTCTGTATAAATGTTATTTTGATTTTAAAAAATTGCTTTAACTGATAGCATTTTGATTATAAAAACAAGCAGACACAGGCTCTACAATCCCATCACAGTTCTGTTTTAAACGGCTATCAGCTGATCCAGAACTTTCAAAGTCCTAAAATGTATGCATCCCTAAAAATATATTTGCAGACTTGTAGGGTTTTGTTGACTGTAATTTGGATCACATTTTAAAATCCCACTGGCTTTTCCAGTAGAACTGGAAAGGGATTCCAGTAGAACTCATTAGTGGTTTCGGGACCATTAGGTTTACACAGACAATGTGACTGCTGCCCCAGGAGCTGAGCAGTGTGGGGTCTCTGGATCTCCCTGTAACCCTACTCCACTGAGCTTCCTGGCAGAGTCAAATATCTTCCTGTGGTGACACCTCCACCACACAGGCACTTTGTTTATGCCTTCCCCTTTCTACAATTTCCATAGCACTCAGACTGGAACAAAAACTCCCACCTAATTCCACACAAGGAAGTAAAAACAAGCCAAACTTATTGTTACATGAGCCTGAGTAGAGCTAAGTTAGTCTCACCTTCAAGCTTGAGAGTCTTACTTGTGGTAATTAAAGCAATTTTATCTCCTCCAAGGTACTGCATTTCTCAATGTCATGCCTCTCTAGGGAAAAACCAACCAAAGGAAAAGGCAATTCTCCCCGTGTTTATGCAGGGTTCCTACGCTCAGGGTTAGCATAGTTAGCATCCAGCTTTAACTGCCCTCCCGGGAGAAGGATCACGGAATCAGAGGCTTGGTAAGAGATGAGAGAACCAGCCCTTCAGCCACATGGCCAAAGAGTGAACACTTCCAGGAATCCATCAGGCAGCCAGTCGATATGCTCCATTGTTGTAAACGGGAGAAAAGTGCTGTCTTGAGAAACATCTTTGCTGGTCAATCCAATGAGGACTCCATAAAAGCCTCGGCCAGGCCCTGTAACTATGGCTGCCTATTTCATTAGTGTCAATATAACCATCTTCACTCGTCTGTGCGACTGTGTGTGCCTGTGTGCATGTGTATGTGCACACATAAACACATACACACCGACACACAGACTTTCTAGTCAGACTTCATAAGATGAGGTCTCTTCAAGATCTTTTCAAGATCCTTTTTCAATGACCTAGATGACTGAGGTAACTGAAAGAATTGTTATAATGAACTAGTGTTTCGGGTGCTATTAACTTTGACCTTCTGTGACATAGAAAGACTTTAGTAGGCTTTCCATAAAAGGTTCTAGGCACTCAATAGATTTAATGAGAAATAGCAAGTCAGTTCCTTGGGACACCCTGGTTCTCCAACAGAAACGTACAAACGCACCAAGATGGGGAGTGTGACAAGTTGTGTCTGACCCTAATGTTTGGGGTAACAACCTCAGAGCCGGCGAGATGGCATCATGACAAGAAGGGAGAAGTCTTTGCAGGTGCAACAATATATATATTGCTCCAGGCCCAACTTAGGGAAAGAGAGACCTGAGGGCATCTCTGACTGGCAAAGTCAGGAAGTGGGACTCTGGCTCAAGCTAAAAACGTGGTGGGACAGAAGCCACTATGGGAAGGAGATGGTTGTGTAGGAGAACAGCTTGGCCGCTCGGCAACCTTTGCAGAGAATGCCTGTCCAGCATTGTTGTTTCCATCATTACTTTAAATTCCGGCGATGGAAGGTAGAGAGGAGTGCTGCAGTTTGAGAAGTGGTTGTAGGAAAAGAGAATCTAAGCTCAAAAAGAAGAAAACCTGTATTCCTACTGTGTTTTCACCT
Organism: Miniopterus schreibersii; assembly: GCF_964146895.1. Classification (NCBI taxonomy): domain Eukaryota; kingdom Metazoa; phylum Chordata; class Mammalia; order Chiroptera; family Miniopteridae; genus Miniopterus; species Miniopterus schreibersii. The sequence continues at coordinate 46,682,645 of NC_138105.1, read as the reverse complement.
AAATTCAGCGACCGAATGGTCTTCATGCTAATAAATAGCTTGAGGCTCTATAGTTCTGATTTTTAAAATACATTAGCAGTCTATAGCAAGTGCCTTTGGCGAGATTGTAAATTCAAGAACAACCGACTGTGGAATGAGTGCTCACAGATAGCCAATATTTTCAGTAATTTTTGATCATCATAAAACTAATACACAAGAAAATGGGTAATGAGAAAAATTAAAATCCTATCGCGGGTTCCTTAGCTTTCTCATCTCCACCCCCTGGTTAGGGAGTTGCATCGGGGTCTCTAGCCATCTGTAGACTGGGCCGGGCTGATCTCAGGGGCCCCAAACCAAGGCGTCTGGTGGATGTTGTGGGCACGAGAGCACCTCTGGCTCTGCCATCAAAGCTGAGTCAGAGCCCTGCCCGGGCCTGCCTCTCCCCACCCGCGTTGGGCCCCCACATAGTAGCAGGTGACTGTGGCTCCTCTGAACCGCGTAAAGAAAGACTCCATTGTAGACTGGATTTTGATCCCAAATTCAAATTGGGCAACTCCCTCCTCTTTCCTCACTCCTTTGCATTCTTCTGTCTCTGCCTCACTCATATTTTAAATCATACGAACTTGCTACAATGAATGAAAGGGCTCTCTTATTCTCCAAACCCTCCTTGATAGTCTTCCAAAAGAGGGGCAGTGTGATGAAGTGGTTAGAGCACAGATGGTGAAGTCAGAAAAATAAGAACTTAAATCCGAATTTTGCTGTGCAAACTTGGGCAAATCCCTTAACCTCTCTGAGCCTTTGTTTCTTTATCAGTAACCCAGTTTATGTGCACACATAAACACATACACACTGACACACAGACTTTCTAAGTCAAACTTCATAAGATGAGGTCTTTTCAAGATCCTTTTCCAATGACCTAGATGACTGATGTACTTGAAAGAATCGTTACAATGATTGTGAGCTAATGTGAACAGAGCTTAGTACCTTGTCTGGCATATAATGGGCTTCCACGAAAGGCAGTTATTAAAGCAAATACTAGAAAACAATGATGGTCCCTAGATATTCCTCCAACAGTTCAGCTTTGAGCTTAGGCAGTATTTCCCTCTGTACATTAAAATCACCTGGAGAGCTCTGAAAAACCCTGACGGCCAGGCCTCACTCCAGCCCCATTACGTCAGACTCTCTGGGCGCGGGACCCAGGTATCAGTCATTTGCAAAGCTGCCCAGGTGATTCAGTGTGTGGAAAAGTGAAGAAGCATTGAAAATGGAGCTGAGTGATAAACCTGAAGGTCTACTGCAGTACAAATACCCAGAAAGAGTCCCCTCGCCTCCAGGAATGCCCCCGAGGGCAATTACGCAATGCATCATACAATCCAGAGACAAGATGTCCAACCGCCAGGCGGCTGGGGGCCAATGAAAACATTTCCAGCCGCCAAGGGTCCCAGCCGTCGCAGGGGGCCAGCAGCCTCTGCATCCCCCCTGACACTGTGGGCCAGAGGAAGTGGCTGTTTCGCTCTGCCCGGGCAGGGGCTGGGCTCTGCTCTGCTCCCTCTGAAGGCCACGGCTGGCTGTTTCTAGCGAAGACCCACAGGCTCTGCCTCACTCACCTCGGGCCCCCTCCCTGTGCCCATGTTTCTATTTTCAGCTGCCAGGCTGCATTCATAAATAAGCTCTGGGAAGACTGAGCAGGTCCAGTGCTGTTTACCTTTCCACTCAGGAAACGGACAGGGAGTTCAACAGTCCCAATATCCGCTAGTCCCCAAAGGCTAAGTATACCGATGACACATATTGCAAAGAAACAAACAAACAGGCTGCGCTGGGTTCAACAGGGAGCCCCGGGGGGGGGGGGGGGGGCGGGGGGGGGTTTCCAGAGGCCACCAGCGCCCTGCCCTCCTGCTTCTCTCCGGTGGGAATTTTGTTCCAACCCATGAATCCACGGGGAATTTCGGATTGTGGAATGTGGGTGGCTCTTCCTCAAGGGCCCGTGGCAGAGAAGAGGGTGGGGAAAATGAGTTCGAAGAGCAGAAAAAGAGAACAGGAGCTAAAAAGTACAAAGAAGGCCTTTAGGGTGAATCTGTAAAAGGAAAAATGGAGAAGGAACCAATTAAAAAGGAAATAAGGTGGAAAGGGAACGTTAAAATACAAATGAGGAAGGGGTGCTGAAAAGCATTTGCTTTTTTTTTTTTGGTCACGGAGTATTAGAACAGTGCAATTTCTTTCTATTTAAAAAGTATTTCATGAATATAGTTTTCTTAACAACAAAATAAACATTTTTGATTTAGAAAGGGAGGATGGCTCCGGGTGGGATTATAAATCGGCACAAGGACTTTGGAAGAGTATGGGTGGCCACGCAGCACATCCAGCAATTCCCATTTAGTTCCATCCCTGGGCGCTGATAGTTGCCAAACAGACAGACAGGAGTGATCGTGAAGACACCCTTCCTCCCAGCCGCAGCCCTGGCCTGCCCACGGGAGGGGGGTGAGTTGTGGACTAAAGAGCAGTGAAAGGATCTACAGCCACATGTATTCGCAAAGATGAACCTCACACGCGTAATATTGAGAAACAACATCAAAGACAAGGCTGTCACAAAAAATACAGTTTCATACCATTTATACCAACATCCCCTAAAAAGGAAAATATTGTTTAGTGATAATCATATATGATAAAACTATGTGAAAAACCCACAAAATTCAGGGTAGTGGTAATTACCTCTGGGAGGAGGGACAAGGGGAGAGACAGTCAGGGAGGGTTACCATCTGGAATGTTCTGTTTCATCAGCTGGTGCTATGTTTATTTTATTACTCTTCTTTAAACCATAAATATGCATTAAAAAGCCTTTTTCTTGTATGTGATATATTTTACAATAAAAAAAAACAACTAAGGGGGAAGATGATGTAGTAAGGAAAACAAGGGAGAAATAAGAGAAGAAATAAATGAGAGAAAGGAAATAGCGAGGAGAAGAAAGCCATCCTGTGGAAGGGCCGCAACCGAACTTTGGTCGGAGCTTCAAAAATCCATATACCAGGTAGCTGTTGGAGGCTGAGCGTTACGGCGTCAGAAGGCCGTGTTCCCCGGGCTTGTCCTCCGCAAGCTGCCCTTCCCCGCTCTATACTCTACCTGGGTGACTTCAGCATTCTCCTCGTTTTGACAGTCACTGATGTGCTGGCGATGAGCAAAATTCTACCTCTAAAGTCACTTCCATTGAGCCTTACATTCTTGCTACAGACGGAAGGTTTGTGTCCCCCCAAAAATGATATGTTCAAACCTAATCCCAACGTGATGGTATTTGAAGGCAGACTTTTGGGAGGTGATTAAGTCATAAGAGTAGAGCCCTCATGGATGGGACTAGTGCCCTTATGGAAGAGGTTCCAGAGAGTTCCCTCACCCCTTTTGCAAAAAGACAGCAGTCTGTGAACCAGGAGGGGGGCTCTCAGCAAACACAGAATCTCCCAGCGCCTTAATCTTGGACTCCTTAGACTCCAACTCTATGAGAAATAATTTTCTGTTGTATTTAAGCCACCCAGGCTATGACTTTTTGTGATAGCAGCCCTAACGAACTAAGGCAGCTCCTATATCTAACTGCCTGTTGGATATCTCCAGTTGGCCATCCACACAGACACCCAGGCTCAACAGGCCTGGACATGAGCACTATCTCCCCTTTCCCATTGCTCTTTCTTCTGTGATCTCCTCCCACCCTGAACGGCACTACCACCCACCCAGTGGTTAGAATCATAGGAGTTATCCCCGCCTCCTTCCCCCCCTCTTATACTATATTCTGTAAACCCTTGAATTTTTTTTATGCTTCTTTATACCTCTCAAGTTTTTTGTGTATTTGTTCCCATCCAGACTATCATTACCAGAGTTCAAGCCTCTCTATATCTTTCTTAGGTAACTACAATAGCTTAACTAGACTCCCAGCCTTCAGGTTGGGTGCCCTCACCTTCTCCTGCCACTTGCTACCACAGTGATCTGGCTCGCGAGAAATCAGACTGTTTGACTCACATGCTTAAAACCTCTGCTCACCACCTGTAAGATCAAGTTCAAGCTCCTTAACATCACATGCAAAAGCTGCCAAAATCTAGCCTGTTTTGGCCTCTCCAACCTCATCTTTACTCCTCTTAGCTCAAATTTTACACTTGTATGTCATGGGACCACTTGCAGTTCACCACATGCATAGAAATCCTCTTTTCTGTTACCACTCACTCTGTCTCCAATGCCCCCTTCCCAAACCTTAGCTACTGATCCTTCTAAGACCAGCTCATCCTATCCTGAGGAGACAGCTGCTGCTTAGGGACAGCAGATTGTTGCCCAAGCCAAAATATTGGTCCTGTTACCAAGCATTTCCATTTTTTCCAAAGGGAAATTTAAAAATCACACTGTTAATGAGAATTCGCCAGTTTTTATGTGAACTTTCCCAATGTTTTAACATTGTCTCAGGTTTTTTGCAAACATTGTAGAGTTAAACAAAACACACCTGGATTCTGGTCAAGGTGCTTCACACTAAATTTTCCAGACTCACTTTTTAATAATTCTTATTTCTCAAGGACTAACGCTGTGGCTCTCCATACAGACTGAACCAACAGATTGCTTAAAACAGCAGAAACCAGATTTAGTCCATATTTTTAGAATAAAATAGATATATTTTAAAGCCTAATACTTTAATATTTAGAAATATACTGAACACAGTGGTATATGTCAGGTTATCTTTTATAAAATATGAAAGAATGTTTTCAAACCCAGGGAGCTTAAGTAATTGTACATGAAAGAAGGGGTAATGGCTTAGCTCAATATTCCTTATCTTCTCCTCAACCCGGGTATAAGGGGAAATTGAGTCACATGTCTCTCTCTGTGTCCCCATAACTTCCTTGGAATACCTCCACCACTGCATCCACTATATTTACCTACTTAAGTGTTTGTCTCCCTCAAAAGATGATAAATTCTTGGCAGTGACAAATAAAACATCTCCAGTATAAGGTCGTTAGGAGATTCAATGATGTAATATAGTAAAGTACCCAGAATTGTGTCTGGCATATAGTAAGGAATGTACAATACTTGTTTAAAAATTATTTCTGGTAGCCTAGCATAGTGTGTATTTTATAGTAGCTCCAACTATCAAGTGAATGAAGAAAAAATGAAGTAATTCTAGTTACTATGATATATGTGCCTCCTGGTAACAGCCACAAACCATAGTGAAATCCTCTATTTGTATATTGCTCAGGGTTCCCGAACATGAATCAAATCTCACTGTAACAAACCTGATGACCCTGTAATTGCTGCTGTAAGTAGGCCACCAGCTGGAGCTTGGCGATGTTTTGTTATTATGTAGTTTTTATTGCTGTTGCTATTATAATTACATGTGTTGTAATTGAATTTAACTAAGAGCTCTTCTAAAGCATGCATCTACTCACAAAACCTATGAGAATTAAAAAAAAATGTATAGGACAATAACCTCGTGTCCATATTTTCCCATCAAAAGAACTCCAGTGCAGACAGCAATTTCCAAGACACCTCAAGAGACTGGCACCTTTGGCTTCTGACCTGGCATGACACCAAGAAGGCAATTTCTGGTTTTAAACACTGTCCTTCCAAATTCTTCCTGACTCTATGGCATACCCGCCTACTCCTTGTGCCTGAAGTTGGGTTTTGGGGGAAGAGAGAGAAGAGGCATTTTAAAATACGCTTTTGATCCCAGAAGTCCTATTGCTTGGCAAATTAAGTTAAATCAAAAATAATTTAGGAAATTTAGAAAAAGCACATCATACACAATTAAATTTCCCCCTAAATGGAATTCCAGGATGCTGTCCATAGAATTCGAGAACATCCTGGAATGACGAGCCTCTATCTAACTGCTAAACAGTTAGATGTTGAAGGACTCCACATCTAGCTGGTTAAATGGGACTTGCTAGTTCAACAAACAACCAACGCCTGTGACTTACTGTGCTTACAGTAGGGGTGGCACAGTGGCTAAAGCACAGGCCTCCCTGCCGGGAGTCCTCAGAGGGAGAAAGCCACTGGGAAGCAGACCATTACAACGCCCTGCACCAGGCTCCCTCAGGGACAACCGGAGGGCACAAAGGGGTAACTGTCATCTACAGTTATAAGTAAAAACCCATCAGGGCCTCCCTAAGAGTTTTGCAGCTAATCCCTTCTCAGATTTGCCCAGAATGTTTCAGAATAAAATGCAAACCTTTCCCTAAAAAACCCCAGAACAAAACCGAAAACCACACCTAATCTCCCTGACTGAGATGTCGCCCCAGATTTGGGTTAGTGACCATTTGCTGCTTTAAAGCAAATGGACTTAGCAGCTTGCCTTGGTTTTTCCTATTCACACAACTGTCTGATCTTGTTTCTATCCTTGCCTAGTTATTTGCTGTAATAATAACTTGTGGCAGTGAGTTCTCCTGGGTTACTATTCACTGTGAAAGGGAAGGGTTCTTTGTTTCATTGGTTTAGATTCGTGTGGGAACCATTATGCTCCTGTTAAGAGAAAAGCTAAGTTTTAAGCTGGTTAATAGCAGCTAAAAGGGGCCATTCATTGCTCAGCTGGGGATATGGATGGGAAACAGGGTCGGAAGTTCTGGCACCTGGTCCCCAGTCTGTCCCCCTCTACAAACCATTTCAATCATGCAACATCTTCATCTATAAAAAGAGAATAAATGCCTTTAAAAGTATTTGAAATGTCACCTATTAGGCTGGTGTACCACAGAGGAGTCCCTTCCTTTTTGAGGATACAACCAATGTAGCATCGTGGCACAAAGATCATGGGGCCACCTTAGGCAGGTGCCAAAGAGGCAATGGTCCTGAATTCTATCAAATATATTTGCTACTTTACTTCTCCCTAGGAAGCTGTACTTTACCTCTAGTCATTTCATTTGCCAGGTCTCTGGGCAGTCTTTGGAACTAAGGGTTTCAGTGTTCCATCACCAAATCAATGCATCTATTGGGCACCTGTATCAGGTCTGAGACTAGGACATTAGGGTAATGGTTCTCAAAGTGTGGTCCAGGAACCCATGGAGGTGCCAGACTCCTGCACGGGCTCCACAAGGTCAAAATTCCAGCATGGATGCCTTCAAAGTGCTAAAGAGATAAATAGATTTTAATGTCGCAGAGGATGAAAAGTTCATTACAGTTTCAGATTCAACATTACAACTAGTTTTCAAAAAAATGTCATTTGTCAAGTTTCCCTGTAGTATCCAAAAAAATCTATGATTTGAAAAGGCTATTAAAATACTCTTCTCTTTTCCAAATATAATATCAAAGTGGGGCTGGATAGTCTTCATATACTTCAACTAAAACAACATTTTGTAAGAGACAGAATGCAGGAACATGTGTGAGAATCCAGCTATCTTCCTTCTAGTAAGCCAAACATTAAAAAGATCTGGACAATGCAAAACAGTGCGACCTTTCTCACTAATTTTCCTTTGTTTTAAAATGTAGCTATTTCTCATGAAAATATGATATTTGTGTTCATGTGTATTAGGTACGTTATTTTCAAATGAATTAAGTAAATACGTTTAATGCCTCTGTTTTTATTTTTAATACTATAAATATATCAATAGACACAGCCAAAATAAGCAAGTATTTGATGTCTTCAATAATTTTTAAAATTAAACTTCTTATGTTGAGATAACTGTAGTTTCATAGGTAGTTGTAAGAAATAATGCAGACAGATATCAGGCGTCTTGTACTCAGTTTCCTGAATAACATTGGTAACCTCTTGCAAAACTATAGCACAACAGCATAGCCAGGATTGATATGGTCACGATACAGAACATTTCCATCACAAGGCTCCCTCTGTTGCCCTTTAATAGTCACACTCACTTTCCACCCACCTCCATGCCTTTCTTAACTGCTGGCACCCACTGGTCTGTTCTCCATTTCTATAATTTTATCATTTCAAGAATGTTCTATAAATGAAATTATACAATGTGTAACCTTTGGAACTGGATTTTTAAATTCAACATAATTTTATGGAGATGGACCCAGGTTTTTTAATGTATCAATAGTTGATTTTTTTTATTGCCGAGTAGTATTTCGTTGTATGAATGTACCATAGTTAGTTTAGCCATTCACTCACTGAAGGACACTTGGTCACTTTTAGTTTTTGGCTATTACAAATATAACTGCCATATACATGAAGGTACAGGTTTTGGTGTAAACATTAGTCTTTGTTTCTTTGGGATAAATGCCCAAAAGTATAATCACTGAGTCATATGTTAGTTGCATGTTTTGTTTTTAAAGAAACTGCCAAACTGTTTTTCAGAGTGGCTGTTTCAAATATTGAACTAGCCTTGTATTCCTGTAACAAACCCCACTTAGTCAAGGTGTATAATTTTTTTATATATTGCTAAATTCTATTTGATAATATTTTAAAAAGATTTTTGCATGTATATTCATGAGAAATATTGGTCCAAAAAGATTTACATACTCTCTTTTTCTGGTTTGAGGATCAGGGTAATCCTAGTTTCATAAAATGAATTGGGAAGTGTTTCCCATCTTCTATTTTCTGGAAGAGATAGAGTAGAGTTGGTATTCTTTTTTAAGTGAATGGTGGAATTCTCCAGTGAAACCATCTGGGATTTTTTTTAGCAAGTTATTTAATTACAAATTCAATTTCCTTAGTAGTTATAGGGCTATTCAAATGATCTGTTTCATACTGAGTGTTATGGTAGTCTGTGTTTTTTGAGGAAGTGGCCCATTTTATCAAAGTTGTCACATTTATGTGTGTACAGTTTTTCATAATATTCATGTATTTTGATGTCTGCCGGGTCTGTAGTGATATCCTGTTTCATTCCAAATACTGGTAATTTGTATCTTCTCTCTTTTTGTTTTGTTAAAGACTTACTAATTTTATGATCTTTTCAAAGAACCAGGTCTTTGTTTCATTAATTTTCTTTGTTTGAAAACAGATGTTTCTCTGTTTCAATTTCATTCATTGTTATTCTTATTTTATTATTTTTTTTCTTCTGCTTTCTTTGAGTTTAAGTTCTTGAAGTGGGGACTTAGGTTATTGCTTTGAGACTTTCCTTCTTTTCTAGTGTATGCATTTAATTCTATACATTTCCTTGTCAGCACTACTTTATCTGTGTCCCACACATTTTTTAAAACCACTCTAACAATTTCTGTCTTTTAATTGTCATGTGGTCCCACTGTCACCGTGGTGAAGGTGGCCTCATTACCTCTGGGGAATTGTGCAAGTCCTGACTCCCCACTAAGCTGCCTCTCACACCACCCACGAGGCGGGAGGGGATGCTGCCTCCTTACTGCCCGGTGGGGGTAGGTAGCCAGGTGGCCCACATGGTCTCCACCGACACTGTGGGGGGGGGATGTGTGATAGGAGGAGGCTCATAGGTGGCAGGGATGAAAATTCTGGCTCCTGCCTGGCCTTCCCTGACACCCCTGTGGTGCTGGGGTGACTCATTACAACTTAATGGGAGTAAAAGTTGAGGTCCCCACTTGGCCTTTTCTGGATGGGTTTCGTGGGACCATGGTTTTTGTCTGGAGTAGACTGGTTATTGTCTAAAGCCTTTCTGTCTTGCTAAGCTGCTGTTTTCCTGATCCTTCAGCTAGAAAGAGGAGACTTTTGTGGGGGGGGGGTTTCTGGTCCATGCCATTGATATTTTGGGGTTGATGCTCCTTCAGCTCCAAGTCTGGGATGATATGAGATAAGAAGTAAACCCCAGGAACTTACCTCTGTCCTTCCTTGGCTCCCGATGTCCTGGGCCATTTTGCCACCTTCTCTCCACATTTCAGAGCTTTCTTATGTCCGTTTTATATATAATGTCCAGGGGTTTTAGTCGTATTTTGCACGAGGAATGTGGGAAAGTTTGCATATCATCTTCCAGAGCAGAAGTCTCCACAGTAATTTGCTAAGAGTGTGGAGAGAACCCGTGGGTTTGAGAACCTCTGGTCTAGAGGATACAAAATGTGTAAATCATAGATCCTTGCTCTCAGGCTTATAATCTTGCTGTGAATGTGACACACTAGAAGTTTGTCATATTCAGCTCTCCATGCTAAGCTATATATTTTAAATAAAATAAGCTACTACCAATTATAAATGGTAAAAATACCCTTTTCTGTTTATGTTAGTATCTTAGAGGCTTGCTTTTCTGCTCTCCACCCCAGCGTGCCACATTCTCCACACCACACTGCAGTAACAAGGATGGTGACAATTGTTTTTTGCACCCTGTGATAGTTTATAAAGTGTTCTCATGTACATGATGATATTGGATCCTCAGAATAGCCCTATAAAGTCAGTAGAACTAGCATTATCATCACCAGGGCTGATGTTTGGCTGCCACACACCAGCACAGTTGTGCTGGCTGCTAAAGTAACAAAATACTTCTGTAAAAGCTGCTGTCTTGAACCCCAAGTACCCACCTGCCACCTGTCCCTCTCCATCCTAATGATCCTGCAACTAAAAGGTTAACACTAGGCCAAGACAGGGCCTCGCTGGAGTCAGATCTGGTGCCTGAGCCCCTCCTGTTTGTCAAATGCTTTGACTACCACCCCTTAGTCTTCCTCATGAGACATGAGGCTCCAAGAGCAAGTGACCTGCTCACGGTCTCCCATCAAGCATTTCAGGATCCAAAGCTGCAGATCTTTCCTGGGCCAATAAGTAGACAGAGAAGTAGGGCAGCAGGGGCTGACAGGTGGCCCCTTTGAGACCTCCCCACACACTCTGCTTGTTTTTTCTGCCTGTCTGTGCCTGGCACCTGCTGTTCTCCCAAATGACTCAGAACACCCGCCTGCAGAGCCTTTTCTAGGAACCTCAGCCCCACTGATCTTCCCCGTCTAAACTTCCCTGCAACATACCTGCCTAGCCCCTTCCTCCCATGAGCTTTTCTTTTGGTGGTGGTGGGCTCTACAATGAATCATGAATGTACAGTTTATATTGCTCCCCAAAGAGCACATGCTCCTTGAGAAGGCCCATCATATAATCCCAAATCACGTGGAACGCAATGCTATGCACACAGTGGGTTTCTAAAGCCCACAAAGTCTTCCCTGGATTGGCAGGTCATCAGAGGCGAGCCCAGACAGCCTAGCCGGGAAGACAGGGTCTGCAGCAGTCTCTGCTCTCTCCTTTCCCCACCCACTGAAGGTTTCTTCCATGTACACACCCGTGAAATGAGCTGCAAGACTCCAAATCTGCTTCTCTTGTGCCCGCAAACATCGAAGGGAAGTTTCCCCTTGACAATTACGCGATTGGCGTATGCTCACTTCCCGTGCAATTTCTTAGGGCATATATATTTAACAACAATAAAAAAATGACGTAAATGTTGATGAGCTAGTTGGAAAGTGCAGCTAAGTGCAGCTCTCCGACTCCGACCAGCGGAGAGCACCTGGGCTGGCGAGTCCTTGGGAGAAGAGCCAGACCCGCCGCGGCGTGGAAGGCTGAGGCTGTGCGGCCACGTGTCCCGCAGGGGCCCTCCCAGGATGACACAGCTGCTTCCCGGAGGCGCTTCACTAAATGCACTGAGCCTGTGGCAGCCGACCTGGTGGGATGACCCTGACTTAGATGAGATGGTGCCTCGTTTCGGAGGCCCGACAGGCTAGGATAACGCTGGCCCAGGGCAGTGGCTGGGCAGGTGTGTGAGGGGACGGTGTGGGGTGAAGGATTCCCCTTGGCCTGACTTGGGGTGTTCAGTCTCCCCAGCTCCCTGCCCCTCCCAGGCCTCTTCCTGCTCTGTCCCCGGGGCTGCTCTTTTTTTTTTTTTTAATCCTCACATTTTTTCCATTGCTTTTCAGAGAGAGTGGAAGGGAGAGAGAAGGGGCAGAAACATTGATGTGAGAGAGACACATGGATTGGTTGCCTCCTGCACACCCCAACTGGGGCTGGGGATCGAGCCTGCAACCACAGTATGTGCCCTTGGCCAGAATTGAACCCAGGACCCTTCAGTCTGTGGGCTGATGCTCTAACCCTGAGCCACACCTGCCAGGGCCGGGGGCTCCTCTCTTAAGAGACTTTGAGGTGAAAGCTCACCATGCTCAGAATTCAGACATTTCCTGTGCGTGGCCAGCTATGCACGCCAGCCCACGGTTTTCTTTTTTCTTGAGAAAGACACTGTGAGAAGGTAGAGAGGAAATCAAGAGGATTAAAAATGACAAGCAAGGAGAAAAGGGGAAGAGACTGTGAGAAAAGGACGGGACAGGAGGAGCCTGGGCCCCCTGCCAGCGCTGGCAGTGCCACACCAGATGTCAGTCAGCACAGGACTGGCCTTGGGCCCCGAGGAGGCGCCGCTGTGGGCACGGCAGACGCTCGGTGTGAGGACAGGATGCTCCGTGGGCCCGGAACCTACTTGTTTGCTTTCCTAGGACTTCCACAAGCAAACATCCTGAGGCATAAAACCCACCGGCCCTTGCTGCCATCAGAGTGGAAAAGTGGAGGTGACTGGAGAAGACGTGTTCTGTGGCAGGGCTGAGACAGCAGAGAGGCTGGCCTGCCAGTATGGACACCGGCAGTGCCCCAGAGCCCATGTCCCACAGCAAAGTCTCTCTCTCCCCCCCCCTCTTCCTCTCAACAGGCCTTTTTCAGACAAGGCCACACCCCGGGCAACGCGGGGCCTCGGTGCAGCTGGCGGTGTCAGCAGGCTGGATTTTGTGCCCCTCAGTCCCACCCCACGGGCCTGGGCCTGGGCCAGGGCCTGACCCTGCCACGCTCAGGACTCTCACCGTGGCTCTTTTCATGTGGACTACAGTTAGGAGAATTTTGTTTTACAGAACTGTGATGGCGCGGGATGGTGATGACATGTTAAACAAAAAACCACACCAAACAAAATCTCTACCTTTTTTCCTTTTGCAAACATTTCATCCCCCGAGGGTTGGGGAGCTCTAAGGAGAGCAGTTTTCTCAATGGTAATTACATCTTCAAGAAAACTGCAGCACTGTGTCTGAATTTGCAAGGCCCGGGGAGTTGTTGGTTTGTGCGAGCCACACCCACAGTGTAGTTCTCCAGCGAGGAGGCCTGGTGTCCTGGACACCCCGTCCCTCTACGCACCCACACACCAGGCCCACGCCTCGCTGCCCTGAGCAGAGCCCCGACAGGGCGCCGACTGGGAGAGCTCCCTGGACCGGGCACCGGCTCTTCTACCCACCCAGCCGTGGGCGGCCCGGGTGGCAAACAATACCTTCTTTCACTGGAGGCAGGTGGTTTCGTTGCAACACAGAGTGAGAAGAGGCAGGCCTCACTGTGAGAGGCTGTTCTGGAAAAAGGAGGAAATTCGTTTCCAGAGGGAAAGGCGACCAGGTGCTGAAGATGTACCCAGCCCTCACACCACTCCAGGGCTGCGAGCCAGCTGCTATGCCACACACGGCTAACCGTTCATTAAAATACCAAAATGCTTTGGTTCTGGGTGGTAAATAGTGGCTGTCCCCAGCCTTGCCATGTCCCCATCTGCCCCGCCTCCCATTGCGAGGTTCCTGTCAGTTCCCATGGCCCAGCGATTAAGGAGTCATATCAGGGCCCTGCAGGAATGTGCTGTCTCCCACTGGTCAGTGCTGTCAGTTCTGACTGTCAAACCTCACCCACCCCCATGCCAATCAGAATTAATTGCCCTCCAGAGACATCTCATAGCACATCGCTTACTCACGGACATTCTCTGCATTCCTGAGCGTCATTTCTGTGTTGCGCACTTATTTACATCCAGGTCTGTCTCCCCTTCCCAGGTCCCGTGTACCTTTCACCCAGGGTCCCCAGTGCCTATTATAGAGTAGGTGCCACCTACATGTTTGCAATGTTAACTTGAATTAGGGTTGGCTTGGAAGTGGGAAGACAGGGCGAGAAAGAAGTTGCACTGAGAAGAGGGACCTGTCTGTGTGGGCACTTGTGGGTAGGGCCCAAGGGGGCATTTCTGCCACCTCTGCTGATCCGAATGTAGAGAATGAGGACAGGTTTGGGTGTAAGTAGGGAAGCCACACAGCAGGACAGCCTGGCATCAGAGCAGCCAGACTGGAACTGCGACAGGCCTCTCCCAGGGCTCGACTCTCCCATCAGGCTATGTGCCTCTGCTCAAAATCGAGGGTGCCTGTTGGCTGCATTAGTTTCTGTTCTCTGATGAGACACTGAAGGAAAGCAGTTCCAACCACTTGGCCAGAACATACCCCCCAAAAGTCCTCTAATGGAGCCCTCTGTCCCCACAGACAAAGATAATCTAGTGTTGTGCTGTCTTTCCAGAGCCCCCCAGCCTGGCGATGCTTCCCGTGGGAGCAGGAAAGGTGGGGAAACGGGAATGCAGTCCTGCCCTAGAGGGCCCCTGCTGGGAGCAGCAGGGGTCGGGCTCGTGGAGTCAGATCTTACACAGTTTGGGGGACACTCTATTAGAGAAATAACTCAAAATTACAAACACAAATGAGATTCAGGGCCTTGGCAGGAGCCCACACAAGGAAGGGGCCTGAATGATATGCTCCTTTGGCTTCGCATTAAATCTACCTCTGGTACAAGATCAGAATAAGCAGGAGGCAGTGTGCATTCATTTCCTGGGGCTGCCGTGACCAAGTACCACAAACTGGGTGGTTCAAGCAACAGAAATGTGTTGTCTCACAGTTGCAGAGGCTAGACGTCTGAAATCAAGGTGTTGGCCGGGCCACGCTCCCTCTGAAACCTGTCGAGGAACCCTCCCTGCCTCTCCCCAGCGTCGCATGGATTGCCAGCTCTCTTTGGTGTTTCTTGACTTGCAGCTATGTCACTCCAGTCTGCGCCTTGGTCTTCTTGTGTCACTTTCCCTGTGTGTCTCTGTCTTCTAAGGACACCAGTTATGTTAGATTAGGGGCTCACCCTACTCCAGTATGACCTCATCTTACCTGATTACACCTGTAATGACCCTATTTCCAAACAAGGTCCCATTCTGAGGTACAGAGGAGTGGGACTTCAACATATCTTCCTGGATGGACACAGTTCAACCCATAACAGGTGGGGGTTGGGAGCAGTAGCGTCAGTGGTAGAAGCAGCTGGAGCTCTTCTGGAGCCTGAGGACTGGGAGATCTCCAGGTGCTGCTGCACTGGGCTCTCTGGGTGGGAGAACAATCTGTCCCCTTCCCCAGGCCGCCTGGAGAGGACAGTGTCTCCCCAGACACCCTGCCAGCCTGAGGCCCTGCTGCTTCACCTCCACTCTTGGTGTCTTCACTCCATGACCCAAAGCATCTCTGTGCTCATCCCAAAGGAACTTGGCAAGTGTGGGTGGAGCACACGCCAGATGCTCTGACACTCTGGTCCCAGATCCCTGAGAGTTCACAGCCTGGTGAACCACAAGGGATGAGAATTGGCCACAGAACATGCCAAAATATCCAGAGCCACAGGGCTACAAAGGCCAACTCCCAATGCTTGCCAAGCTCAGTGAAAGGGGTAGATGACCAGGTGGTTAGAGCAGTAGGTAATTCAGGCTGAAATACATTGTTGTTTATGGTTTTCTTTCCTCTAAGAGGTTTTCCCTCTTAATTAGGTTCTCTTAATCTCCAAAATGAATGTATGTTTGCTGAGCACACAGCAAGGGGTAGGGGGAGCCCAAAGAGTTCGGGGTGGTAGGAAGAAGCCAGGCTGAGGTTAAAAAACAGGCAGATCATCACAAGATGGGTTTCCACATACATTCGGTAACCCCAGCCCTGCCCAGCAAGGTCAACCATGGGATGGCCTGGCTCCTTCAATATTCTAATTAACCAAATGCCGAAGAGGCCAGGCGTTTTCAAAGCCATGCTCCAATGAAATACACCCAACATTAAAATGCAACTCAACATGGCTCATCCGTGCTGATTCAGTCACCCTCGGAATCCTGCTGGCCCCTGGGGACATCATTTTGAATGTGAATTGTCCACGTGCTTGTGCTCGTGAGCGATGTGGGGACTGGCTGGCCCTGTGATATAATGTAGAAGCTGCTTCCTGGTCACACAAATCCAGGGCAGAGCTTGAGTCTGGTCATAAGAGCTTGTGGATGTTTAGATTCTAGATTATGAAACAATAGCATAATGGTCCTTTGGCTGATTTTGGATGTGAGGCCCTGGAACAGGTTCACTGATGGACTGATTGTGGTTAGAGCACGTCTGAGCTTGCTGAGCAAGGAAAGGCAGGATCTGTGCTGACCCAGCCCCCACCCACCCACAGAGAAGAGCAGCCCCTCTGTCCCTCTAATGGCGCCATTAAGACATTTCTGTGATTCTTTGAGTGGCCTTTGGACCACGCTGCTGCGAGCTCATGGGCTTTCACTGAACCAGTCAAAACTTCCACCCCTTCTGTCTCTTTATCGTCCAGACCTTAAGTAACTGTTACTGCCTTTCTGTGGAGTAGCAGAGTTTTTATCCTGTTCCTGCACTTGATCTCAGCAGCTCCTTATCAGAAAGCAAGGCTGCCCGTCAGCAACCTCCTGGCAGTCCCACTCTCAGCTCCAGCCCCCAGAGGGGTCCACAAGACAGCAGGCCACAGGTGCCTGCGCACTGCACTGGAAACCAGCTGAGTGCTTGGCCAGTAGTGGTGGCTGAAAGCACCTTTGCATCTGCTTTGTGTATGTCGCTCACTTTGGGGCTTTTGTAAAATCTTATATGGTGATCGCCAAGGCACTGGTAAGTTGAAACATCTGTTCAATAATGAATATGTGATCAATAGGGACCAAGTCTGCTTCCGCTCTCATTGTAACTCAGGGGCTAGCATTGTACTTGGCTCAGAGGATGCCCTAAATAAGAATATTTAGGTGGATGGGCAAGCGAATAAGTAAATGAGTGACTTATCAAAGCGAGAGTGGTGGTAATATGAACGGGAAAGACTCAGGGGAACAAAAGCAATCTGGGAGTTTCCATGGAGGAGTGAGACCTGGGCTGGGCAGCTGAGACTGAGTGGATTTAACCAAGTTGTGAGAAACCAGAACTATCTCTGTCAAAGATCTTATAGAGAGGAAAGGATCTGTGATGGTGGGGATGTTGGGAGCTCAATCAACAACCCTCATCCTGGAGGCTCAAGGGTATTTTCCCATGGGACCAATGTGGATCCTGCATTGGAAGTTTTAAGAACTTGTGATCACACAGCTCAGGCCAGCAGTAGAGGCCATGCAACAGTGGCTATAGCAGTGAATGTGAATTCAGGTTCTGCTCAGGCAGTGGGGCCTGAGTAGGTGTTTCATGCTCTCAAGGGGAAGGATTAGGGAAAATCAACATCTCCCTCCCACTTGGGCTGACAGGTTTTCCACTTGAGCTTCTTGGATTTTTCCTAAGGAAGATTTTCAACAGCAACACCTACTCCCAGTGTGTCATCTTGGTTCCCACGCAGAGTCATCTATTCCATACATACTTATGGAGCACCTGCCATGCGCCAAGGCTTCTCCTAGCAACAGCAGCAAGCAAGACAGGCTCGGTCCCTGCTATCATGCAGCTTACCTTCTCCAGCAACGAAGACAGGTAACAAAACAAGTAAAGAAAAAAAGAAATAAAATTTAAAAATATGATCGTTGCTGGTGTGAAAGGCACAATAAGGAATACAACCGAGGCAACAGATAGAGAGTGACAGGTGTGGGGTGGCAACGTTAGAGAGCGTGGCTGGTCCGAGAAGGTAGTTCTGAAGAAGTGACGTGTGAGCTGAAAGCTATAGGTAAAGTAAACTCATGCCAGAAGTCAATAAAGAATAGGAAATAAAGTTTTGAAATAGTATCTGTTAAAATCTGAGATTGACTGCTAATAACAAGAACCAACTAAAGTGGCTCAATTAAGTTAGAAGGTTATTTCTCTCACATAAGATAAGTACAGAGGTAGGTAGCCTCTAGATAGTACAGTAGCTCATTGGGGGCCTAGCTCTTTCTACCCTTCTCTTCCACCATTTCTAAAGCCTTACTTCCAGCCTTATGATCACATCATGGCTCAAGACTGCTGCTAGAGCTCCAGCCATCACGTCTGTATCCCAGGCAGGAAGAATAAAAAGGTAAAGGAGCAGTGAGTGCCCAGCTATCTGTCTCCCACTGAAGGAACTTTCCTGGAAATTCCACTCAGTGAATTTTATTTGCAGATCTTTGACCAGAACTTCGTCTCATGACCACAACAAGATGTAAGAGAGGCAGAGTCTTTAAGCTGGGGACTCTGCCACTGAGATAGTGGGTATTTAGGTAGTCATCTCTGCCTCCAGAAGCCAAAAGATACTTCTACTCCAGACCCCTGAGAGCATGAGCTTCTGTTGACAATACCTATGGGATAGGATTTAAAATGAAGCAGTTTCCCCACTGATGATCTAAATCAGGATTCAGAGGCTGGCTGCTCCCTACCCCCCCACCCCCACCCTCCAGGGCCCACCCTCAACTTTCCCTTGACTTTACTCCCTCATATTAAAGGCATTTGGATACATTCTGTTCTCTTTCCTGAAGAGGAATGAGATTTTTTTCCCCAAGTACTTGTAAGATGTTTCTTAGTGGCCACCCAAAGATATCAAGTCCTTATTCCTGGAATTTGCAAATATTACCTTATTTGGAAAAAGAGTTCTTGCAGATGTGATTAAATTAAGAATTTTGAGCTGGCATTGCCCTGGATTGTCTAAATAGGCCCTAAATGCCATCACAAGTATAGTTTTGAGAGACAGAGAGAAAAGAAGAGGAAGCAATGTGACCAGGAGACAGAGATTGGAGTGATACAGCCACGAGCAAGGAGCACCTGGAGCCACCAAAAGTTGGAAGAGGCCAGGAACAGATATTCCCCCGGAGCCTTCAGAGGCAGATGGCCCTGCCAACACTTTGATTTTGGACTCCTGGCTTCCAGAACTGTGAGAGAATAAATTTCTGTTGTTTCAAGCCGCCCAGTCTGTGGTACTTTGTTACAACACCGAGTAAATGAGTACAGTAGTGTACCAGCCTCGGGGAAAACGAGCGAGTGGCACATCTTACACTATGTAGAAATGGATTAAAGAATTGCACTTTAAAAACAATTAAATTGTTGAAAAGCTAGTAGAAAATAGAAAATATATCATGTTCATGAGACTATAATGATGTTTTTAGTTAAAGAAATTTAAGACTTCTCAGTGGAAAAAAATCTACAAATTTAGTCATATAAAACTGTTAGACCTCCAAAATAAAAATGACAAACTAAAATATTTAGAACTTATATGACAAAAGACAAAGGCTAAAATATATATAAAGAATTCATTTAAATGTATTAGAAAAACAGCTAGACCCTAACATAAACGAAGAAAACACGAACAGTTCTCAAAGTGGGAAATTCAGTGAGTGAATAAACATGTGATGTCATAATAAAAACAGTTGCTTTTTATTGCATCAGGCTCTATGTTAAATTCTTCAGAAAGTCTCTCAGATTGCTCCCTTAATCTACTACAAGGTAGGTGCTATTATCCCCATTTTATAGATGAATAAACTGAGGCTGGGGGAGTATACTGGACAAAGCTTAGGGAGATGAAATTTGAACCTAAGTCTGAGAGAATAATTACCATTGCAGGTAATCTTTCATTCATTTACTGTATGAAATTAGCATGTGTTTTACTTCTACTCTGTAGGACTAGGCATTGGGCTAGGATTGAAGATACAAGCCTCTCTTTTCTTTAGGGACCTGGAGACCGGGGGAGCAGGCAGACAGTGAAACCCACAGTTATCAGAACTGTGATAAGCGCTGTGGTCGGAGCACACAGAGAACCAAAGAAACACCTGTCCCAGCATGGATGACCTTCAGAGTGTAATGCTAAGGGACACAAGTCAGACAGAAAAGGACCCGACTGTATGTGGGGAATAAAACAAAAAGCAACAGATGAGCCAACAAACCGAACTCACGGAAACAGACAACAGAATGGTGGTTTCCAGGGGGAAGGAGGGCGGAGGGATGGAAAGGGTAAAGCGTGTCAAATATATGGTGACGGAAGGAGACCAGGCTTCTGGTGCTGGGCACGCAACAGAGTATACGGATGCTGTGTTATGAAGATGTATATCTGAACTTTATATAATGTTACTAACCAATGTTACCCCAATAAATTTAATTAAAAAAAGAAAAAGAAAGAAATCCTGTCAGAGATTCCTATCTGAATTTGGCCTGATTGTCACAGGCATGTAGTGCCAACTTTGGGAAAAGCAATTTTGCAATTCATGCCCTAGAATTCACTCCTGAGAATTTATCTTTTTTTACTTTTAAAAGGGCAGAAGGGTACCCCTGGGTCTCGAACCACCCTCACAAGCAAGAGAGGTTGGCAAGCGAAAGCTTGACTTGAAGGAACCGCTGAGCTAAAGCCAGCTCCTGGGACTTTATTTTAATAAAATCATTCACAGAAGAAAAGAGAACTATAGTGCTATAGGTTTAGCATAGCATTTAAAAAATAACGACAGGAAGCTCAGAGGAGGCAAGAGGTATTTTGAGACAACCTAGGACAAAAGCTTGGGTGTGTGTGACTGACCGATAACCAGCAGCTGAGAGAAATGTTCAGCAGGGCTAACCAAACTGATCTGTGATCGAGCCTCTTGAAGCCCTGGTTGCCCCAGACATGCCCATTGCCTCTGCCTCTGAGTCACAGATTTAGCCTGTCCTGGTCCCAGCATGTGTCTCTGTGATCAGCTTGGCTCTGACCCTGTCGTCTGTACCCACAGCCATGATGACCAACAGGAGGGGACCACGCGTCTGTAGAATATGGTAGATAAACACAATGAAGTACCATCCAGCTACTTAAAAAAATGAGGAAGTCTACGTCAAAATATGGAAAAATGTTTCAGAGCAGAAACTGCCTAGATGACCATAAGGGGAAAGATTTAATGGGCTGTGACCGATTAACACAATGGAACATTATGGTAGCTGTTTTTTTAAAACAAGGATAATTATGAAGACCATGTAGGGACATGGAAAAAATGTTGGATATGGTGACAAGTAAAAAATAGCTAATACAGAATTAAATGTGTGAACAGACTATATAAAGGTTTCTCCATTTCTCATTCCTATAATGCGATGTAATTTTCATCATGAGAAAAATGGAATGTATACAAATAGAAAGTGATTGGAACTTTATTTTTCATTAGCATTATCTTAGTGTTTTGTCAGCAAGATGAACAAAGCTTTGAAAAGATAATAAACTTCAAAACCAAGAGAAGTCTTCCAAACCAGCAGAGGAATAAATGTTGCTTGAGCATCTTCAGAAACATTGCTCTAGGTTCTGGTGGTAAAAGGGTGAAGAAGCCAGACTGGGTGCCTGCCCTCGAGCTGTTCCCCCGTCTCCATCCTCGTGGTAGATTGCCTGCAAAGATGACTGTCCTCAGTTCCCCCATTCCTGTGCTCGCTCCTCACCGTCAAGACAGAGACTACTTTACCTCCCCTTAAACCTGGGCTGGCCCTACCGCTCGCTTTGGCAGTAGGATGTGGTCACACAGGATGATTTCTGGGCCTGAAGAGCCTTCTTGCCTCTGTATTTTTTGCCTTCATGGAAGCATGCTGCCATGTAAACAAGGCCAAGCGTCCTGCTAGAGAGAGGCCATGTGAGGAAAGAGGTGCTGGAGAGAGAGCTCAGTTCAGCCAGCCCCTGGCTGTTCCAGCTGCCCCAGCTGAGGTGCCAGGCATGTGAGCAAAGCTATCTTGTAGCCTCCGGCTCCGGTGGAGCCATCCAGCCAAGACTATGTGGAGCAGAGACGAGCCGTCTACACTGAACCCTGCTCAAATGGCAGAACTATAAGCAAACAGATGCTTGTTGTTGTTTTCAGTTACTAGGTGTTAGGGTATTTTGTTACATAGCAGTAGCTAACTGAAACAACTCTAATCTTGACTAGACTGAAGGATTCCAGGGCTGAGCCTCCCCGGCTTTATGTCCCCTCCTAACACAGTGCCTGGCACTTCAGAAACATTGGATGGATGGATTCAGGTGGGAAAGAAGAGAGAAGGAGAACATACTGACTCTGATATTCCGCATCAATGCAGTTGAGAAAATGTGGCACAGAGAGAATAATTCTCAGCTAAGGTCACTCTCAGCGATATAGCTGTGTTTCAACCCAGGTAGTCCAGAGACCATGCACTGGATTATTTTTATATGAGCTCTTAGAATAACATGATGATGAAATTAAGGAGTCTAAATGCTGGCTCTTGACAAGCCCCTTCTTGTGTAAGTACAGAGAGAAGCAGGACAGGATCCTTACCAGGTGAGGGCCTATGGCTGAGGGATGCTCCTGGGCCAGGGGGGCCAGGGGAGCCTGGGGAGCCTGGGGAGCCTGGGGAGCCTGGGGAGCCTGGGGAGCCTGGGGCCTGCTTTCAGTGAGCCCTTATTCCAAGGCAATTCTGCCCCAGTCGGCTCCACCCGCACCTACAGCCTCCTGAACACAGATTTCCAGAATTCAGGGGTTCTCACAGGCTTACTCATGCAGATGGGATAGAGAGAAAGATAGAGAAACTAACTTCACATTGGTTCCAGTTTTATGTAGATGCTGTGCTGGGGAGATGGTGGATCTTGAGAGGCCTGAACCACCTAGCTCAGCAAAGTTCAGCTGGTGAGCCATATGCAGTTCGTCATAATTTTGAATGACTTGTGAGCTAAGGATGTTTTCCAATGAGTGATGTTTTTTTCAATAAATGTTTTCTGCCTGGCCGGCATGGAGATCTCGGTTCAATTCCCGGTGTGGGCTCGATCTCCAGCAGGGAGTGTGCAGGAGGCAGCCAATCATGACTCTCATCATTGATGTTTCTATCGGTCTCTCCCTCTTTCTTCCTCTCTCTGAAGTCAATAGACATATTTAAAAAAAACAACACAAAACTTCCAATATTTAACAGTTAAAAAAATCAAAAGAATAATTCTAGTTTGTGACAACATGAAAATCATATGAAATTCACATTTTATTGCCCCTAAATAAAATGTTACTCGACTTCAGACACACTCATTCACTTACTTATTTGTATGGCTTCCTTCATGCTACAATGACAGAGCTACAGAGACTATGACCCAAAACAAAAAGTTATTTACAAAGTAGCCTTTCATAGAAAACATTTGCCAACCCCTAGTCTAGATCGTACTTCAGATATTGACATGATCTTAGCCTGTTTTCTATATAACTATAAATAACTCAAAATATAGTATTGACAAGGTCTGTGGGTAGATAAACTAAATATGAAATACTGGAATGTTAGAGAGATGCTTTTCCTGGTACTAGGTTGAGGATCTAAAGACAAGGGTGACAGGCAGAGCTGGGACATTGTTGTGTCACCTTGGATGGATCTTTCTACCTCCCTTAGCTTCATAGTGTCTCCATCCTTTGGTTAGCTGTTGGGCTAGTAGTCAGCTGTCTTCACAGGTGAAGGCAAACCTGTTATTAAAAACAGAAATACTTTGTACCATTTGGTGACTAACTGAACCCCCAGGGGTTTCCCTGGTAGCCTTGGCCCTTCCCCCCCCCACACTCCCCCCCATCTCCCACCGTCTCCCCAAGATTCAGCAACTAAAGGGTTAACATTGATGATGATCTTGTGCAAAAAATGCTGGTAGGATGTATCCATTTTCTTCTAAAAACACATTTTCAATCCTTGGGCTTAAAAATATATCTTCTATAATACTCATAATCTTAAAGTTCTAATCTTCTGTCAGCCCTCAGTTCCCAAGTGAGCAATTAAAATGAAGAAAATCTTCCCAAAGTCAGTTATAGAAAGGAAGGCAAGAGTGCGAATAGTCATGGGCTCTGGCCCACTGGATTTTGTGTGATATAGGGCTCCAAGGCTGAGTGGGAAGAGCTGATTAACCAGGTTGTCTGGCTAACAGGATTGGTTTTAACAAAGCCCGCTCCCCAAAATCCTCTCAGCAACTCCAGACATCTCCAAGCTAATGCATCTTCCAGAATGTGCTTGTCTTCGCTGCAAGGATTCCCATAGGAACAGGAGGGAAAGAGAGGAAAGTGGTCTCAATAACACGGGGCATGGACAGCTGCAGCCTGCCAGGCCCGGGCACATCCGCACCCTGACCCTGACCACAACATTCGTCCAAGGAGAACTGGATACAACCAACAGACTCTCCTGCAATTCAGACCTGCTCAGGGAAGGCGTCCTCATAGTTGTGTCTCTCAGGGACTCAATTCCCATTTGTGTGCATGCAAATAACCGCTTTCCTGGACAGGTGTCCTAGCAAGTCAACACTCCCACTGCTGTTGTAACTCTCCCGGGTAGGAGGGGCCACAAGAAGCCAGGACCCCTGGGCTCAAGCCCAGCTTCTGACACTTCAGCTGGGTAATGCACCCATCTGCAGAAGAGGGTTAATATTTATCCTGCAACCATAAGGGTCTACCTTAAGGCTTAAATGAACTGAAGTGGGTAAAAAACCTGCAAACGTAGAGCTTTTGTGTTTTGTCTTTCACATCCTCTCTCTTAGGTTGTTCATTTGGCCCCTGGGGAAGCAAGTGAGAGACAGTTAGACCCTTTACAGGAGGAAGGGGCTACCCATCTCCAAGGCCCTTCTAAAGGATACAAACAGAACTCTGATTAAGGTCCAATGGAGAACAAGCTCAGAGACCACAGTTAATCTTGCTTAACTTCTTAAAGCTTCCACCTTTACTTATTCCTCTCAGATGCTCTTTCTTTATGTAGATTCAGGTTAATCTATATCAATGTCCTTTTCTCCCAAGAACCTCTTTTAACATTTCTTGCAAGACAGGTTTAATGGCAATAGAGTTCTGCTTGTCTGCAAAGGTCTATTTCTCCTTCACTCTTGAAAGATAATTGCTCAAAGTACAGAATTCTAGGTTGGTGGTTTATTTCTCTCAACACTTTCTTTTTGCTTGCACAGTGTCTGAGGAAAAGTCAGTTAGATGTAATTTTTATCTTCGTTCTTCTATCAGTGTTTTTTTCCTCTGGCTTCTTTTAGGGTTTTATCTTTGATTTTCTGTAGTTTGAAAAGGACATGCTTAAGTGTGGGGGGTTTTTTGGTCGTTTATCCTGCTTGGTGTTCTCTGAGCTTCCTGGATCTGTGGTTTAGTATCTTACATTAATATGGGGAAATTCTCTGCCATTATTGTTTCAGAAATTTCTTCTGTTCCTTTCTCTCTTCTCCTTCTGGTATTCCCATTATGCTTGCTACGGCTTTAATAGTTGTCCCACAGCCCCTGTTTTTTTCAGCCTGTTTTCTCTTTGCTTTCATTTTTGGAGGTTTCTATTGAGATAGCCTCAAGCTCAAGCAGTCTTTCCTCCACTGTGTCCAGTCTACTCATAAGCCCATCAAAGGAGTTTTCTGTCTTCATCATTTTCTGGGTCCCTACCTCCAGCCTTGGCTCCTCCAAGCCATGGAAACCTCACTCGGATATGTCACTCATTTGTGCAAAGAACTTCACTTCCCCGGAGCCCTAGGAATAGGACCTGAAAGTCTTTGCAGATAAACATATAGGGACTTTGAAGACCCCAACAGTCTGGCCTTCGCCTGCCTTTCCAACCTGATCCCCTCAGCTTCCTCACCAGGCCCCAGCCAGAAACTGCTGCTGCTCCCCTCGCTGCCCCTGACACCTCTCAGGGGCTTTTTTCAGGGAGGAGGGATTATTAACCTGAATTCTGCACTTATCTCATGGGCACAGTGGCTGCCAAACCCTGCCACCCACCCTCCCTCCTCCTCCACTGGGTGTGAACTGTTATAATCGGTTTCACAACGATTGTGAGGTGAACTCAGGGGCCCTGAGTGCAGTTGGGTGCTTTTGGAGGCGGGGTATCTGCAGCACAACAATTAGAGTCCCTCACCCCTCTGCCCTCCCATCTCCTGCTCCTCCCATTTATCTGCCAGACCCATCCTGAGGTAGGAATTAGGAAGTGACACTCCCCGGCTGTGTGTGCATGTTATTTTCAGCCACCATTTTCCATGCTGCCTGCCCCGGCCCCTTCCTCTAGCTCCCCCTGGCCAGGGTTTCTGTCTGGAAGCTGTGGGCAGTTAGATAATGGAGAGCCCTAGATGAAAAGGGAGCAGCCTGGGTAGCTGGGAAGCAGAGGGGCAGTGATGGAGTCTGACCTCCGTCAGGACCATGGGACTCCAGTTTCTGGAAACTCCTCTCTCAGGCGGTCCTCGAGGCCTCTCAGAGAGGGGTCTGGCTCACGCTGCTATTATTGGAGTTAAGCCAGACAGCAAGGGCTGTTTGTCCCCGCCTCACTGTCCTTAGTGCCTGTGTTCCAGGCTCCACAGCAGAAGTGATGGGGCACCCCAGCTCCACCAAGCCCCACACCCCAGCATCATTTACGGTGCCTGAAAACAGCACTGGAGGAGCTCCCCCGACACCTGCAGAGCACCTGGAGCATGGCATGCCCTGGGCTGGGCTCTGAGCTGACTGCCTAATCTGGCTGCACACAGTTGGAAACTGAGACACAGAGAAGCTTAGTGATTTGGGTGCCAAGACCCAGGACATAAATCTTAGGTGGTGGTTTTGAAACAGCATCTTCTCTTTCTGATAAGTAGATTTGATGAATCTAGACCAGACTCATAACAGGGAGTGCTCCCCAGAGTTTGTTTCTGTAAACACTATCCCCCCCAGATGCCAATGGAAAAAACCCCAAAATGTGTACTAAGGTCAGATTTGGAAATTTAATATATTTAATTTGTAAATTTAACTTATATTAAAGGCTCTGAGAAGATCTGAAGTCAAGAAAATGGTCTAACCCAAGTGCATTCTTTGGCCAGGGCAATAGTAACCAATATCACAGACTGGGTGGCGTAAACAACAGAAATGTATTGTCTCACTGTTCTGAGGGCCAGAAGTCAGAGATCAAAGTTTCAGCAGGGTTGGCTCCTTCTGAGAGCCATGAGGAAGAACCTGGTCCAGGCCTCTCCTCTAAGATTTGGTGTTTACCAGCAATCTTTGTGTTCCTTGGTTTGTGGAAGCATCACCCCATCTCTGCCTTCATCTTCACACGGCTTTCTCCCTGTGTGTGTGTTTGTGTCCAAACTTCCCCTTCTTATAAGGACAACAGTCACTGGATTATGGGCTCACCTTACTCTAGGATGACCTCATTTTATCTAATTACCTTTGCAACAGCCCTATTTCTATTTCAGGTCACATTCTGAGGTACTGAGGGTTAGGACTTCCACATATGCATGGGGTAGGGGGGGCGTGGGCTTGCACAATTCAACCCACACCACCAGGTTTTTCCCACATTGAATCTGGCCTTGTTCGTTCTGGAAAAAAGTTGATGGCGTAGCTCCTGGAACCAGAACACACACTCCCAAGACAAGTCAGCCCCTACCTTTGAACTTCCCCAAACTCAGTGTCACTGGAGAATCTGCCCCCTACTTCCCACTCCACGCCACTCATCCTTCCGCAGTCTGTGATGGGAGCAGATTGAGGCTCCCAGGGTTCACTGAGGGCAGCCCAAGCCCCAGCCTGGAGGAGGAACAGAATCATTCATCACTGGCTTGTCTCTCATCCCAGCACTGGGAGTTGGCAGGAGGACCTGCCCTCCACATTGAGGAAAGAAAGATCAATTCTCTCTTGGTAATCAGAGCCCCTAGGCATTCACAGTTTCCAGTATTCAAGGGGAAATGAAGCTCTGAGACATGTACAAATGTGTTATTTGGGGCATGAATTTGATGTGGCTGGTGGGACTGACATATGGAAGTCACTGAGCAGCAAGCAGGCCTAGCTGAGCACTTGACCCAGGCTGAGCATCTTGGTGTGACCTCTCTCCCTCCGCCCACACATTCAGGGGAAGGACTCAAGGCTTTCTTGGGGAAGAATGGACTGTAGGAGATCTTGATTCTGATTATCCCAAGCAACAGAGGGGCAATAGAAAGCTTTTAATTCAAATTGTACGTCCAGCTGGCCCTCAACAAATCACCAAAGTTTACATGAGCATCTTATTAGATGTCACTGGCACAAAAAACACACTGAAGGACAACAGAAGGGTGTCATTTAGATGAACCCAAAGCATCAGCTAGGCCAGACCCGAAGGGCACCTCTGGTTTGGAAGATGAAAGTCTAAGAGAGAATATGCTTGAAATTTAAAGGATCACGGACATCTGAGAGGAGAACATTTTGGAATACTTGAATGAACAAATGTTTCCTTGAAACTTAGAAAAAGCAGCTGTAGGACAAATAAAAGAGAGTTCTGCTTTTAGAGCAGGTGACAAACACAGAATTTATTAGCCCAAGATATACTACAGGCCAATGATGTTATAAACAGGTTTGAAGAGTTTGAATCAATAGACTCAATCATGGACTATAAATTTAGCTAAGCGAAGTATAGCTGGAATTCAGAATGTCCAGGGGGAACGACTTGAAAATTGCACATGCCGGCTATGAGCCCAGAGCAAATCCATAATGTTTACAAATATGCCTTTAATTTTAAAAGATCCTTCTACTCTCTTTTATCTTCTTTATACTAGTAACCACCGTAGGCTAATATTATGGGAAGAGAGTCACAGGCTTAAGAACCAGAGAGTCGGTTAGTTCCTGGTTCTACTTCTCATGGGGATAAATTTAGGTGAATTATTGAACTTCATTCTGCCCCAAAAGGACAATATCAAACTAGATTTTTATGAATCAGCGAGATAATTTATGTAAAGTACTTGACTCACAGTCAAAGTTCAATAAAATTAGCTCCTCTCCCCTCTCCCCACCTCAGGACTCTAGAGTAGAATGTGGCTTTTCCTGAGGCAGGACAGACCAAGCACAGGTGCTGGCAGGATGGAATGACAGAAAGTTCATCTAAATGTATGCCCCTGTCCCACTTGCTTGCTCCTCACTTCGCTCACCTCACTCCCGGGCAGGCCCTCCTTGCAATGCCCATCTCTCTCTGCAGAAGACGGGACAGTGACCTAAGGCTATGTTCCAGGTGACCAAAGGGCTGGACCAAATTCAACTCTTAAGAAGAGACTTAGAAATAAATAACAGGTTTGATCATCTCCTCTCTTTGTCTCTCCGCCTCACTTGTCATCACATCCACCCTGTGAAAGCAGTCTTCTTTTTTGTTTGTATACTCTTTGAACACATATTAACATGCCCGGTTCCAGGAGACAGTGGGGAACAAGACTCACAGCCCCGTGAGAAAAAAGAAAAGTTAACACATAAAAAGACTCCTTTCCCTTCAACATTTAAGACTCTCTTAGGGAATAGTCAATAATATCATAACTATGGGCAGTGACAGTTGGCTGCTAGATGTATTGTGGCGATCACTTTGTAAGGTATATAATGTCTCATCACTATGTTGTACACCTGATACTAATATAACATTGTATGTCTACTGTAATTGAAAAAAAATTTTTTTCTGAGGCTGGGAGAAGGCCTGGGGCAAGGAACCAGACAAGACCTTTCTTTACCCATCAGGATATAGTGATGGAGGGATGCAGGAAGGAGGAAAAGAAACGAAAGCAGGGTGAAGAGCCAGGCAGAGGCGATTGGTTTATTAGGACTTGGAGAGGCAAGACTGGATGCGACGCGGCCTCAGTCCCTGGCCTCAGGCTGGCTCAGCCCCAGGTCCATAGGCTGAACATCTGGCTGTGTGTGCAGCCCCTAGAGGAAGCCATGTGGGGCCTCCTAATCCTCTGCCCCCTTCCCCATCTAAATTTACAGTGGGCGTCAAAGCAGTTCTGTTCTTTACCTTCACCAGGAAACAGCTGCCCAAAGGCATCTCTTCAAGGTGACCATTTGAATGAAAAGGGGGGGGGGGGGGGAGAGAAGTGCTCCAGAGCAGGCCGCCTGACATCCCTCCCTCCAGCAACCCCCCTGAGAGGGCCATCAGGCTTTTGGTGGCAGTGGAGTCATATTTGCTATTTTAAATGCCCCAAGGAACCACATTTCTTTATCCTGGGCAAGTGGCTGACCCTCCTTAGGCCAAGTCCCCTGGCTCTCCCAACAAGATGAAAGCTTCCAGGGTGACCAACTTGTCCAGTGTGTCTGGGACTGTCCTGTTTTGAGCACCAAAAGTCGCACAACCCAGGAACCTCCTCAGTCCTGGGTCACCCTAAAGCTTTTTCAGGGCTCCTCCAGATTTGGGGGTTTTCTCCAGGCTCCCCTAGTCTCCAAGGGACACTCAGTTCTCACACTGCATTCACCTCCCAGAACTCACCCAGGCTCCCTCCCCATTTCAGAGCTCCTCTGGGACTCTGCCAGCCAGCTCCATCACCCTGACCTGGGAGCTTTCACAGCCTGTGTTACAAACCAGACCCCTGTGCTATCTCACCTGATCCTCCAACCATCCTGCTCAAGTTAGGAAATGAGGACAAAGAGCGAGCAGCAAGGAAGTGGTGAATTGGAATGAAAACCAAGCCTGGCAAACTTCAGAGACCATTCTGAAAAATAAAAAATAAAAAGGGTGTGTGGGTGTGGGAGGGGGTGGCAAGTCATAAGACAGTTGGAAAGTTAGGCCCAAGAATCTGCCTCGGCTGCTCCCCTCCACACCCAGAAAATTGGGATGGATGAAGGAGGTGGCAAAGACATTTTTAAAAAGCTCTCCAGGTGGTCCTGACACGTCCTCAAACCCATCACCTCTGGAGGACCAGGGGAAATACCTGGCTTTTCAAAATAGAAGGGTGGGAAAGAGATCATGCTGAGCTTTTACAAATGCATTTAAACCTCAAGATCTATAAATCTCCCAGGAACACGACTCCAGCTCCCTTAGGGTCACGACTCCTCATTTCACATCCCTCCTCCCTAGGAAGGATCAGGCGGAGACAGCTGGCTGTAACCTCTGCAGAAACACGATGCTGAGCTTCCCTCTAGCACAGCTGGAAGGGGTCACCCTGGAAACTAAACCAAGTCCAAGGGCCATAAGAAATCCCTATGAGCCTTTAAAAGTCAGAGTAAAAGCCTTAGTACCCCCAGGAAAGTAGTGTTTTTCTCACTCTCCTTGTGAAGGTGTCAGTACTTGACTGTCTTTTAGGGGAGTTTGGAACATATTTGCCACCAGCAAAGGCTAATGGCTTTGTTAGATGGTTCGAGACCTCAGGCCAAAATTTCCCAAGACTATCTCCTCATCTCTTATAGATGAAAAATGAACACATCTCTAGTTCTTTCTAGAAGTCCAGGAAATAGTTCTTTAATGTTGTTTAGTTTCTTTTAGTGGTAAAGTGGAGAAGTCTCTAGTTCTTTCTATGGAATTCCAAGAAAGTGCTGCCTCAGGCTATTGAGAGAAGAAAAAGGCAATCTCTTGTTGGGCTTAAGGTGGCCCCTAAAACAGGTCACTACAAACCCTCACCAGCCATTACTTCCCATTGGCCTCCTGGGTCAGCTTTGGCCTCCAAACCCCAGGCTTTTAACTCAATAAATGAACATGGCCAAGCACTTACCTGCTAGGGATCTTCCCATACAAATGTGTTTCTTGAGGTCCCTTCTCTTGTTTAAGTTGACATTTGAATCTTCAAGTCAGAAGAATGCCTGTCATGCGGTCAGCAATCAATCAGAGTGTTTTATTGTACTTAGCACGACTGCACTCCACTCAACAGGTGAGGCTCTGGGAGGCTCATTGACTCTCCCAGGGTCATGCCACCAGAAAGAAACACTGCAGGATCTCCTGGCTCTAAGCCAGCACTCCTTCCCCATGACCCGTGTTTTCACAGGTGAGCAAATTTCTGCATACAGTAAGCACGCATTAGATGCCCACTGACCTCAGTGCCAGGGTCACAAAGTGGTACAAGACACCAACAAAGTACAAAAGGGACCTATAAAGGCATTGTTTAATCTCTGAGTAACAGCAAGCGTGGAGGTGTGTTCTGCTGCTAGGAGGGGCGGCAAGAGAGCAAATGACCCTTGAAGTGGGTCCTAAAGGGTAACAGAGACCTCCAAGCAGGTAGGGGAGCCGGGGGGCAGTTGGCCAGTCCCAGACTGAAAGCGGCTTGGTTTGCCTGGAGACTGGGCTGGTGGAGGTGGGAGTAGTTAATGATGGAAAGGAATGGTCCTCCTGCTCTTCACCTGCCCCAAACACTCGTCCTCCAACACTCATCCTCTATCTCTCCCTCTCCAGCTTCAAGAAAGGATTTTGCCAAACTAGCTATGAGTAGCATGAATGTAAGTAAGACTGGGGTGCAGGAGCAGAGGTTTAGAGCAGGTTCAGGAATGACTGAATTGTCCAGCTTTTCATAATGTGTGACTTAGCCCCAGGCAGAGTGGAAGTGCTGGTTGTCCCGGGCCCACCACCCACCCCTTTGAGATCCCCCTGCCTCTGGTCACAGGGCGAGTCTATAGATAGTTGAGATATGTCACTGGGACCGAAGCTCTGAACAGTACCCACCATTCACCCCCCCCCCCCACAGTAACTAGGGAAAGTCTGCATGGATGGCAGGAAGGAGGGCAGTGTGAGGAGGCCTAACCTTCTGCCCATCTGTGGAAACCTCAGCTGAGCTCTAGAGTACAATCGCATCTGCTGGCACCACTCATCCACTCTCACCCCACATCGCATTTGCCACTGGAATGAGAATGGCTCTGGCCGAAAAGCAGAGACAAAGAAATACAGTCTTATGTACATACCTGGAGGTTGGGAAGGTTTGGCTGAGCGTTTGGAGCTCTGCCATTGGTGGGGTCAAATTCCCAAGATTCCTGACCTGGCCTGGCAGGGAAGTTTCAGTGGTTTGGAGGTTACTGCTTTCCCTTTTCCCCTTTCCCCTTTCCCCATCTGCCACTCCTTAGAAAAACACAAAACAGGAAGTGTCACCCACGGTTGCTGAGCAAGAGCCCTGCTCTCTGTAGGTAGACACCTCTGATCCAGAATGTTCCTCCAACGGCGCATCCAAGGTTCAGAGCCTGCAGTTGGACACTTTCAGCCCCTTCATTTGCTTCAGCCCACTCTCAAGCTGCCTCTGGCTCTGGCCGTCCTGGCTCCCTGCAAAGTTAGAAGCCTCTCTAGCGTGAACTTGTGTGTCACGGGAGCAATGATATACGAGTCTGTTTGATCGGCTCACTTTCTTGCACTATACGTCATTCAGGGTTCCTAAGCCTGCTGCACTATGAATAAGCATGAATCAGACAGGAGAGAAAGCTCCAGGGAGCCCTCCTTTATTCCCCTAAAGTAAAAGCACCACTGAGGCTGCCTTCTCAGTGGTGTGTCCTTCCTGTCTGACTGAGATGGGAAAACCTGGGCATGGAATGAAGGTCGAAATCCTACACATGTTGGAGTCAAAAGAGTCCAGGGCCCCAGACCCCTAGGCACTGTGCACATTTTATAAGTGACACGTGAACCTATAAATTAAATTAAAAAAAAAAAAAAGAAATTGCCTGAGTCACTGTACTTTGAGGGAGGGGAGGGTAGAGATCCTCTCCACTCCTTCCTCCCACTCCTGGTTCTCAAGGGCTAAACTGGTCCTCTCTGCAAAGCAGGATTTTCTTGGTGCCTGAACTCAGGTCCCCTTTTGGGCTGGCCCTGAGAGCACTCAGCAAACCAGATCGGCTTGCCTTGTTTGCAGAGGAGCCATGCCAAAGGCGACTTACTTGGTAGAGCTGCGATGTGACAAGTGGCCTGGGAGCCTCTTCAGCCAGAGGGTGTAATCTCTGGCCCACTGAGGGCTCTGGCTCCCATGGGCCAGCAAAGCTTGTACCACCCTGCTTTTCAGAGCACCTTCTCCCGCCGCCCTCCCCAGGTGTCTCAGCTCTGCCCTGCCCGTGGTTTATGGCAGTGCGCACCCAGCTGCCCTTCCGCCCCCCTGGCCTCTCAGCAAAGGCCCGGAGAGTACAGAGCCACCTTGAACTTGTACAGAATGTATTGGTTTTGAGGCTAGGTTCCTCTTATTGCTGCTCTGTGTTCTCTAGAGATTTGACCATTTATTTGATGAAGGATTTAAAAAAAGATCTCCCCTCTAGAGGCTGCAGCCACAGAGAAAGGACTCTGGGAATAGTCACAGAACATTGTGTTGGACCTCTGAGTGCTCTCTGTATGGCTAGAAGGAGACAGGAGATGACCAGAGCCAGCATCGTCCCTGTGCAGTGGAGGAGAGTGAAGTCCATGCCTGGTCCCATGTCACAGTGGCTCCCTGGCTAGACTAGAGCTGTCCCCAGTCCGCAGAGTCTCAGTCACTGGTCAGGGCACTGTCAGCTCTTCTCGTATTTTCTGTATGGCCATGACCAGTGTCTAAAACACCTCTGTATTTCCATGATTATCTCCTGTCTCTCCTCCACCCACACACCCACCAGTTCATGAGCTCCTTGGAACTTGGTTTCTCTTGTCTCTTCTAATCCCTATGCCTGAACAGTGACATGTAGTACGATCTCAATAAATAGTTGTGGATTCACTGATGGGCTCAGAGTCCAGGACCCTTTCCATGCCTCCAATCTGCCATGAGTAGCCCTATGAACCAAGCCTTTAAGGTGAAACCTCAAGCCAGAGACTCACACAGGTGAAAAGAATGGCTTATCCATACTAGACCCTTAACCGAAGCGGACCAGGCTAGCCGCAAGCTGGACAAATAAGGAGAACTGCATCATGAATCACTCTCCTGGCTCCTGCTTTGGCACCGGAGAGGTGACCTCACCCACTGCAAGGCAGGAAGGGCTCCTGATGACTCACCTGTTGGAGAGCTCGGAACCTGCTGCAAGTCCTCCCTGAATGTGCATGAGGCAGTGCTGAGAAAGCAGAGGCGGAGGCGGGACAGTCTGCAGAGCGGGACCTCTGTGCACGACGCACCTCTGCTCCGCCTGCACTTGTGGCAGAGACAAAGGGCCTGAGACACGCGCGTACGCCAATGAGTGTCATGAACGGTGGGCGCTCCGAGGAGGGGAGGGCTTGGGGGTGGCAATCAGGGAGGGCGACTCTGACTTTGCACAGATAAGTTTGTATAGCATGAGTGTTTAAAATAAATAACTCCTATGAATAATTAAAAATAAACACATTGTTCCTGAGAATCCCAACTAGCTGTGCTGTCACGTCCTCCTTCTCTCGTTCCCTTCTACCTGGGCTGCAGGCAGAACTAAAAGAAAAAAAACCTGGCCAAACCATAGCAAAATAGTTGAACCCAAGGACACAGAGGAAGGCCTAGGCTTCAAATGTTTCCACCCCTGAGGAATGAGGGCAAAGGTTTCTTAACCAATGGGGTCAAATAGCTCACTGGGTTCCATGGACACAAATTGCCCCTCCAACCCCAGGCAATCACCTCCCTTTTTTCTATCCACTTTCCCAGGCCTTCACTCCCAGAGACACAGGCAGAGATTTACCTTCTAAATGACCCGGTGCTCTCCTAGTGCAAACAGTGCACTAACAGCACATGAAATGACAGCACTTTCTAAACCTTGCATTGCACCGAGTCCCCAGGGAACTTTTGCTAGGATTTGCACCCTACTGACACTTCTTGAGGTCTCCCTACAGGCCAGGCAGGGTAGGAAGTGAGAGAGAAGAGGGGAGGAGGGGAGGAAAGGAGTGGGGTCAGCATAGCTGTCACAGGTTGAACTACTTTCTTAAAAAATTTAACAACAGCTGAATTTATTTATTTTTTTTAATTTAAAAAATAATCTTCCTGGTGACTTGATATTTCTCTAAGAGGAGATCCATAGCTAAATGTCACTCTAGCCAAGCTGGGCTGGAACATGTCCCCAAGTCTTATTCTACAGAGACTGAGGAAGCCTGGACCTCCTTTGAGACAGGCAGGAAGGTGCTGGAGGGCTGCAGGAGGGAAGCCAGTGTCACCAATGTTGAAATGACATTAGAGGCCAACTTTCTGCACCAGGGAGCTCAGGGAGCTCATTTCTACCAGGAAGCTTGATACAGCCTGGTGTCTTCCTGGTGGGACAGGGCTGTGCTCACAACGGATTTCATGGCCCTTTGGGGGGCCTGGCCAGGCACTACCTGCTGCTGCTGCTCAGTGAAGCTGGAGGGCTGAGGGGAAGTTGGACAGTGGAGGTTTTTTTTTCAACTTGGTCACCTGGCCTGGGATCTGAGCTCAGGGGACAAATAAGAGATTCAAAGGAAACAAACCAACTGGCCTGTTGTGGGAAGGGGAACAACGGGGGAAAAAGAGAACAAAGACCTGAAGGTGACAGTAACCCCCAAACACTTTCCCAGAGAGCAGCTGAGCCTGAAAGTCCAGTTAGGCAAATGGGTGGAGAGGAAATGAAAATTTCTCCTTGACAGAGACAACATTGAAGTAAGCAGAAAGATAATTATTTCTCCCTCAGGTAATGTGACTTCCTCAGTATGGTGCGGTCAGGATGGCCCTACTAACTTAAAAACTGCTTTTTTAGGTTTTAGTTTCAGCAGAAAGGAAAGATTCCCCCGTCATGGCCTGCGAGCTCAGATGCAAAGCAAAGGCATCCTGCCCAGGGCTGTGCCCGTGTCTCCTCCCTCCCGAGGATGGGGACAGCCTTTCCCAGGGTCTAAGTGGGGCAGGGACAGGTCCTTCATCTTCTGGGCCAGGCTGACAGTTTTCCCAGTGGTCTTTCTTGCTCTGGAAAACAACTTTGCCGATTGTTGTTTGCTTTCTGAGGCCCGGAGCCCCTATTTGATAGGAGAGGTATCTGTCTGGCTCAAAGGGCTCTCTTTCCATTGACAACAGTCAGGTCCTACCCACTGGCTTCCAGATGCCTCCTCTGTTCTCTGGATACCCAGGGCCATGACTACACACATTCACACGAACGTGCCATCCACTACAGGGCAGTTTGTTCCTGCTGACAGTTCTTCCATAAATTGTTGCCCCCAGCCCATGTGCCCCCTCGGAGCTGTTCCCGACTTGTACCCCTTTGGTCTCCCCTTATCTCTTCCCCCTTGCAGCCTCACCTCCCTGCTCCCCACACATATTACCCTCTTCCCAGCCTTGAACCTCATGCTCCAGAAACACCCTTGCTGACCGCACTGTGCTGTTCTGACTGGGACCTTTGCACAGAGCTCCCCGCTCTCTACCCATAGCTTTCTTAACAAAATTCAACCCGAGCCATCACCTCCTCCATGCCACCAGAGCTAACCACCTACCCTTCTTCACCTCCAGTGTCCTGGGTGACAACTTCTTACTTTTTTATTCTTAAAACTCATCTCTGTGCATTACAGTGATTATTCCTTACTGGACAGTGACCTTGAAAGTCCCTCTAGGCCAGGTCCTAACGCTGCATCCAGCACACAATGATGCTCAATGAAAGGGGAAGGGAGAGGGAAAGAAAAGAAAGGAAGGTAGCAGGTTAGACTTGAGATCAAAAGCTTTCTGAGGTAAATTTTTCTGAGACCCCTAGCGGGGTTTAGGATAAGGAAAGGGAAGCCCCAGTCTCAGGTTGTGCTGTGCAGGGCAGCACCCGAGAGCGAGGCCTCCTTAGATTTTGTGCCCCCAGCGCCTCTCTTTCCTCTCCTTAGTCCGAGCCCTGCCGAGGCTTCATTCGTGTTCCTTTCAGCCCAGGTTCAGTCACTGACTCATAATTCCAGTGGCTGCTTGCTGGGCCTCTACTGGATTAGCTCCGTCTTAGGCATGAGGCAAATCCAGCTGTGAGTGAGAGATACCCCTTGCCCGCCCTTGATGCCTGCCCTAGGAGAACTTGCAAGCCAGGAGGAGAGAGGACATCAGACAGTAAATCAGATCACATTTAATTAGAAACCATTGCGTTGCCTGTAAAGGAAGGCAACACTTGGCTCTCAAAATCAGAGCTAATCAATGAAAGAGGTGCTTTCCCCAGAGAAAAAAATCTATAACCAGCACCAGACAATCCAGCCAAACAAGGTTCTTGTTCAGCAGGCCCTTCTCCAGGCCCTGCCTCCCCAGCGCCGAGCAGCTGTGTCCTCTGTCCCCACCCCCAGAGCGACCTGGCAGCACCCCGTGACTGTACATAGGCTGTACGTGGTGGCAGTTCCCGAGAAACTCTCTCTGCCATCCTTAAGGGCATGCGTGTGGAAATGTTCACTGCGGTGCTGTGCGTGGTGACGTGAATAACCTCGGTGCCCATCAATAGGGGAATGGATGCGAACACTGTGGTAGCCACATAATAAGGAATTTTGTGCATCAATAAGAATTGATAAACTAGATGCATACACAGAAACATGAAAGAGTCATAAATATAGTCTAGAGTGAAGAAACAGAATGGGATTCATGGAACGCTGTCACGTATGTAAATTAAAAATACACTCCAAAGAATGCTACACATTTTAAAAGGATATATTTATATATAGACACACGCACACAGCTAGAACAGTTATCAAATACATTTTGGCGGGTGCCTACTGAGGAGAAGGGGAATGGAAATGGAGATTAGAGATGGGGGGAATAAAATAATAAACAGCATGAAAGGGCTTTACAGACTAATGCTAACTGCATGACAAGAACTGGGTATGGTAACTTTATTCTCTGCCCCTGTGGTCCAACACAGGCAAGGCAGTGCAAAACCAACCAACCAGTAAAAACCCTGACTGAGGACGCATCACATACGCATGATGATTTCATTCCAGTTTTTCAGGGGCCGTAGAAATGACTCCAACCCCACTCCTCACTTTAAGGTTGAGAAGTCCAAGGCCCAGAGAGGGCATGCGAATTGCTCCAGTTGCACAGCTCCTTGGTGGCAAGATGCAGGCACTCTGTGTTCCACTCTCTATCTGGTTCTATTTTCTGACCTGTCAATCCAACCACCCCCAGTGTTTGTTGAAGGGCCTGGCTGTGTCTATGTCAGCACACAGGCGCCCAGTCTGAAATAACGCACTGACGTTAACTGGCCTTTTCTTCATAGAGTTCAAAGCGAAAACCTCAACAAGAGCCGGGAGGCTCAGGTACTACTTTCTTTGTTGTCCAGTGTTTTTTCTCTTTCCAGGACAACGGCCTCAGAGCTCAGATGAGCTCATTGACTCACCTGGAGAGGTAAGTGCAGAGCCTGGACAGGGCTTTAATGGGATCGTGAACCCTGTTTGGAGGGAGTGATATCAAGGTGGTGCTGAGAGCAGGAGGAGCTAATTTTTAAAGGACCCTTCTCTCCCACAGCCTGTTCAGCATCCGTTCTGCCCGTGGCATGTTCACAAGCCCCTACACAGTGTGGGTACAATGTGTTGATGTCTACAGTTTTGCTGGAACCCACAGACCCATAAAACTACTGTCAAGAAAACTAAACAGAGTATTAATGTGGGTGAGTGGTGGAGGTTTATGGCAGTAATGTTCCTGAGAGAGGGATGAGCAATAAGTGTGAGAGCGCTTCTTGTAGGAACAACCTTCGAGATGGGCTTGTTTCACTCATGCCCCCTTCTACCCCGAGTGGCCCAGCTTTTAGTATTGAAGGATAATATACAGGCATAGGGAAAACTGCATCTATCATAAGGGTTCCACAAACCCACCTGATCAATACCCTGAGCAAATTACAAAACATTCCCAGACTGCAGAATCCCTTTCGCATCACTGACCTCCCTCCAAAGGGTCGTCACTATGCTGACTTCTGAAGGCATAGATGAGTCGTGTGTCCCCTGTTTTAACCCCATAAGCAACAGGGTCTATAGTTGATAAAAGCCCTTTTCAAATATTAGTTCCCTTGACCCCACTGTTTTCCAGTGGGAGAGGCAGATGACAGGCAGTGTTCCCATCCTGGAGCTGCTGACGCACAAGGGAAACTAAGTGACTTTCATAGTTTCAGGGTCCCACAGGGTCAGCAGAGACCCGGCAGCTCAGGTAGCTTGCCCTGAGCTGTCTGACATCCTTGGGCCTCGTGCAACCAGCTGCAGCTCTGTGCTGAGCCTGGGTCCTGCTGGCAGGGCACA
Organism: Miniopterus schreibersii; assembly: GCF_964146895.1. Taxonomy (NCBI): domain Eukaryota; kingdom Metazoa; phylum Chordata; class Mammalia; order Chiroptera; family Miniopteridae; genus Miniopterus; species Miniopterus schreibersii. Next base: position 46,643,168 of record NC_138105.1, on the reverse strand, counting down.
GGCATGAGCCGTGGGTGCCTGGGACAAGCTCCTGGGACCTTCCTCCAAGAGGCCTCAATGGTGACCAACCCCAGAGCCTTAACAATGTATTGGCTTGTGGGAAATAGCCAAACATTGTAGCCACATGTGAGGCTCAATGATCTGGAATGCTCACATCACTCTAGAGTTTCTCTTTTAGAAATTCCTTTGGAGCCATCTGATAAACCATAGTTCTTTTATCTTGTGGCTTATCATGTTGTGATGATCACATTGTGATGGAAGACAGGTATAAACCTGTTTGACTACCCACCATTTTTCTCACATGTGCCCATCAAAAAACAGAGCCCCAGCCAATTGTCACAGGAAATATTCACAGAACAGACTTTCCTCATAAATCCAATTACCATTAATTGAGCACCTTCTATGCACCAGAACATATCTCCCATTTTAATAACAACCCCCAAAAGTAGGCATAATTTACCCCATTTTATAGATGAGAAACTGAGACTCAGATAAGAAGTGACTTTACGAGGTGACCCAGTTAGCAGAGCTGGGATTTGAACAGGTCTGTCTGGCTCCAAAGCCCACGCTCTCACCCATCAGTCTTTACAGGTCCTCAGAAAGACCCTGCAGGGCAACCCCAAAGCCCAGTGATGGGCGGGCTCTTTGAGGCCCTTCTGAAAAGGTAGGTGAGGTCACTGGTGTAAGATATGAGTGAATGGAGCAGAAGGGGTGAACTATGACGTGGCCTCAGCATCCCTAACACTCTCACCAAGAACCGAACTATTAGAACCAAAGAACCTCAGCCCTGATAGCAACTTGGAGGGCCTGGAGCCCAACCTGCCCTGAAGGAATGAGGAAACGGACATGTAAAAGGATGTATAGCTGGCCCAGGCCCACCCAGGCAGGTCTCCGCTCTGTTCTCAGCATCTGGTGGCCTCTTTTTTCTGCCTTGCCTTCCTTGCAGCCAGGGTGGCAGGTTTTATGTGGGCAGAAGACACCTCCTCCCACCTCAGGTGACCACAGGGAAGCAGGTGGTTCCATGGGGGAGTCAGGAAGGAGGATACTAGACTGTGGAGACGGAGCCTTCCTCTCCTCTTTCTTGTGCGGGGCTCTGTTGACCTTGAAGGAAACTCTGGGTACAGTGTGTTCCTTTGGCCTTTCCCTGAACCTACAGCCTGCTGCTGTGTAGAGAGTACCTTCCCTTCACATACATGTTGAGCAAACATTTTCCCGGAGAAGGGAAGTCAGGAGCTGGGATGAGAGGGAACCCTCTGCAGACTTTGGCCTTGAGGATGAGATCATGGGTCCTGGAAGCAAATGCATTTTATAGATCCAATAAATTAGACACAACCTGGCTATTTATGTGCTGCCAGTTGTCATGGAGCCCTGCCTTTCTTACTCTGCAGGAAAAGGAAGCAGAAATAGAGACAAAACTGGGTTCAGTGACCTGTCCAAGGTTACACAGCCAGATAGGGATGGAGTCCAGGTGAGGATCCACTGCTCTGAGAAGTCGCCAGGCGGGGCTCTGACTTAGAATAGTGATGAATGGCAAATTTTTACACTGTCTTAACATATTGGGTCAGGTGACTCTCAGGACTGCTAGGAAGTTACACAGGGGTATGATTCCCAAGCAGAAATGTTAAGCCCAAGGTCACACAGCTAATAGATGGCAGAGCAAGAAGTGGCCTAGCTGCCAGTGGAGGCCAGACACCCAGCCCATCCATTTCCCCAACATCCCTTGGAATATGTCAGGGATATAAAATGATTTGCAAAGGACCTGGGAAGTCATTTCACAGGTTCAGAGCCCTCCAGGTGAAGGGACTTGGAGACACCCCAGCCCAGGGAGATGGACAAGTAGCTTTGGAATGAACTCCTCCAGTCCCTGGTGATTTATTTCCATTTTGTTTGGAACAACACAGAGTAAGATTAATCCCATCACCAGATTTTATTGTCCTTTTACAGTTTAAACCGCCTGGGGGCCTCATCCTCAAGCTGCTCATCCTCAGCCTGGTGCCCAGACTGTGGCTGTCTGGGTTGTTCTTTTCTGTCATGCTCCAGCTCATCAAGTCTTGTCCTGCAAAGTGTCTGGGGCAGAGGACTGGACAGATGTGGCCTGACCAGCTGGCCTCATGCTGGGTGCTATTGCTCCATGAATGTGGCCAAAATGGTGCTTTGGTAGCCATGGGAGACCACCGGCTTACATGCTTCCCTTTGGCCTCTCCCAGAATGAATCCCTCCACTGAAAAGTGGGAGTGACAAGTTCTGGGACTGGGATGGTGGGTGTGTGCTGAGTAACTATCTGCAAAGCCATCAGCTTCTTAGGAGAAAATAACTGGCCAGAGTTCAACCCATTATGAGCTGGTTGAGGAAAGCAGGGACTTGGGAAAGAGCTGAGAGCATTGGGCATCTTGTCTAGGTGTTTATCTAGCAACTCTTTTTTCTATTGTATTGGAGTCAAACCTGAACTTGGGAGTAGGAGGCCCTGTGGGGGTGGGGAGGCCATTCTGCTCTTTGTCTCACGTCAGTGGCAAGAAGCCTGCCCTGGAGGCAGCCCTCCTCTTCCCTCTGCTCTCTGGGGATGAGTCAGCTGGTGGGAGCCACTGGTGCCCTGGGAAAGAGGAAAACACAGCTGACCAGGGAGGCTGACGTCTCCGTTCAGCCACAGCTGAATGAAGGCACTGTTCTTTCTGTCGGGGCAACTTCCAAAGCCCAACCATCGTTTGAATCCAAATACAGCTCGAACCCCTGTCATGCACCTGTCCAAACTGGAAAGGTGGTTGTCCCTGGAGTGGTAAGACTTGTCCATATTCCCTCAGCAACTTTCTGGGTCTGATGCGGAGCAGTTTATGGCCCGAAGTGGTGAAAAGTAAATGAGTCTGTGCTGACAGCTTTGGAAAGCACCGGGGCCCAGGCCTCCTTCCTGGAAACACTTCCACACTCTGCAAGAGCGTGGGGTGGGCGGGCCTCCCGCGGGCCTCGGCAGCCCGCATTCCCAGCGCGCCCGAGCGCGCGCTCCTCCCGCCGCCCTGAGTCAGCACCCTGGAGAGCTGCCCCACCCCCTCCCCCGGCCGTGAGGTCAGCGCGATGCCGCCTGCCTGGCCGGCGCACGCGGGGACCGGCAACCGCAGCAGCTAGGCAACGCTCCCGAGAACTGAGCTGAAGCCATTCTCAGGGAGGCTGTGGAAACCTCCAGAACCCAAGAGGCCCAGGGAACAGGGCTCCAAAGAGCAGCTTTGCTGACAGAATCTCACCGTGGACACCCAAATGGGTGTGACATTGTTCAGCGCTTATTAGCAAATTGCTTCATAGATACTGAATTACAATCTTCCTAAAGGGCAGCCACTGCAAGACTCATGAAGTGTCACTTCCTATGTTCCCTGGTGCCATTGTCCCAAAAGCTCTGATGCTGCATTGCCAAGAATTACAGGCCCCAAGGAGTGACAGAGCATACGAATTGGAGGCGCTTCTGTTTTAAGATGCGTGTTAGACCACCTGCTCAGGTTCCAATGAGGCGGCTCTCCCTCTAACTGGGCACTGAGGTCAGAGTCAGTTGCCCAGGAAGAAACACACCTGTGTTGCCCAACAGGCTTGGAGAGGGGCTCAGGCCTGAGAACAGCTCATTAACCCCACATCAGAACCCCAGCCTCTGGCCTTGCTCCAGCCCGCTGGTTCTTAACAGCAAGGTAAAAAATGAACCACTGGGGAGTTACTTAAAATGCAAATTTGGGGGCCCTACCAGATTCTGATGTGGTATAGGTTTGGGATGGGACTGGGAATCACCCACAGTTGCTGGTGATTCTGCTATATACTGGAGCACACCCCACTCTGGGAAAGTATGTGCCCCTTCTGTCAGAAGTCAGGGGGCACCTCGGAGAGCTCACCACCTGCAGCAAATGTTCAGCTCCCACTGACGTGGCCCACTGTCCCAGCTCCCAGCTGGCCCTGGCTCATGAGGCCATGGCCCTGGCTCCATTGGCAGCATCCCCACAACCCTGCCGTCTTCCCACTGGCTATTAGGAGGCTAAGGGAGTGTGACTGACCCAGCCTTCCTCCTGGAAAGCTGAAAGCAGAGGGTGCACACCTTTCTACTGGCCCAGTGTGCCCTCTATGAGGAAGAACAGACAACAGGGAGTCTCTGGTAGAGACACGGCCTATATACACTGGAGTTGGCCTAGTGATGGGAGCTCCTTGTCTGACCCCAAGAGTGGCGAGGCTTTTCTTATTAGACGTGGACAGTGAATATTACTGGTGCTCAGTTTCAGTACTGTAGCCCCTACCTGATGTCCTCATGTAAGGGAGGGATGCTCCTGGCCCCCTGGTATTTCCCTCTAGAAACACTGCTACAAGTGAGCTTCTCTTCTATGGAAACCCACTGCCACAGTCCACCCATGGATGGATTAAATAGGTTTCCAATAGGCCGTTCTGGAAACTACCTCTAACGCAAGACATCATTGATTTGCAAAAGTGGTTCTGAACTCATATCTAATTGTGAGCAAATTTAGAGAACATCAGCTGCCTGTGAGTTAAGGACAGCTAGCATGAATCAGCCCTTGAATGTCTCTGAGGAGGTTGGGGTGAAGCCTAAGCCCTGACTCTGAAGGTTGGGTATGAATGCACCCATAGAGACCTCAAGCGTGCCCTCATTAAAAAACTCAGCCATCTTTGTTCCACAGGCTGACAGGTCGTGCCAGGCTTTTGGTGGGCCCTTAGTCAAGGGCCCATGAAGGAGCAGATTGTGAGGGCTGCTTGGGGCCCAATTTTCCTACCTACCAACCAGGAAGCCAAATGCCTCCTTGCAGAGCTCTGGCCTGGAAGGCAGAAAAGCATTATCTTCAGCTGCAGCAATGTTGCTTTTATCTTCACTGAGGTGATCCAGTGAGCTCCAGGACATTTTCCTAGATGTTTGCAGATGAAAAACTCCTCAGGGAGAGGTTGCTCTGGATTGTTTGCAACCCTGCCACAGATTCAGTCCCAGCTAAGCACTGTTACCCCATCAGATGCCGAGTAGTGTGACTCACTGACCCACTGTCTCCCATTTTGTTTGTACTCAAGGCACAGTTGATTTAAAGAAATGCTTATTGACCAAATGCAATGTCCCTTAGTCAAATTTGATGCTTCATGTGTTTGGGGACACATATCAACAACAAAAATCTCTTTTTTTGGCAAGACTGGCTCATAAAGCAAGAGTCTCATAAAGAATTAATAATAAAGTTTAAGTTTCAATAGAAAATTCTGTGAAATTGCAAAATGTCATCATTGCCAGATGGGAGGAGAAGGGGAGGTTCCGCATGCTTAGAGGCAGAAGTTGGTGATTTGCACAACTCGGAAGGTTGAATTAAGAGTTTACCAAACTATTCCGCAGCCTCTCACCACTATACATGAATGTTCAGAATCTGGAATGAACAATTAGAAAACTGTGGTCCCTTTGAACTCAATACCTATCTTTGGGGGAAGGACTGCAACACAGTGTCCTTGTGAAGGCATTTCATGAGAGGGTGAAAAGGAAACTACTTGGGGCCCACTGTGAAAACAAAAAGGCTTAACAGGCAAAACCAGGTTCTAAATGTCACAGGGCAAGTAGCAACTCACAAGGATGTCATCCACACTCTCACTCATGGGTGCCTGACCCAGAGTTATTCCTCTAACCATTTCCAGACAAAGCAGGAGAGTAGCCAGGAATAAAACCTGGTATGAAACCCCAAGGTTTCCTTTCAAAGAAGCATCAACCCTGCATTTGAAATAAAACTCCACCTTCCTCCCTCTCTGCTCATTCCTGAGACAGCTCAGAGGTGAGCTGTGATTTCCCAATAGTGTCTTGAGCCAAAACACACGAGGACACACAGCAGCAGATCCAGACTTGCCGGCCCCATGGAGATTACACAAAGCTTGGCCCCAAACGTGGAATAAATGTGAGCATGTACGAGGTGCTGAACATTCCACCAGTGGCCTGCATGTCAGACGCATGCCTGCTTTCCCACAGGTCTGGCGCAAGGCCCTTGATTAAGTGCAGGTTCTGTGCTACTAAGAAGACACAGCAACAACCTAATTTGGCTCTTGAACCCTTTGAGAACAAGACTTGTATTCCATCCCTTCTTTTCCTCCTGCATCCTGCCTTCCTCTCCTGACAGGATCTCACACATACACACACATCACGGAAAAAACACAGTCCCATAAACAAGAACTTTATTCAACTACGTATTACGTAAAAGAACATATAAATGGACCTTTAAATACATTCAGTTCATCTTAAACAATTTTATATAGAAACTTATTTACATTTCTCCATTATATACTTAAATTATTCCAAGGTTACTACCGATAAAAGGTAATAGAATCTTCACCTGCTCACACAGATGCAAACACAGAAGTTGTCCACAGGGCTAAGTAAAATAAAACACCACTTCTCAGGAAACTCGGCCTATTGGATTTCAAAGCAACAACTCATTCTGGAGGTGTTTTGAGCAGGCCTTTACGGGAGGCCTCTGCTGTGGAGATACTGGGGGTTGGTTCTGAGAAGCTGATCCCAGAGCAGAGATGGGTCATTGGTTGTTCATGACTCAGACTGTTGGAGCGAGAAGGAACCCTGGAGACCATCACGGAGGCCATGCCCCTGCTTCTGCAGACTGGGAAACAGACTTAGGGAGAGGGAGTGACTTGGCCAAGTTAATGTAATATCAGCGGTGGAAACAGGGACTCAAACACTGGTCCCTAGGATCCCATCTAGAAGTCCTGGCCTCGCCACTATCCACAAATCCACATCCATTTCCCATCCACCCACGGGCCCTATGCTTTGAACACTGTTGTCTGCATGGTTAAATATATGCTTTCTCAGGCTTTATGATGAAAAACAGGTCAAAAACAGCATAAAACCATCTCTGTGGAGCCCTGGAAATACCTACTCAGGGCTATTTTTATAAGAGGTTTTGTGGTCAGGTGCCTTACTTCTACCATAAAGTTTACCCTTGCAATTTAGCTGACTTATAGAAGTTGAGTTTCCAATTAATTTAGTTAGAAGACAAAATTGTACAGAAGGGAGACTGTAATACATCTTATTTGCCTAAATCCGTCTACCACTGTTGGATCTGAAATGAGGTTTCACTAATAAGCGACCAAAAGTGGAAAAAAAGGGGAGCAATTTTTAAAAAACAAAAAAGTTTCAAAAATTCTCCCATTTCCCAAGTAGTCTCAGAGGGAAACAGTGAAGTGGGCACCGGGTAGAACAAGTATGTTTCCCACCCCCCTTTTTTTAAATAAAAGCCTTTTTTCCCAAATTTTTCCTAATGATATAAATTCTTCTAATTTCATTTTTAGTTTGTTTTTAAAAACTTTGTATGTTTTTTCCAGTATTTCAAAACCACTGTACCAAAGAATAGACGTTAACATTTAAAAGTATCATTGTTGAGAGACAGACAGACAGACACCAGGCTACATCAGAGAAGGAAGGGCTGGAGCAGGCAAGAAGAGGGAGAAGGAAGACTGGGAGACAGAAAGGGTTTTTTTTCACCTGTAACTAGAGCAAACAAAAGTCGTAGCAGCCTTCACTCAGTTGTACAACAGAAACACAAATGGGAAAACGTGGAATGGGAGAGGTGTAATCAGCTGAACAGCCCCTGATGACTTTCCATTAAAATATGGCACTTCTAAATTCTGAAAGATCCAGCATTCTCCCAGGGGCTGCCACCGCTCTGCAGGGAGGCTCTGCAGCCACAGGCCCCCAAAGTGCACATCCCACTGCCCACGGTGCCCACACCACACTGAGCACACCAGGAGCACTGATCTCGGTCCACCAGTCTCACTTTCCCTCCTGCTCACATGCAAACCCTCACCGCAAGTCATACAGGGAGAGGTGAGCAAGGAATAGTCTCCAAGGACACGTGCCAACCATAAGACACCAAGGGCTTATGGAGAAGTCCAGTTGCCAGCAATGGACGGTGGGTGGCAGGTAGAGCCCGAGGCCAGGGAACACAGGAAGATAAAAGTATCTTCATACAAAGCGGGTTTTCTTCTGTCTTTTTCTAGGAGGCATTCACTCTGCCAAAGGAACCAACTAAGACATTGAATTTTTTATACTGAAAAATACACCTTAGATATATAAAAACTGGCCAAAATTCCTTTTTTACTCCTTACATAAGAATGTCATCTTACACGCCCGAGTCCTTGTTTTGGGGTAAAGGGGATGCTCGAGCACACCTCGGATGTGTGCAGAAGGTGCCGGCCCATGATGAGGGTGAATCAGGACCCGACAGCAGGAGTCACCGCAGCAGGTCGCAGCCCACCGGCCTCCCAGACTGTACCTTCAAGGACATGAGTGTTAGCAGGCGGCACCAGTGATTCGCTTGATGGGGAGCATTCAGTGTTGGCCTTTCACAGTGGTCAGTCCTCATAGTAACCTCAGGAGGTGAGAGGACAGGCACCATCACTTCCACAAAGGAGTAAGGATTTTCCCCAGTGTGGTCCGACTGGAGTCTTTTTGTTTGAAGGAGGCCCTTTCCCCAGTCCCTCTGCCCTTCAGAGAGGCCTCTGTATTGGCACTGGGACCCTCAGCAGACTCGGAATACTTTTTGGGAGCCCGGGAGCTATTGGCCCGCCGCAGGGTGCCGCTGTCCTTGGGGACTGCATCCTCAGGGCCACCCTTCATCCTCAGCTGCCGCTGGGAGACTGCCCGAGTGAGGCCAGGGGGCTTGGTCACAGGGACAGAATCTGATCTCATCAACCGAGATGAGGAGGCCACTGTGTTTCGGGCAAAGCTCGGGAGGTGGGATGAAACACGGGGGGTGCTGGGGGTCTGTGGAGGGGCCTTAGGCTCTTCTTCTGGGCTCTGGGGGCCCTGGGAGTTGGAGCGGCAGATCTTGTTTTCCTCGGGTTTCTGTCTGGGGACATTCCGGAGCGGCTTGGCGCTAGGCTTCTTGAGGGAGCCCCTGGCCTGCAGGGCAGGCTCCTTCCCTGGTCGGGTGCCACAGGAGCCAACCCTCCCTCGTGGTGGCCTCTGCTCCTCGGTCACCTCGGTCACCCCAGCCCCCTTCAAGGACCTCTTGGGCGACGTGTCCGAGGTGCCCTTCACAGAGTTCTGGCGTGACCACGGCTCATCTGTGCCGCTGGGGGGCTCCCGAGGGGGCTGCTTCCAGCCAGCAGAGCCCCTGCTGGCCCTGGAGATGGGCACGACTTTGCGCATGCTCTCGCTCTCTGAGGAGGTCAAGGTCCGCACGGGCTTGGGTGCTGCCCCCTGGCCTCGAGTGACAGTCCCAGGCTTGGGGGCTCCCTGGGACGCCTCTTTGAGGGAGTTTCTTTTTGATGTTATCACATCCTTCCCTTTGGAGGGTCTGTCCCTGGAAAGGCCACCTTTGCAAGTGGACCCACTCTTCCCAGAGGTGGGAACAGGAGTCTCCCCAGGGGGGCTGGAGAGAGGGTTAGAAGACACTTGGCTACCATCTGTCTCCCCTGCCCCAGGGGACACAGAGCCATGCCCTTCTCTGGCCTCCTCCAGCTCCCTACCGCCAGGCATGGAGTCAGTTTCCTCTGAGCAGTCCAAGGTCAGCGAGCAGTCAGTGGTATCTGAGATGTTGAACAGAGGCCCAGGATCTTTGTTCTCAGGGTTGATGATGGGCTCATCAGGGGCAGCCCCGTCACCCTCCAGGGCTGGGCTGGGACTCCCCTGGGCACCTGTGCCCGCAGACATGAGGCTATCATTGCCAGCACCAGCGCCAGTGCCAAGGGGCTGCAGGCTCCCATCTCCTGGAGACGCCAGCTCCCCTGGGCTTAAGTTGGTCAGGCTCAGCTGGGGGGTCTCCTCTTGATCCTTGGGACCTTGGAGGTCGAACTGAGTCAGCCCGGTGACCAGCTCATGCTCCTTAATTCCCAGAGCCAATGGCGAGAGTGGAGGGGACCAGGCAGGCGCTAGGCCCACAGGCTCACTGTTCCTCTTTTGGAGCATGCTGAGCCCACTGCGCCTAGTTCGGAGCAAAACTGGTGCAGGTTCCTCGATCTGAGGGACTAGGAGCTGTCCACATGAAGCTGAGGGTGGGTCGGGGGCTTGCTCCAGGCCCTCTGAGGCCTGAAGTCTGCGTGTGCGGTTTGAGTTCTGGTCCCTTGGCTTCCCAGACTCCATCCAGGCCATCGTGGGCCGGGCCTGCCGGGGGCTGCTCCAGGGCAAGCTGTTGAATTTGTTGGCCTCCTCGGGGCTGCCCATGGAGCTCTCCAGGAAGGTCAGCAGCTCCTGATCAGCAGAGGTGCCCAGGGAGCGGCGGGAGCGGCGGGTGCTGGGGCGTCGGTAGGAGGGGCTGACGGGCCTGCGGTGCAGGAAGGAGGGCAGGTCCTCTGCACCCTTCTTGCTCAGCTGCTGTACGTCATTCTCACTGCTGCTCCGGCCGAATCCCACCAGCTCCCCAGCCGCCCAGGAACGCCGCTTCTGCTCCAGCTCCTTAAGCCGCTGCAGCTGCCTCAGCTCCTGTACCTCCCGGTTATGGTTGTCCTGAATGAGGGGTGGAGAAAAGCCGGACGATGCATCAGATAGGTGGGACCCATGTGCAATTCCAGAGCCACCTACCCTGAGACCCCAGTGGGAGATACAAACATGTGTGGAAGGGAGACCTGGGTCATGGGCATCACTGAGAGAGACTGTGTGCATTTGCACGTGTGTGTGGCAGGAGGCTAGGTTCTTCCAAAGCTATGTGGGAATGATCAGAGGAGCACACTATGCTTGGCCTCAAAAAGTCTGAGGTTATTATCAGATCCCTGGCCCCAACTTCCAGCTTTCCAGTCAATGCATTGTCCCCTCTATGATTCCATATATGCCTGTGACCTCAACTCTGAGGAAATCCAGTTTGGTCCTTGCACAGATACAGACACACACACACACACACACTCTCCTGCGCAGCACATCCTACCTAACAAGGATATGGATACATAAATGTACACCCAAGATATCAAGAAAGGCCTTTCAAATCTCTGTTCTCTGGCTGCTCCCTGGTAAAACAAACAAACAAAAACAAACAAACAAACAAACTACCAGAAATGCTAGGGTGGCTCTGTCCCTCATGCCCCATGTCCTTCCCACAATCAGAGAGGAGGGTTTGCCTTACAAATCCTCCACCTTCCACCCTGCTCCAAGTAGCCAGCCCTCTGGAACCAGAACAAATGCACACAACCAAGTACACTTTATAGCCTGGCTGTGCACTTTAAATATATTCGTGTCATGGAAATATGTGGATCTCACAACCCAAATCTGTTATCCGTAGCACTTTTTACTTGAAAGTCAATTTTCTCAAATAGTGGACATTCCTGTCCACATTTCTGTGAGGCTCTGGCTCTGGCTGGCTGCTTGTGCTGGGGAGGGGGCCAGGTCTTGGCTCTCAGGGTGGCTGGGCTGAGAGCATCACACAGGTGGCCTGGAGAGCCTACAGAATTCTGACTGGGAGTGAGGGCCTCAGAAAGAGCCAGTTTGGCATCTACCACCCACCACCTCTTCCCCTGCTGAGCTCACTGCTTGGACAAGGGAGAGTAAACGTGGTCTCAGGTTGAACCTCCTTCTCTTAGCTGGACAGAGGAAGGAGGAACCGAGAAATGAAGAGACTCTGGACTACTCACTTACAGCTGGAGAGAAATCTGACCAGTCCCTAAAGAAATTCACCTATGGACAAATCTGCTTTTGAAATATAGAGGAAGAGATAATACACAGGTATTAGGTTCCTCATCGCCACTGAAAAGGAAGGGAGGTGAGTTGTTTTGTTTTTAATTGAAATGAAAGTTTTATTTGCAAAGCCAAGCAACCCCGAGAGTTTTCTGGCTTCTGCAATTAACTCAGAGATGATCGGAATTGATGGTTGAAGGGCAAGGTGTGCTCAGAGGGCAGCGCAAGCTCCCTAGATATCTGAGAATTCCCAAGTCTGCTCTGGCCGAGGACAACATGGTGCCCATGGTGCCAACCCCTGGCGATGGCTACAGTGCCCAAAACAGGGAGAGAGGGCCTCTGGTCATCCCACTGCAACAAAGGTCTCCTGGAAGAGATTATTTTCTCCTGAGGAGGCAGTGAGAAAGACATTCAAGATCTTTAAAGAGATTTTATAATATTGTGGCTGCCATCATAAATAGACTTTACCAACAGTATGTTTTCAGGGCATTAGAGCAGGTATGAGCCTCAGAGTTGCAGACACAGCCAAATGCTGGACACTTGGTGATACGGACACACTCGGGGCTGGGATGGCAGAACCACTTCCCACTAATCCCAACTGAAAGCCTGGTGATGCGCCTGGGCCTGACCTTCCTGAAAGCCCAGAAATGCTCAACCATCTTTCTGCCAAAGGCAGAAGGCTGGTTTGGTCTAGAAGAAGTATAAAAAGCCAAACAATTCAGAAAACAGAGGTGCCATCTGTCATACCTTAACCGCTTTGCTGAATTTGGTACAAAAGTCTCGAAATATCTGAAGGCATTCGTCCAGTTTCATGGTTTCTTTGTCTTCGCAGAAAAAATCGATAAGGGCGTGGGCCTCCTCCTGGAGCTCTTGCTTCCAGCATTCCAGTTCGGTCAGCTTTTCTACAGCAAACTGCAGGAAAACACACAAGCACACGCTGAAGTAAACAGTCAGCGGACAGGCTGGTGCCCAGGGAAGGTGTGTTCCTGGGTGCAGTTTCAGGTCTCGGAAAAGGGAAGGTTTATTGCAAGTCCAATGCGCTCAGAGACAAAAGGAAAATAGTTCAACCCAAACAAAACCTTTGGGGAAACAAGGTGCACTCCTGTGTGAGGCCTGGGAGAAACAGAGAGATCGAAGGGCCTCAGCTTGTAAAATGCCACTGACGAAATGTTCACCTTCAATGTCACTAAAAAGTCACATAGGTATAGTTGGTTGGTTTTATCAATATTAATAAAAATAATTATATTCTATATGTTCTTCCTTCTTTTAAAACTGTGTGTTATACTGGCTAAGAGTTTACTTTAGGGTCCTAGAAGTCACTTGTTCTAATGATGAGTTGTGCTGTTGACAGGGAGTTTAAATTTAATCCCAAATGAGCTATGTCAGGGTCAGGATCGCTGCTTGGGACTGAAGCCCTCATGTCTGGACCAAGGCCCCAGCCAGGGCTTCCTCTCCAGAGCTGCTTCTCTGAATCAGCTGGGCTGCTGTGTCTACAGTCCATACCATTTAGTAGCTGTGGGGTGGACCCAGCTAATTCTAATAGGTAGCAATGGTTAGGAATTCCTGCCCTGTACAAACCCACCCTCTTTACTTCCTCATTTTTCTCCTAATCCTTCTAGGACAAAGTCTACGGGGCCTCTACAGGTTCAGGTACTACCTCAACCAAGAAGTGGGCGTGAAAGAAGCTTGCTTTCCTCGAATGAGCTCCAACCAGTTCAGGATGTGATCCACCGGGGCCCAGGGGCACAAGCACCCTTCCCTGACAGCGGTTCAGGGACAGCTAATGTTGAGCTGAAATGAGGAAGCGGCGTGGTCCGAGGGGCGAGCCTCATGGACACTGAGAACGGGGACCACACTGAAGGCTCATGCTCCTTTCTTCTCCACTGGGTTACCAGGCTTATAGGAAGAATTATATGAGTAATACAGGGTGTATTACTTTATGAAATCACATGTATCATGTTTTGATGAAGACTTGTATTTGGGAAACTTCTTTGAGTGGGGGAACGTGCCTAGGAAAGGGTGAAGTTACCGGCTGCCCACCCTCGAGGAGTGGAAGCACTGCTTGGACATGCTTGGAGAGCTTGGGAACCTAAAGAGAGATTCCAAGAAGACGCATCCCCTCCCACGCACTCCAACACACTCCCCCCCTCCTTACAAGCCCTCTTCTTACACCAAACACACTCAAGAGGTTGCAGAAAACCAAAACTATTTAGGAAACCAAATACCAGAGAAAGTAACCCTCTGAGTCAGTAGCCCAAGGCAGTGTGTGCATTCACAATGTATTTTTCTTTATGGAGAGAAGGGTATTAATGAAAGGATAAATCCATGCCTGTCATTCTTCCACCGAAGGAAAGGTGGATTCCAGCCAAGAACAGCTCAACCGCAGAAATATAGGGCTCTTGATGAGGATCTACCTAGGTGCTTACTCCACCTCATAGGTCTCATCTTTGGAGACTGAGGGGACTGAGAGGACAAGGGGAAGGAATGACTTAAGTGCACTGCCGTCACCCTCAGGACTTGGGAAAGTGAAACATTCCAAATATGGATCTGACAGGTCACCAAGCTGGGAGTCATTATTTTCTGAACCCTGCCCACATGATTAGGGCCATGAACAAAAAAGTGCAAAGCTACACTGGCAAAACCTGAGTAACAACCGGTTAGCAACTGTAGCAAATTCAACTTCCATCTCTAACTTGCCTGCTACTGACCAAAGTTCCAAACCAGTTTACTTGGTACTTCTTGCCCAAAAGGTCAAAAGAATGAAGTAGATCTGCAAAATCATGTTCCTGTCCCTTTTCTGCTCCAAAGCCTTCCGTGGTTCCCCACGGCTTAGAACACAACATCCAAAGTTTTCAGGCTGGCATTCAGAGCCATTCCTGACCTGATCCTAACCTACCTTAAACAAATGTATCCCTCCTATTTAAAGAAATTGCATTTGAAAAGAAAACTAAATAGCTGGGTGTAATGTTTTATTTACAGAAATAAAAATGACTACCAGAAAGAAGTGTTTAGAGTTCAAACAAGGTTGCCTTTGAAGAGCAGTCTCGGGCGCAGTTAAGACAGAACTACTTTTCATCTAAAACCTTTCTGTTCAGCTACTTAGCATACAACACCAACATGTATGTATGTATGTATTTATTTTGTTAATCGTCACATGAGGATATTTTTTAGAGAGGGTGGAAGGGAGGGAGGGGGAAGAGAGGGAGAGAAACATCGATGTGAGAGAGATACATTGATTGGTTGCCTCCCACACGTGCCCTGACTAGGACTAGGGATTGAACCTGCAACCCAGGGAGGTGCCCTTGAATGGGAATTGAAACCTTGACCCTGCAGTGTGTGGGCTGGCACTCTAACCACTGAGTAACACTGGCCAGGGCTATTTTATTTTATTTTTTAATCCTCACCTGAGGACATGCTTAGAGAGGGGAAGGGAGAAAGAGAGAGAGGGAGAGGGAGACAGAGAGAAACACAGATGTGAGAGAGAAACATCGATCAGTTGCCTTCCATATGTGCCCTGACTGGGGACAGAACCGGCAACCTTTCGGCGCACAGGACAATCCTCAACCAACTGAGCCACTCTGGCCAGGCAGCACATGATGCTAATGTCTAAAATAAGAACTGGGGAATGAGGCAACCAGGATTCTCATGTAGTGCGTGATGGGCCTTCTTGACTTTCTGGATTGGCTTCATTTGTCTGTATGTGCTCACTGCTGAGTGTCTTCCTACCCACTGTTAGGTGTCTCTGTGTTGGTGTTTGCTCTGTTCTTACACTTTGAGAAAAATGTGGGCACTTTAAGGGGAAAATCACAGTCTGGTTATATTTCAAAGAAAACACAGACCACATGTTTAATAATAAAAACAAAATCCCAACAGAGCCCAACAAAATCAAATGCTTACTGATGGAAGCTGAAGCTCGTAATATTTGTAGCTTAATTACTAGTGAATGAGTAAAGGCCTCGCTGGAACAGCTCTGGGAGCACAGTGTTCCTTCCTGGTGCCAAGGGCAGCCCTGCCACACAGATTCCACCTCGCCAACCTCAAAGCGC
Source organism: Miniopterus schreibersii (assembly GCF_964146895.1). Taxonomy (NCBI): domain Eukaryota; kingdom Metazoa; phylum Chordata; class Mammalia; order Chiroptera; family Miniopteridae; genus Miniopterus; species Miniopterus schreibersii. The sequence continues at coordinate 46,627,514 of NC_138105.1, read as the reverse complement.
TGACGTTTAAGGTGGCACACCATTTCCCTGAAGATTGAAAGCATGAGAAGGTGCCACTTTTTTTTTTTTTTTTAATAAGGAAGATAAAAGAAGTATGTCAGACTATGTGATTAGTGAGTCACAGTGAGCTGTCACAAACACGTCCACTCTGCTGTATTCTGTTGTTAGTCGGAGCAGCTCCCGACACACCCTGTTGGGCTGATGTATTTCGGGTGGTGATAGGCACAGCTATCGTGTTCTCCCACTGTCATGATAAAACATGCCAAAACGAAGCCTGTGACTTTAATAAAAACAAGCAAAGGAACAAGAGCCCAGGTTCTCAGATACCTTGGTGATTGCTGTGGACCTTGGGTTCTGGGGTCCACAAGTTGGACTGGGAGTCGGGAACTCCTAAACCACGATTTAGAACCACAACTTGAGTTACCAGGGAAAGTAAGCCCCATAAACAGATACCAATTCACTACAGTGCGGCACAACCATGCACACCGAGCAGTGATAAAGGGAGGCCCTGCTCCCTAACCATTACCTTAGTAAGTTTAGACTGTATTCAAGATCTGCTCAAAATCAATCCAGCAAAGAATGGGCATTGACATAAGAAGTTCCTTTTACTGGCTCGGGGAAAAATATGAATGGGAACCTGCTGCTGCTTCCCCAGACACACCCATGCAAATCTAAGCAGCCTCGGGGAGCCGCAGGAAGATGAAATTAGAGGGACTGACTCAAATCACCCACAGACCTGAAGGAAATCTTCCATCTGCTGACAAAGTTCATCATCCCGCCGGATGTTTTCCTTCAGCGATCTCGTCCTGACGAAGAGCGAGTGCAGCTCTGCCTCGGTGTTATCCAGAGATAATCTAGAAGACGAAAGGGGACAGTGGGCAGCTGGCAACAGGGAAGCCACGTGTCAAGTGGGTACATCAAACAAGTCCAGCTGTCCGTCAAACTTAAAAACAGGAGGGGAGATACACCTGAAGCTATTACAAAATAATAGGGAATGTAAAAAAAAAAATCAAAACACAAACTATCAAATATCAGTTTGAATGCAGAAGTGGTTATAAAGGTCCAACTACATTCTATTAAGCTAAGACATTAAAGAAATTTGTAAAAAAAAACAAGGGGATGGAGCCATTGCGATTACACTGACCTATCCCCATATTTAGGGTTTCCTCCTCTGTTTTTTATTTATTTACTTATTTATTTTTTACTTTATTTTTATTGTTGACACTATTACAGATGTCCCCATTTCCCCCCACTTTTGCCCACCTCCACCCAGCCCGCACCCCGCCTCCCTCTGGCCCCCACCAGTGTTGTCTGTGTCTGTGGGTTATGCATAGATGTTCTTTGACTAATCCCTTCACCTTCTTTCATCCGGTCGCCTCCACCCCCTCTGCTCTGACAGCTGTCAGTCTGCCTATGTTGTTTTTTAAGAGGAGATTCCTTCCTAAATACACCCACTGGTTCAGAGAGCAGGCTGTGATGTATGTAACTGCGTTCTTGCTGGTAAGATAACCAAAACCATGGGACCTGCTGGAACACTTCTATGCAGTAAGCATTAAAAATTAAAAGCTAGCAGGACTCAGATACACTTTCCTCCGGCCACTAAACATAAATACAAAAGCTCTAAGTCAGGAAAAGCAAGGCAGTGTGCCTGACAACCTTGACGTCAAGGGGACTGCGGACACACTGCACAGACACGTCGCTCGCCGCGGACAGCCGGGGAAAGCGCTCCATTTCACAGAAAACTAACAATTCTGCAAAGGCTTTTGTTATTTATATCAAATCCAGATCAGCACAGCATAAATGCTGTTTTTGTCACCCAGCATAGTGAACAGATGAGCCCTAAGATCCAGGGGGAGATCTATTAGCAAATTCACGGCAGGATGCTTTCATGCCGCCGCTGTCAGTTCTAACTCCTCTCTGTGCAATAAAGTCTTCCGCCGTCCGTGGTCAGTGACACCCACCCATGATCTGTTTGTACTTCACCTTCCATTTCAAGTAAACAGGTCTTACTGATTGCGTTTTTCCCAAGACAATAGCTAGCTAAACTTCCCCATCTAACTCTGACCAAAAATTTCAGTTCAAAAATGTAATGAATGGTTGCCCTGACCAGGTGGCTCAATTGGTTAGAGCATCGTCCCATACACCAAAAGGTTGTAGGTTCGAATCCCGGTCAGGGCGCATACCTAGGTTGCCAGTTCGACCCCTGGTCAGCCTGTATGGGAGGCAACCGGTCGATGTTTCTGTCTCACATTGATGTTTCTCTCTCTATCCTTTCCTCTCCCCAAAAGCAATTAAAAAAAATATATATCTCCCCTTGGGTGAGGATTTAAAAAAAAATATAATGGTTCTTTCTCTCTTATTAACATTTCTATACTAGTCAGAGGAAAAAAATATTCCCACACAAATTTCTATTAGTGAATCAAAACCAAAACAGCTTATATCTTATAAGAAAGATGCTCCTTCTTTTGGGAGAATAATCCAGTGATCCGTAAACACGAACTATGAACTGGTCACACCTTTGGACTAATAATCTCACTTTGGGAAAGATGTAGTCTGCGGTTAGATGTTCGCAGTCATAACACTGAGACACTGGCCAATGACAGGGCTCGGCTTGAAAAGCTATGGTTCCTGTGCTTATGCATGTGGTTCGTGTTCTAACTGGATACAGTCCCTTGGATAATGAATATATGCAGTATAACCCCACGAACGAGGCTGATGAAGTGGTGTGCCGGAGCCAAAGCACAGGAGGTGACCGTGGGTACAGGTATCTCTTCCCAACTCCGCTTCAGTAACACCACAGTGGTAGCTTGAATCAGCCATGCTAGCAGTATTTACACCATGGAAATCGGCAATTGATACAAATCAGAACTATTTTTATGCCCCCAAAAGCTAGTGTTTTGTTTTGTTTTTTAAATTTACTGCTTTGATGCAGGGATGTGTATTGTAAATTTGAAAACACAGAACTCGAGATAGCACATAGACACAGATCAGAGCTACATTAAAGTGTACGTCTATATTAGAATCAGAAGCAAATTAAAGTGTTGTAAATGGAGCTTTATGCTTGATAGAAACTTTCTCTGTAAAGCTGAGTGACTAATTTAAAACAAAATCCTTTCACAGCCCTTGGTATGGTTCCAACTTCTAATGTAATAGAAAATAAATGTACCATGTTAGATTCTACCAGGAAACAGTGATGTATGGCCCTGCAAGTTTGACTGATAATGTACCAGCTCCCAAGGTAGTAGGCTGTGTTTTCTGAGCTCTATCTTTTGGGTGTGGAGGGATTTGAAGTTCTTAATCTGTGTTTTTTTTACACTGATGATATTCATTAGAATAGATGGCAATAGATCTTTTTTAGATTAAAAGTAAGGATTAATTTTTCAAAACCCCCAAATTCCAAAGGTGTACACCCACGTTGCTGTAAGCAAATGAAAGGAAGGTCTGAAAGTTCAATAAGACAAAACTTTTTGAAGTTCACACCTGAATCCAGAAGTTATAAACTAGTCATCAGTTTTCATAAGAAGGTAGTTAAAAAACAACCCTTAAATCTTCACAATTCACTTTCAGTCTTCCTTGCTTACCTAGCAGCCTCCTGAACATGATGTAATTTTTCAGAAAAGTTTAGAAGAACGGCATCGTTCTTTTGGGCTTCCTGAAACAAAACCAGAATTTTCTCTCACTATATAGATAGAACTGGAAGGAAATCATTTTCTCGAGGCTTAAAGGAACCTTAAAACCACTGTTCCCATTTTCACCCTTGATATGTTCAAAGCTATTCATGGAGACAAGAACTCCGATGTTCTTAGTAAGATCTACCAGAATGCCAAGGCTGTCAAGAAATATTTTAACTTCCCAGAGCAACTAATGTTGACATGAAATACAATTAATGTGCTGGAAAACTCAGTGGAAGTAGGTGGTGGCTTAGCAGGGCCCATTGTTTCTCAGAGAATCCAATTTATCCTGTTTAAATACCACCCATGCCAATGAGTGAGCCTTTAAATGACCGAGATACCTCAGCTGTTAAACCAGTTTGCAACCTGAGTTTAATCAGAAGGTGTACAAGCCATGGAGATGCTGGAGTCTTCACCTGTTCACAGGTTACGAGGGAGGCAGGTATAAAGGGACCAAGTACCAATTCTGGAAACTTCCCCACATGGGCAGGGACCAAGGTACACAGAGCACACCTGGCTACATGGATCTAAAAGGGCTGCAGGAACACTCCCTCCCTGCAGGGCATGTGGGAGGGGGAACATATTTTCTGGTTTTAATGTCCTGAAAATTAACTTCCAAATTAGTCCTAAGGTCAATATGGCCTCCATCTTCTGAAGACTATAGAAATAATCGAATGTATTATTGATGGAGAGCTTACTATATGCTAAATATTAAGCTAAGCGCTTTATGAAATGATCACTGTTAGCCCTCTCAGTCACCTGGCTTTGAGGTATCACTATCCCCATCACTGGATGAAGAGATTCAGGGTCTTAGGTTTAATAACTTGTCTGAGGGATTACAGCTCAAAAATGACAAATCAAAATCTCTCAGCTCTGCCCCACTCTGAAGCTCACACTTGAAACAAGCACGTGACAGAGCTTCCTACCCAGGCTAAAGCTACGTCTTTGTATTTGCTGTCAAAACAACAAGGCGATCCAATGAAGGAAAAACAAACCAGAACAATTCGTTACTTGAGATAATTTAACAACAAAGAGATAATTGTCCTTGGCTGATTTTTCACTTTGTAACTAGTTCCTTTGGCATCACACAGACCCAGCCAAAACTGGAAGTGACGGCTCAGGTGGTTGGAGCATCCTCCCAGGCACCGCGGGTTCGATTCCCTGTCAGGGCACATACCTAGGTTTTGGGGTTGATCCCCCAGTCAGGGCACGTTCCATAGGCAATTGACCGATGTTTCTCTCTCACATCTATGCTTTTTTCTCTCTCTCCCTTCCTCTAAAATCAATTTAAAAAAAAAAAAAATGGAAGTGACGGACAGGGTTCAGAGTCCAATCCCTGGGCTCACGGCAAGGCACTCTAAGCCACACTTCACAAAGGGAAAAAGTGGAAGTGATCTTTTTAATTGCTCTGACTCTCTCACTCTTTATGCATCACCGGTCAAAAATCTAGGCAATTCAACACCCAGGCTTCTATACTCTATCCCTATGGCCATTACTCTGATTCTCAACTCTCATCAAACAATGAATTAACGCCAACTGCCACCAAGAGGTAACCCTATTTCTAGTTCTCTGTCCACTCCAAGCCATCCTCCACATTGCCTTATTTTCCTAAAAACAAAAACAAAAAACTGAGTCATGCCATACAGCACACACTCTTCAGTTGGCTTCCCACTGATAAAGCAAGAAATCCAAATTCCTCAGCTTTAGGATCTGAATCCATCATAATCTGTCTTTGTCAACCCTTTGCCTTATTCCCCCCGACCCCTCCACCCCCCTCCTCCAGTCCTCTAACCCAAGGTGCAGTTCAGCTCACTAATTTGCAGATAGTGCTTCTGCATAGAGAACCTTCTTGGAACCACCGCGCCCTTTCCTGATTCTGATGCCACTTCACACCTGGGAAAAACTTCATGGCCTGCATGGGATTCACACACATTCTCTCTCCATATTAACACTCCCATACCTGTGCAACAAAGTGCAGAAGGTTCATCCCAGGTTTGTTTGCTTTTGTGTCTGCCAATTTGAGCAGGGAAGACAGTTTAAATCCTACTGCATTGCCGGCATACCCTCCCTAAGGAAGACAAATCAAAAGAAAAAAACACAGTTATATTTTTAGACAGACCAATAAAGTTGGAAACACAACATTTTAATTTTTTTTAATTTTACTTACCGCATTCATGATATTTCCTGCCTGTAGCACCAAGTGTAATATTGAATGTAGCTCCTCACACGACATCAGCTCTGTCAAAAAGAGCACACTACAGTGCCTTAGAGAAGCCTCCAGCTTAAATGCAGAAAAGACAGCCACCAGCTACCACAGTCAAGGTCAAGGGTGTCTGAAGCAAGCTCTGACCTTGAACCGCAAAGACTGAGAAAATCAAATAAAGCAGCACAGCTTATGGTATATTTAATTCAGCATTTGCTATTGGAAAACCATGTCCTAGTGTTGAACTGGGAATCAAATATGTGTAACACTTGAACATCATAAAAGCCCTGGCCGGCCTGCTCAGTGGTTAGAACATTGGCCTGCGCACCAAAGGGTCTTGGGTTCAATTCCCAGTCTAGGGCACGTTCACCTCAGTTGCAGTTCGATCCCCAGCCGGGGTGGGGGCACCTGTGGGAGACAACCAGTTGATGTGTTTCTCTCCTCAATGTTACTCTCTCTCTTTCTCTCTCTGTCCTCCCCCACCACTCTCAACCCCTCAACCCCTTCCACTCTTTCTAAAAAAAAACAAAAAACCCTTGAGTAAGGATTAACAAAAAAAGAAAAACCATCGAAAAATACTTCAATTAGAAAATTTTTCAAGTGGAAAATGCGAAAGCCTTACAAAAAGCAGTACACTGTGTTGTAGGAATAAATTTTCTCTCAGCAGTTATTTTTTTCCTTTATATCCACTAGCCTTTGAGACTATATTTATGGAACGGAAAACTAATAGTGAGCAACGTTTTGCTTAGTCGATGAGCTAAAAAGTAAACAGGCTGGCATGACATGTAAATAAGTTGCAAAGCATCAACCTGCAGGGGCTGGGCCCCCAGAGAATCTTCCTATTTTATTCAAAACTATACATTTCATTTGGATTGGCTTAAAGATTTAAAAAGAAACTTTTCATTGTAACATAGTGGTAAACTAGTTCTTTAACCACAGAATCTTTTATACACTCACCTACATAAATAAATACTATTAAAAATTGTTAATGTATTTGGACGGCTAAACAAGTTTGATGATTTAAATGGCAGGATATATAGATAATAGAATGTTACCTATGATATTTTTAAGTTAATATTCTCCATTAAGTCTGGTGTTACTTTCAAAAAATTACATTTGGATTACCGCCTACACTGCTATCTATGGAGGCCAGCTTTTGAAGGGGAGCTAGATAAGAAATGTTTGCGCCGTGCCCACAAATTTGCCCTGCTCAATATGAAAACATACTCTCCCATCTCTATTTGAACAGGAGGAACAGCCTTCCTAAAGTTGCTGCAATAGCCATGGTATAGCAAGAAAATTTAAAAGGCCTCTAGATTGAAAGAAGAAAAATTCTTCATTCTTAGTCTCCTCTCTAAAATGAAGAAATTATGATGGGCTGAAGGGAAAAACTTTATCTCAACACAGGCTGGAGCAACTAACCAGGAAAAACAAATAGAAACAAATAGTTCTGCACAATAACTAGAAATTCAGAAAATGAGCGAGAGGGAATCAGGGTGGCGCTGATGTGGCTGGACAATGTGAGGGTCAGGGAAGACCAGAGTGTGCCCCAGAGGTGGGAAGGAGGCAGACACAGACGGGCCGGGCCTTCGCTCCCACCGCCACCCACGGCAGAAAGCCAAGCTCCGCCCCTATGGAGTGACATCGGAGCAACTCTGAGGAGTCTATCCAAGCTGGGTAAGCAAAAATTTAGCAAGTTGTTCAAAGCAATGGAAATGGCCAGCTCACCCCTCTCAAAAGTAGTTAGCCCACCCGCTGTTAGAATTGGGAGGGGAGGCCGTCGGGGCAGAGACACCAGGAACCCTGGCAAAAGAGCCACACCGGCTATGTCCAGGAGGAGTCAGGAGGAAAGGTGGTCTGCTTCTGGAAAGCACGGTCCTAGACACCAACAGAGTCCAGGGCATGGGAGGAGAGATGCAGATGGTCCATAGCTTGTGCACCTTCTGATTAATCTCAGTTTGCGAACTGGTTTAACAACTGAAGGTATCTCAGTCATTTAAAGGCACGTACACACAGAAAGCTAACCTGTGAGAGGGACAGGGGTGAGCTTCAAGCAACAAGGTTCACTCTGAAGCTTGAGGTGAAAGAAACCTTCTTGTATGATATGCCAATTAATCAACGGATTAGTCAATTAATTTAACTAATTAGGGGAATAAATGTAGATGAACCTTCAATGCTATCCCCGGTAACAACTCTTCCCTTTTTTGGGTATATTAGAAATGGGACTTTGCATTTCTAATTTTAATTGAATTGTTTCTTAAAATAAACTGTTACTAAATTAGTAAGAACCAATCACGTGAAGCATCATGCATTCACTTACCTTTTATAGCGGTTCTTAGAATTGTTATATCCGTGTACAGAGACGAACAGGAAGGTAGAAACTCCTTCTTTAGCACCATGGCTTCAATCCGAAGCGAATAGCTGGAAAGTAAAAAGTCAGACTGTGGAATCTGAGGTCACTCATTTAAAACCTTCCTCTATAAAGAACAATGATCAGTGATCCTTACTTTGGCACCTGAATTAAGCAGTGCAGAAAGGAGTCTGCCAGCGACAGCTTGGACACATCGCCACTAAATGTTATTAATTTCTTTATCTAAAAGACAAATGGGAAAAGGGGGTAGAGAAAAACATAACTTATGATTAAAATGGAACATGATTTTTACATTGCATCCTAGAATCCCTGTAAGCAAATAGGATGTCAGTGCTAACTTCAAAATAGCAAAAGTGAAGACCTAAGAAAAGACAGAAAAGGAAATCATCACATCGACTACTCTGCTTTTTAAAAGCAGAAACACCAAACAGACAAAACAAATTAGAAAGAGAAGGGCCGGGTGACTTCTGTGGGTGTAGGCAGTCCCGTTCAAGCCAGAGAGCTGGAATCCTCACGGAGGTTTCTAAAGGGCGACTGAAAAAGGGTCGTTCTAAGGGTGAAAATCTTCTGTAAGTTATAACCTGGAAGGGACATCATTGCTTAGGAGAAGAAAGAAGAGACTGGGTAGTCATTATAATATAGTCCTTAAGTCATAAGTGACAAAATCTTAATATTTTTTAGTATTTTGGATATCAAATACTTAGACTGGGTAAGGTCTAAGTCAGATCTTTCTGTGGTCAAGTCTCCTTCACATATATTAGCTTTATAGGAAGGGACTATTGTATGATGCGGTGAGTGTACTCTGCCTCTCCAGCGGAAAGATAAACAGGGAAATGACTCAACAGAAAGATCAATGTCAAAACATCTCCCTATGAAAGAGATCAGGTAATAAAAGAGTATGCACAATGGGACCCCTTTTCTATATATATATTTTTAAAAAGCGTTGACTACCCACCATCCTCCATGCACCAACTACATACACAGGAGAAAGACTACAGGCCCCACCTACACCAGGTGACAGGATCCCAGGGATTATATTTTCTTCTGCTGCTTATTTTTATTTTCTAAAATGTCTACACTGAACATGTATTTTCTTGTAAAAAAATTAAACTAAAAGTTATTAAACACACACATATCCCTTCAAATATAGGAAAGACTAAGAGCTCTGACATAGGAATGTAGCCAAAGAGCTAAGCGGGTGGGGATGGAGGCGGAGAGAAAGTTCTCTGCTATACCAGAGAGCAAGTCATGCCTTCCCCACAGAAAACTGGACCAACCCAATGGCTGAAACACTTCCCTGTCCACTAAGTCTTCCAACGAAAACACTTTACGGCAGGTAGAGCCTTGGGACCTAGACAGCCTAGCCTTGCAGCTAATCAAAACGGAGGAGCACTTATCACCTTTTATTATTCTTCAAAAGCTTTCTCTTCCACCCCCTGGGTTATGTTGGCTGCCCATAAAAATAACATGATTTTTAAGCCTCTTGAAAAATAGAGAATGGCATTCAAAAACACAGAGGGGAGAGTATTTGCAAAGATCCACAAACTGAAATACCTACACCAATTCCCTGCAGATATGAAATGTAACAGTGCAGATGTACAGCCTAGTATTGGGTTTGGTCCTTCAGACAACTTTTTCTTCCAATGGACAGAAAATCACCATTTATAGAATTGCATTATTTCCCCTACCTTTAGGGTCCTAATGTGATTTTTAGCATTTTTAGCTTCACTAAATTAAAGGGCAGATGGAACCTCTGGTGTAGCTAAGCCCCAAATCAGAGCCTTGTTTCTGAGCTGAGAAAGCTATGGGATGAATTCTGATCCCTTCTGAACTGGTCTCACAATTCACTATATTTGGGCAGGGGCAGAGTGAGGTTGTACCTTTTCTAAGGCCTTATATGTAGTGTGTGCAAAACTGCTGAAAATAACAGCAGTTTTCTGTCTAAAGCATAAGAACAGGTCATGCTAAGTAATCTTGGTAGATATTTCTATTAGACATGAGCTAAACTGTAACTGAACAAAGATTAATCTCTTTCCCTTATGTAAAGAGCTAAAAATGTTTAGATTTCAAGAGAATGGTGATGAAAAGATAGTATTTGATTTAAATACTGTGTATACAGTTCTTAATTCCATTTCAAAATGGGATTTATGTTCATTAAGAGGGATTACTGTACCTTCACAGCGGTAGAAAGGTGAAAAAGAGAGGTGAACCAACCCTATAATTATTATGCATTCTCATCATCATCAAAAAGCATTTATCAAACATTGTTAGGCATGATGTTGCTAGCTGAGCCAAGTGACTCTCATTATGACCTGGTTGTGCCTGGTTCTGTCCTAATAGCAAAGTGCATGCTTAAGACTCACACATTCCCCAGGCAGGCCTCCTTCATCCCATCTAATTCCACTCACATGGCCTTAAAACAGCAGGATTTCCCACCCACAGTCCAACAGAAGATTCTGGGGCTCCCCCACTGTCATTCCCCTCCCAGGGGCAGAGTAAACAAAAAAGGTAGGAATGAGGTGATAAAGTGTCAGAGGAGGCCCCCAGAGAGAACCGAACACTTCTATCACCTTCCAGCCCTGCATGCTTGACCCTGAGATGATGACAGGGTACCAGCCCCATCAGAGGGAAGGGCTTGCCAGCTGGGCGGGGGTCTCCTGCACCGCCCACTTGGCTCCTACCCCAGCCTCCCCTCAAGGCACAGGAATACGTGGCTGGACCCAGAGCATAGTCCGTTTCTTCCCTTGCTGGGTCTACCTTCTTCCTCTGCCGGTTTTAACCACACAAGTTAAACACACATACCAGACAAAAGATTTGTGGTGAAGGGCAGAGGAATCCTGAACACAAATTAACCTTGGGTTGGCTTGTCAGCTGAGAATGCAGAGGAGAAAAGGGCTCTTTCCGTTCATATTTTTCCGCCAGCTGATAAGATCACAGTATTATTCGAGTGACACTCACACTGGTACTGTGATAGCGGAGGTGATGAAAAGCCTGGGAGGTTCTCTGAGAACCTTCTGAGATTTTGAGAACCTCTGCCCTTCCTTCCTTCCTCCAAGCACAGCAGAAGGAAGTGCTCTGGGGTCAGACCAACCAGGGTTCAAGTCCACCTTCCTCCAGGGCCTGTCCATCATGCGACACTCCACACGTTCTACTTAACTCAGGTGAGCCTCAGTTTCTCACTTGTAAAATGAGGACTCTCTTACGTCACTGAGGATTAAGTCAAAATGGTACACAAAATAATCAGAGCAATGATTTACTGACTGTCTGTGTGCTGGACACTTGGCCAAGCACTTGAAATATAGGATCTCACTTGGTTGAATTCTGCCCTGTCCAGTGCCTGGAACATGGGGGACCACTCAACAAACGTTTAGACCCTTCTTGTGCTAAAAATGAGCACAGAACGTTATCCCACAGGCTCAGCAACATCCGGTTATTCGTACACTTATGCATTTATTAGCATATTTCTGCCACATTCCTAACCCTCTCTCACTTGGCCCTATCTCCTCCTTGGCCTCATCTCCACCCTCCACCCTCCATCAAAGACTCTAGGGTTGGCCCTAGGTCTGGGTGGTGCCAGAGGCCACACAGCACTCACGAAAGAGCCAATCTGTCCTTGCAGTGGGCATGGGCCACGAGGTGGCTTTGGCTTTCACAGGGCCTCCCTCTACCAGCACAGATCCCCCGGAGTGCGTTAGGGAGGGGCGCCAAGTGGCCCTGAGGGCTGTCAGGGTGTTCCTGCTGAGGGAAGCTCCCAGTTGAGTTTGGAGGGTGTGGTGAGCTGAAGCCCAGAGTCTGTAATGTAAACAAGGAGGCCCGTGACCAAGCGTGTCAGATATTCAGGCTGAGAATGACCCTGCAGCAGCGGGTGATGGGGAAACCAGGGCCCGGCTCAGGGCAGGGAGAGCGGGATCCCCCGCTTGCCAGGGGTGAGCGCGCCTGGGACTCAGGGAAGCCTTGGGTGGGTTTTACTCATCCTGCCCTTAACTTCCTTCCCTTTGAATCATCCCACACACAACTCAAAAATATGAGCGGTTTGACAGCTACGTTGCTTCTTTGAAAAATCCCTGAGTCTTCCACAGCCTTTGCATTCCCGAAAAAAATCTTTGAATTTTAAATTAGAAATGAAGGTATTAAGAAAACCGTATTTAATCTCCCACCTCTTCACAGCATGTAGCCGGCAGCCTCCCTCAGGCTTGACTTCTGTTTAATGAGAAATCTAGAGCTTTTCACAGCACGTTCACCTGAGCCATCAAATTTGACCCTCACTTATAAAAACGGTAAGGTTGCTTAGGAGTGGGTGCCAGGCAGTCCGGAGGAGGGGTCATGCAAAAAGCCCAAGCAGAAATAAGATTTTGAGAAAAACTGCATCTTTTTTAAAATCCAAATTAATCCAGTCATACTTACCCTAATTTAAAAATTTGGGAACTTCCATTCTTTACATAAAAGAAAAATTAAAGAGTGTTCAGTAAATAAGATCTGGGTAAATGATGATTTAATGTTCCTTTTCCTCAATACTTTAAGACCCTTTTATTAACATTAATAAATGCTATTAATTAATCTTGGCTAAGATAAGTTACATTTAATTTGCAAACAGAAAACCCACGGTAGAGACAGGCTGAGACTATCAGATGTACCTAGAATATCTAGTTATGCACTACGACCCTCGAGTTTATCACTGTGAGTTTATCACTGATGTAAAAAGTATAAATACATTTCTCTTATTGTTATTAATAGTACTAAAGTCAAGTTCCACCAATCCTGTGTGGGAAGAGAAGTGGGATGGGAAAAGGAGGAACTAGCAGTATGTGTACAAGGGTAACATACTTTTTACTTTATAAGACTAAATTCAAATGCTTATAAGCACAGATATTCATGTAATTTCTTACAAAATTTTTCCAAAGGTCACTTCTTCAGAAATAAAGGGCAATATTACAATTTTGGAAGGTTTTACAAAATTATTTTTCTGTTTTTTTCTATCAAGCTCCTAACCATTCAAAAATTCAGTTAATTCAGTCCAAAAAAAAAAAAAAAATCAGTAACTTTGTATTGTGGTACTACATTGCCATCATAGCAATCTCCACCTTTTAGTCAGTTATACAGACAACATTCATTAACAATTTACCCACGGCCCCAAATTTTAGAGCATCTTTATCCAAGAGCGGTGTTCTCTGTCTTTATTGTTTTTAAGTATACATATTATAAAACAATCCAGGTTCATCCTGGGCAAAGATCACCGCCAGATGATGGAAAATGGAATAAAATGTATTAAGCTTCCATGTGCCAAGTACCATGTTAGATGCACAACTACAGTTTAAGTATCTTGACTATCCAATGAGGTAAGCATCATATCCTCACTTTACAGGTGAGAAAACTAAAGTTCACAGGAGTTAAGAAACTTGCCCAAGTTTCTCAATAAAGGGTAGAGCTCTAACTTAAACCCTAACTAGATACTCTAACTCCAGAACCCATACTCTCTCTACTGGGTCGCTTTCTTAATTTTATGTGAGAAAACTCTGGCTCTGGGTAGGAGAGTTCCCTTCTTAGGTGACTTTTGACATTCCTACAAACATTAAGCTTTTATCATCACTCCGAACATCTAAAACTCACACACCAAATTCCTTACCTCCTCTGACTCTGGCAAAAGTTTAAGAAATTCTCGTAATGTCTCTGATCCATAATGCTCACTCTTTCCTTGATGAATATCTTCTACAATGGACTGAGGAGACCTTGAAAAGACAATCAGATTCCATTTCAATTTTGCTGGAGTGCCAAAGAAACACAAGCCAGTGGAAATTAAAACAAATCACCTCCACCCTCCTTTCCACCCCACCTTCTTCCCAGTCTAACAGGCAGGTTTGTGTGAGTGATCGCCACAGACCCACTGCCAGGAAAAGTGGGGATCCTGAACCACCACTCAGAGGCCCCTTCACCCAGAAAACCACCCCTGGGCATTCCAGAGAGTTCAAAGTGGCAATGACCACTAGGGTCTTCTTTGGGAGGAAAAATCCCATCCCCTTGGGTCTCATGAAACTCCTGTAGAGACCTCTCCTTTCCACCCTAGAACACGTGAACTTCACCACTACTTGACTCACCAGTCCAACCTCCACCCAAGGGGCAACACTGTGGATGAATTTATAAATTCCCTGACATGATAGGCTTGACTAGACACCCTGGGGCAATTCTCCCTGTGTTTCAAGCCACCGGCCTGGGTTTTCATGAAGAAAAACAGCAGAAAGTGGCACTTGCGGACTCATCAAAGCCATGTGTATAAGAAGGATTTGAAGGCGTGAGGAATGACTTTCACTTGTATTAGAATCTGCATTTCAGCTCACACCCATGGACTCTGAGGCTGACAGCATGGGTATGACTAAAGTTTCAATCATGTGCAAAAATCTTACTTCTTAAATTGCTTAAGAAATATTCCAATGTTCATGCTCCGTTTTGAATCCAAGACAGTAATCTGGAAAAAAGAAAAGGGACACATAAGATTATTCAAGAACAAATAAGAAGAGTTAGAGGAAACAAAAAAATTAAAACATATCAAAATATAATTCCAATTTATAGGAGAATAATTGCCAATATGTAAATCTGGTGATTAACTGATATGCCTAATAGAGTTTTACAAATAGTAAAATACTGTCATCTCCCCAAACTTTCTGCAATGATATATTCTGCAATGATAACTGTAATAAATATGCATTATCTATTTTATTATATAATTTTATTAAATTATATATTTAATTTTTTAAATATAGCAGTTTCCTCTTAATATAGTCCACATTTAAAAGCTTTAATTTGGAAAAAATGTCTTAGCATAGAAGACTCAAGAGCTTTGAACTGAGAAAGTAAAAAATAACTCTGAAGTGATTTCAGAGTGAGTCTCAACCCTGATTCAGGGATGTAAAAGAAATATAACAAAATTCTTAATTTGTTCTAAAAGAAAAATTCCTTTTCACTGAAAAGGAATATATAGGGTGTGTCAAGAAAACGTATACACACACTTTGAATAATTTTAAAGGCAGTGTTTATTAAAATACATTTCACTTTCAGAATTGAGGTATCAGCTGTTAGTGTATATACATTTTTTTTGGGACACCCTGTGTATGTCCAACAGCCCTTTTAGGAGGAGGTAAGAAAGTGCCCTACATTTTATTACTCAGAATTTAAAAAGGGAAACTTGTGCTGTATTTCACCAAATCAAAAACATTAATTTTTTTTTGCATTTTAACATCTCTGGAATCAGGATGTGTCTTACAATATATGGCATCTTGGATGTAATAGAATATGGTGGCTATTCCAGGATACCATCAAAACCCAGATTTTGGCTGCAATAGGTTTTAGCTGTTCAAAATTAATAATTTGGAAGAGTTCTATCAGACTAGAAATTAGAACTTTTTTTTGGCCAGGGGATGAAATACCAAAGCCATGTCTTTCTCTGGAAGTAAATATGCAGGATGTGGGAGGAAAGATAGCCTTAAAACTGCTGAACTTTTTTCCATTTGTTTTTTGGTAAAGGGAGACTGACTAAAATAGGAATGTTGTTATAATGCTTTTCCTTTCCAAATGTATGTGATTCATTGCGAACAAAAGAGAATCAGGTTTCAGATTAAATTCCTGATCTCTGGGCCTGCTTCTAAGTTTATAGGAAACAGCAAGACTAGCAGGACTGTTAACCAAAGTTAATGGCACTTCCTGGCTATAAGGTTAAATTTTTACAAGAGTATGGTTGCCTTCGTTTGAAGACTACTCTTAAACAATCACATTATTTACTATCCTAGGGGTTTATTTCATGTTAACACAATCACCTGCCAACCATAAAATAAACTCCCAAGTTAAAAGGGCCGGCTTCTCATTGGAATCCTACCCTGGGGTTGCAGTCCAAGTTCAGGGTGAAGGGAGGGAAGGGAAGGGAGAAAAGAAAGAGTGGGGGGAAACCTGTCAAAGTTATCACCCCTTAAAGAGGAAAGTTCATACCAAAAGGAGGAATCTAAAGTTATTACAGCAGATAACCATGTGTTTATTATAATTCATAAATTAACAAGAACGAACATGTATATTGATATAGCTATATACAGAAAACTTTCTCTGCACTCACTTCTCAGAGTGGGGAAATACCTTCTTTTATATTTCTCTCATTAAATTACCACCTCCTGCTATATTTAACCCCTGATGGTGGCACCCTTCTGAGTCCCCAATGCCCCAAACTCCACCCACATCATCCCCATCCTTCAGCCCTCTGGGACTCTGGACGCTTGGCAGAGATCCACAGCTCCTGTTGCTGGAAAAGTGATGGAGACATTGTTCTCATTACTACTATTTGCCATTTAAGGAAACTGAGCCTCAGAAATGTCGTTTTAATAACTTCTCCAAAGCAATACTAGAACTGAAATGCTAGCCTGGGTGTATCTGGTTCCTTTTCACTCTAGTTCTGGTGAGTTTTAGTATCACTGAGATACAGGAATAAAGAGAAGATGCCAATGTTCCCCCACCAGTCAGGTATTAGCACTGGGATATTTCATCAGAAACGGGGGCAGATCTGAAGAAAGCCATCCACGGGACTGACCAAGTCCCCTGGTGACCCCAGAGTTGTATGTCGCCAAGAGAATTCAGCAATATTCTTAAGGAAAAACCTGGGCTGGCCACGACTGAGCACCTGCCAGGGGAAACAGCCCAGCACCTCTTCAAAAACACAGGAAAACCAGACAACTGATAACATTCCGGGGACCGCCCCTCTGGGCGTCCTCAGATTTGCCTAGAGTGTGAGCAGTCTCTCTTACAGGTTATCTCACTCGATCCTTCCAAAGCAGTGTTATAAAAGTGTTTGTTAAAGTCCTTCAATGAGGGTTATCACTACACATGTAAATTAGCTTATCTTACTTCCCAAATGCTCGCCAGCTCAAAAAGCTGGGCAATTCAGAAATGAATGCTGGGGTTTGGAATCATTCAGAGCCGTGAACTCTACATGTGGGCCGCTGTCGGGCTCCACAGGCTAAGACAAACTGCCCCAAGAAGAGGGAAGAATCGACTGCTCCCTCTCTCCCCACCAGTTCCAATCACTCTATCTGCTTTTCTGGACACAGCAGCACATGGAGGCAGGACTCTGCTAAAGTCAACAGCAGGTACAGCCAGTGGGCGTCCAGGAGTTACATCATCCCTGGCCAACAGGAGGTGACGTGTTCAACTCATCCCATCCGGAGGATGTCCCACCTGGATGTGAGGGGGACTTGCTCTAGTAGCAGTCTCCCCAAAGTTGGCCAGGGTAGCTGGGGTTGTTTTAACACCCTCGGAGGCACTGAGACCAGGGTAAGTACTGTGTACTCAACAAATGATGTGCATGGCTACCCCACTCCTCTTGTTGACACCTCTGAGCAAGCTCTCCTAGTTTCCTCTACTACAATGCATGTACTTTCACCTCATGTCATCCCACTACAAAATCTGCCTCCAATACTCTCTAAAACGGGTGGGGAATGTCCGGCTCCCAGGCCAAAATCATTTGGTCTGGCTCTGCCAAGGCAACCACAGGTGGGACTCAAAATTCAATAAATCTAGGCGCTTTTTTCACAGTTCATTTTTAAGTTGATGTTTCTGTATGGCCCACTAATGATGTTATAAATATCCAAATGGCCCATGGCAGAAAAAAGGTTCCCCATCGCTGCAGTCTAAAGGAAGAAGAAATGTTTGTTAGCTGTAACGAAGTACACATAACAATGTTTAGCATCTTAACCATTTTTGAGTGTACAGCCCAGTGGCATGAAGTACATTCACACTGTTGTGGAACCATCATCACCATCTGTCCATCCACAGATCTCTTCAACTTGCAAAACTGAACTCTGGACCCATTAAACCCTAACTCCCCACTCCCCTCCGCCACCCTTAGCAACCCCCCTTCCACTTTCTATCCCAAGGAATTTGACTACTCTGGGTACCCCATGTAAATGGAATCATATACTATCTGTCCCTTTGAGACTGGCTTATTTCACTTAGTGTAATGTCTTCAGGTGGAAGAAGGAAATTTTAAATCACTTTTGGTTATTTCAATCCTATGTCAAATTCTGAAAAGCAAAATTGAAAAAAAAAAATCTTTCTGAATCCTCCAATATGGATTTAGCTTTTGGGTTTTAATGGTTTTTCATTTTCCTTTTTATTTTTGGTTGGCTGTCAAGTGGGTAATGTTCCTCCCCAACTTTGCTGGGGGGGGGGGGAAATAAAAACCCAGTTGAAGCTTTGCTTTTTTTCCCCTTTCAAATATATTTCAAACACTACTACCTGGTTCTAGAGCTCTGGATTGAGAGTGTCCCAGAATTCTACCACATACTGGGATCATAACAAAAGTTGAGAAAGAATGGCTGATACCTGAGTTACAGGGTGGGAGAATAAAGCATTACGCTTCATAAACTTTGAGAAACCAACCTTCCTTCCATCCTTCTTTCCTCTCTCTCCATTCCTCTTTTTCTAAGAAGCGGTTTTAGTTAGGCTTCCCCCACCTAGCTAAGGAACACATCCATCATCTCACATATTTATCTTTTTCTCTTTTATTGGTGAGAAAATTTAAGTTCTACTCTCTTAGTAAATTTCAATTATACAATACGGTGTTATCAACTGCAGTCACCATGTTTTACATTAGACCCCCAGACCTTGTTCATCTTATTGTGGTTTCTTTGTGAATCCCAACTTTGATCTATCATATTGACTGACACCTTGTAAGACAGTCCCTTTGGTCCCTTGGTTCAGTTATGTCAGCTCAGTTACCTTAGCCATTTGGTTAAAAAATGGCTAAGACTGTCCCTTCCCTTAGGAGATTTCAGGTTCTAGAGAGAGACAAGTACAGACCCAACAACAAGTGTGGGACTCTGAGGGGGCTGAGGAGCACCTGCAGTAGCTGAACGAGGAACTTCTCAGGGGCGAGATCAGGGGATTTGAGGGGGGAAAAAGTGTTGTTTGAGCTGAATCTTCTTTTTATTATCACCAGTTGTATAAATCTGTTATTTCTAATTACTTTATTACAGCTTAATTATTATTGTAATATCTGTAGCCTCTTCAAGTTAATTTTTTAGGTAACAAAGATACAAGGATAGTAATACTTCATAACCGCTCCCCCTTATTAAATGTCCCAGTTTACTATCTGAAGTGTTCTTCCTAAATTCTGCAATTTCCAAACCCAGCACTTCTCTATCTTCTAGCAACTTCTCCCTTTGGAGCATAATGGAACTTATTTGTAATGCTTTATGAGCCCTTTAAAGTAGGAGCCAACCACATAACGGCAGGCTGTTTCTGCCCCATATTATTACATTTCCAGGGGACATAATCTGATCCTTGGCAGGTTTGAGCCTCCAGCATTATGGCCTGTGTGGTAAGAGCTGGATGCCATGTTTCCAGGCTTGGGATGGGTCTGTCTGCCCAACAGGCCTTGGAGGGCATTCTCCCGTCCACACAGACAGGCGGTGAGGACTACTACTCAGCCCTGGGCTTCACCTACTGCAGAGTGAACTGGGAGATTTATCACGGTCCTTGTCAGACTACCCCTGTGTGAGCCATAACTGCTTTAGAAGAAAATCTAATGAGGGAAGAAAAATGTACATCCTTATTCTTTATTGAAAATAAAAGTACATGTAATATTTCTAGCCATGTTGGAGATAGCATGGAAAATTGAAAATAATTCTGGATAATCCTGTTATGTGACAATATTATGTAATACGCATTTAAATCCATCCATCTACCTAGACTACTTGCCCTACCTGAGTACTGAAGAACTGAAGAGTTAGGCCATTTGCTCACATAGTGATGGTGACTGAATTTTTCTTTCTAGTGTGCTGTCTCTCAGATTAGGAACTACAAGTTAGTTAACAGTAAAGTTATTTGCAAACCCATGCTCACAACGGCACTATTCACAATAGCCAAAAGGTAGAAGCAACCAAGTGTCCCTCAGTGGGTAACTGGATAAACAAATGTGGTGAATGCATACAATGGAATATTGCTCAGCCTTAAAATTCTGACACCTACAGCATGGAGGAACCTTGAGGACAGCGGGCAAAGTGAAATGATCCAGTCACAAAAAGACATATACGGTGTGATCGCACTTATATAAAGTACCCACAGGAGTCAAATGAAGTACCCACAGAAAGTGGAAGGGTGGCTGCCAGGGGCTGGGAGTTTCAGTTTGCAAGATGAAACTTCTCTGGATGGATGGGGATGGTGGTTGTACAACAGTGTAGGATGTTCCAGTGCCACTGCACTGTACACTTAAAAATGGTTAAGATGTATATTTTATCACAATTAAAAAATAATTATTCACAGACAGACAATAGTATGGCGATTACCCGAGGGAAAGGGAGGTGGGGGGAGGTAGAAGAGGAGATAGGGGGATAAATGGTGATGGAAGGAGACTTGACTTGGCGTGGTGAACGCACAATACAATATACAGATGATGTATTATAGAACTGGACACCTGAAATCTATATAATTTTATTAACCAATGTCGCCCAATAAATTCAATAAAAATAAATAAAACATAAATAAATAAATAAATAAATAAATAAATAAATAAACAAATAAACAAAATAATTTCAGTTTCAGTTTTTTTAAGTTAAAGATGTACCTAGGATACGGGGGGGGGGAGGGAGGTGAGGAGATTCTTTCTCCCCCCTGAATTTTAGATCTGGCCTAGAAATGGACATTTCTGCTTCTGCCAAGTTGGGAAAAGATGCCGCAACTCCCTGCCACTTCCTTCCCTCTCTGAGAGGTCCTTCACCTCTCTTCAACTCACAAACATAAAGCACCAAGTACCTCATAGCCCCTTGAACTAGCATTTGGCGAAATAAATGTCCCCAATTTACAAGGGCCGACCGCCTCCCCAGAGGCACGGTGAGCCGAACCCCCTTCTGTTTGCTACAGGTGCTTTTCTGAGACATCACTTTTTCTCACATGGGCCCACCCACTCTTTCCTTCAAAATTCTTGCAATTCAGTAAGTAGAGCTCAGAAACTGGTGAGAAATGACCTATTGTACAATAAGAAACCTCTGCTGGCAGCTGGGGTGAAAGCTGGGGTACTTAGGAAATGACTTCTTGCTTCTTCCAATACTGAAAGGATCTGCTAAGCAGTAAAAGAACTTTGCATAAAGCAAAGAGCAGGGAAAGCCTGTGTTCAGCACTAAGGATGTTCCTGAAGATGTCCTCTCAAATTTATGTCACAGTTTACAGTGAATTCTAATCCCAGTATTCTCCACATTTCATAATAAATAGACTCTTGGCTATTTCAACAGGGCAACATGCCACCAGCTTCAAGGCCCCCAAGCGAATTTGTGGACAGAAGCTGACATGTTCCTGAGCCAGACAGAAAAGAGGTCAATATTGTCAGCTTGAGAATTCAATAATGCAGGGAGCTGCTACTTCATTCCAGAGCCCTGCCTACTCTTATCTCACCAGCTCCATCTCTGACCTATTTTCGCAGCTCCCTTACAACAGATTAAAAAATGATGCATTTCTGTTGCCTTTTTTTCTTTTTTGGTGGGCAACATTCTTTCTTTTTAATTCCTGGTTTCCTAATTATTTCTTCTAGCAAGTAGAGACTTTAAAGTTTTTACTCTCATGTTTCTACACAGAGAGTACATACAAATGCAATTTTGGACTCAGTTTCTATAATATATAGTGACCTGTACCTCGGAGGCCATGCTTTCAAGTTAATTTTTTATAACTCGTTAGCTTTATTTTTTTCTCAAAGTAACACCGAGTGTTAACTGGAAATATGCTTCCTAGAAAGTCTATCTGAAAATAGCTTTATGCTTTGGCTCTCAGGACATCTCTGTTTCACAATGGCTATAACTCAATTCAGAGATCAAAGGAGTAAAGGCCATTGCCCAACACTGTGCAAAGAAAAGTGGAGGAAAAACTAAGGATAAAATCCTAAGGATGTGTATTAGTTAATGATGCTATTTAACAAAAGGCATTTTGTCTTAGAAAGCTCCAGTTCATCACAGATGACCAAGTTCAGAAACTTAGTGGTGTGTTTTTTTTAATTTGTTTCACTGGAGACGAATAATCCTGGACTCCAGCAGAAGTGCTCCATCAGGGAAAACCACAGATGTGCAGAGACAGGGCAGAGCTGAGAGGCCAAAGACGATGGCCCCATAGAGCATGTTCTCTGCATGAGGTCATACTCCACCGAGATGCCTGGGAGGGCCCGGCATGCAAGCTCCCTCCACTTTGTTACTACTCAGCTCAAGTTCATCATCTAAGGCCCTTTCTATCATTCCCAGAGCACATTCCCTTGCATTATGTTATTTCTTAGTTTTTCTAGTAAGTTTTGAAATGTACGTACACCCCCAAACTCAAAACAACGTCCCATTCTTACCTCCTCCCTTGCTTCCTTGAAGGACGAATTTAAAGGCCCTCCTCTCCTGGAAAGGCAAGGCTTGGTGGCATCCTCCTGCTGCCCGAAGAGCTCCTCGATGGTCTTCGTATCAATTTGGTAGTGATGCTGCTGCTTGGCTGCCAGGGTCCAGATGTTGGTTTTGCCACGTACTTGCTCCTCTGGAATGGTTTTCCAAAAAAAGCTTCTCATCCGCTTTTTCTTACCAACGTGGCTGTAGCCGTTCAAGTGAGAAGCTGGGGGCAGTCCTGGAGGGGGAGGAGGGACCGGAGGCCCCCCAGGGAGTGGCTGTGGGGGGGGAGGGGGAGGAGAGGAAGGAAACCCTTCCTCTGAATAGGGGCATGGTGGAGGTGGAGGGGGCGGAGGAGGAGGAGGGGGTGGTGTTTGCTCAATCATGAATCCAGCTGCTGTGGCGATAGTCCCATTTTCTTTATCACCGACCAAGGAGACACAATTCATAACATGCATAGTATTGTTGCCTTCCAAGGAGATAATTTCTTGACCTTGGGGAAGCAGACACAAACCTCAGACTTGTGTCATACTTTTTCACCCACTAGTCTGCTGCCAGAGAAAAAGGTACTGGTGTTGTGTGTCATCTTCCAAACCTACGAAGATAAAACAACTTTAAAATCGGTCCAGGAAAACATTCCAATGTGAGCTATTCCCGTCAGAGGCTCGTGTCAGCCCTCCTAGAGAAACTGGATATGAAAGTCAATGAGGGGCAACACATCCCAGAGAGTATGAAAAGGGACTAATACTCTTCTAAATGTGAACCGAATTTTACTACCTGGAAATGTTGCCAAAACCGCAGCAACATATCCAACTTGGAAACCTTCCGTTAATCAATAAAACACATATTTGCTGAGAACCCACTATAGGTTTAGCAAGTATTCTCACTTTATGAATAAACTACTTGTTCATTACCTGGCTCAGTGTCTTTGGATGATGGATACCCAATCCTTAGGGGAATTACACAAATGACTGAAGTGTTAGGCATTAGTGACCCCGCCTTTCTCCAGTAGGAGTATGTCCCCTACCAATCAGCTGGCACCGTCCACCTTGCACATAACAGGTAAAGATTTGGAGATGATAAAGTAATGGCCAAACTCATCCCACCGGAGTCAGAGCCATCACGTCCCTGCTCCACTTGGTGACATGGCTTCCCCGAACACAGAAAAAGGAACACTAGACACGAAGACGAAAGGTTCCAGCTCTAAATCAAGCTTTACTATTTACCATTTCAGACCAGTCACTTCGCCTCACTGGACTTCAGTTTCTCATTTGTAAAATTAGGAGGTTGGGATACATTACATGACCTCTACCATCGCTTCCGATGCTATCACTTTGGATTCTAGTTAAGCCACTCTCTGGAAACCACCAGAAGCTCTCACCTGTCTCTTCTACTTCTTCCGTGACACTATTAGCAAAGAGAAACACACACGGAAATGCTGTCCATGTCACACCTGCCCCGTCGATCCCTTATCCAGTTACTGACTTATTTTAGTGGCTTATATTTTTACTGATCTTGAAATGTTTGTTTTTGCTGTTGGGTTGTTATGGACCTGATGTGAAAACAGGGGTCAAAACATCTGTGTTTCTTCAGATACAAGGACAGGCAAGTGGAGATGTGGAAGAAGGGAACCCGTGCAGGCTACGGAGCGAGCACCCGACACTGTGGGTACGTGAAAGGGAGCCCGTTTCCTCCAGGTCATAAAGGGCCAAATGGAAGGGCTTTTTTAGACTGGACTTCTGAGTGTAATTTTCCTTTTACAGCATCACTATCAAAGCTCACACTCAGACACACACATTGGTCAAATAATACTGGGTTACACAGGAGCAAACTGTCTCATATCACTAATTCAAATATTATGAAATGTTTTACATATATCAAAGGCAGGATTGCAGCCCTGCCCAGAGGTTTCTGCTCAAAGTGTCCATGAGGCAGCCAATCAATGTTTCCGTCTCACGTTGATGTTTCTTTCTCTCCCTCTCTAAAAATAAATTTTTAAAAACCTTAAAAAAAAATAGGCAAGATTGCCTTGGGAATAAGAATGGAGATTCCAGAAATGGACTGCTTTTCCTCAGATCCTTAGATGTGCAACCTGAGGTGAGGCAGGTCCTTTATCCAATGTTTCAACAGCCTCTCCATAACATAAGGATATACCATTTCACTGGCTTGTATAAGACTATATGAACAAATACATGTACAGTCCCTACCAAGATGCCTGCATATAATTAGCTATTACTAAAAACCACTGGTGTCATATGTACATGTGATTTCTCTTTATTTTCCCAGGCTTTACAGGTGCTTTAAAATAAGTATTGGGTTTATAGATAAAATGCTCAGGCTGCTAGAAACCTTTAAATTTTCCATTCTCTGCTTTCTTAGTTGCTAGGTTTCTGAGATTTGTCCCTTTTTAATACTCAGTGATTTGTATATTAAGTTATCGATATCAAAAATGGATGTTTTTATGAAATGTTTGAATATTTAAGTTCTGAAAATTATATATGGATAGAAAATAGCATTTCCAGTTATTAATTGGATAACTTTTTTTTTTTTTTACCAGTTTTAAGTTACATCAGTGACATTAAGTACATTTACAATGTTGTGTATCCATCACCACTGGATACTACTTTAGAAAGTAAAACTGAAAATAGTTATCCAAGCCAACTTGCAGCTCACTTGAGATACAACTGGCTTTTAAAAGGAGTTTTCATAATTATCATTAGGGGCATAACTAGGCTGTTTTCATAGCTGGCACCCCTAAAGAAAATGACTCATTGTCAATTACAGTTTATAGTTATATTTGAAGTCTTTTTTCAAGACTGCACAGGTAATCTTGGCAGTTTATCCTTACATGTTTTAAAATACTTCTGTACATGAAACATCTCATGTATAGAAGAGTTCTAATCCTCCAATTCACTAATTATGTAGAGAAGAGTTGCTAATCCTTCCATTCCAGAGAGGCTGACATGTTTATAGATTATCCCTGCTAACAATGGTGATAACCCAAAAAAGCCTCCATCCTAGAAAGCAATAACTCATTCAGTGCTGAGTAAATATATGCACAGATGTGCCATTAAACCTTACGAAGCAAATGGAAAGATACTAGTAGTGAGAAAGACTATATACTCAGAAGTTGTGCAACAGCACTATCTTTCAATACCAAAGCTCCAAAGGATGCAAGTCATTTTGAGTATCACACGTTACACAGGGGAAGTACCAAGAAAGCTTCTCAGAGTAATAAGTAACGCACATTAGCTATGCATTGGCATGATTCTAACCACTGCCCCATCTTGAGAAAGAATGTTATTTGAAAAATTTAAAGGAACAAAAGAAAATTTACAACATTGTTCCTAGTATGTTGTCTGGCTAATTTTTTCCCAGGGCAACATACAAGAATCTTGGGCCCCCAACAGCTTCCGGCCCTTCCCGGGCGTGGGGAATACATTGTCCAGCAATGATTAGCCAAGATGCTAATGCTTTTACCACTGGCGTCAGTAGGGATTCAATAGGGCTTCCTCCCTGGCCAGGGCTTCTCATGTCAGGCAGAGGTAGGGAAAAGAGAGTGCAGACAGACATTCTAACTCTTTCCACAGTCTCGGGAGACATTAAAACAAGAGGACACACAAAGAACGTTTAATTTACTATTGGCACTACCTTTGGTAAAGACGCAAACATACTCTCCAAGTATACAAGGAGAACACAGGTGACCTAAAGACACTGGCTGCTTCTCACAGCTGTCAATTGCCAGTAGGAACAACAGAAATAGCCTTGGCTTTGTCTGGAAAATGTCAAGAATCCATCAATCTCCCCTGGGCAGACAAAGACAGGTTTGTATTGAACATCTCATCTACAGGTTGGGGACCTCAGCAGCAAAGAGGGTGGCCGCTCAGCCTGACAAATGTCCCCTGAGTAAAATGAAGAGCTGTGGTGGTAAGGCTCTGAAGATGACAACTTCTCTCTAAGTCCCCTGAGTGCTAATCATGAGCCAGCACAGATGTGTCTGAGTGATAGATGCTCCTGGGGAGACTGTAGCTCTGCTGAGCATCTTTTAGCATGTGAACTTTTAATAAGGGGACACTGCAACCATGTTCTTAGCCTTTAGCTGATCAGCAAGCAAAAAGTCTTAGAATGAGAATGTTCATGGGATCTCCAAAGAAGCCCTCTGGCCCCTTCCTAAACTCTCCTGCCCTAAACAGCCACATTACTTGCTCTTGGTGTCCAAAGCACAGCCAGAGAGCTCTATTCTCTTGAAGGGGGTGAGTGGGAGTGAAGAAAAGAGAGTATGTATGCTTTATTTCTGTATATTTAGGAGGAAAACATGCTCCCGAAAGTCAGTTCAGAGCTTTCCTGAAAGAGGGTTTGGTGGGCCTTGTCGCTCAGTTGGTCACTCACCCCCTAGGTCAACAATCATCAAAAGTAAACGTCCAGGAAAATCCACACCAGAAAAACCTTTCCCCTTGATTCCCGACATGTGTCACAGATGAGGTGGGAGCAGGAAGGGCTGGCCCCTACCCTTCTGACGACAAACAGGGGCAGAGCAAGCTGAGTTTGGAGAGAAGAGGCAGAGGAACTCACGGCCCTATTTTATCTGGGGGAAAAGAAAGGCTGGGGAGAGTACAGGCAATTCTAAAATAGGGAATTTTTGCTCTCCACGAACTCATGGGAAAAAGGCTCCTCCCCCACCGCCTATCTTTCAATACCTTTATGAAACAGAATGTCAACCGCACAGTCTAACCAGAGCTGGCAACGGAGGCTGTCTCCAGCCAGCGCGTTTCAGCCGCAGCACAACGTAAACATTTCACAGATGCCGGGAGCGCACCACCCCGGGAGCGGAGAAAGGACGCCGGCGTTTGAAGGAGCATTTTCAGTTTCTCTCAGTGCCCCCAAACCGAGGAAAAAGCGAGCGCGCTGAAGGATGCCCTAGAGGACGGAAGGACGCGCAGGCTCCCCTTCCAGGCAGGCAGCCGCGGGTCCGCAGAGGGGTCACGGGCCGCCCGCCAGTTTCTGCGCCAACAGCTGTTTGAAACTGACTAGGTCCTAGAGAAATTCGACCCTGGGGACACCGGGGGCACCATTTCCTTCAACAAGTCTGGATACCTAGCAGTTTCCGAAGTCTCCGCTTTGGCGAGCGGCGCGCCCCGTCCCGGAGCCCCCACCCCGGCCCCGCACTCACCCAAACGCCACCGGCCGGGCCGCACCGAGGGCTCCGAGGGCGCCACGCGGCCGCGGCCGCCGTAATCCCCAGGGCGCCCCGCTCCGAGTCCGCGGCTGCAGGAGCGGCTCCAGGGGGACGTCCCCGCGAACCGCACGGTGTCCTTATCTGGACCGCAGCGCCGGAGGGCGGGGTAACCCGGCGGGGCGCGGACGGACGCTCCCCGCGCGGCGGAGGCTCGCTGCGGCCCGGGGGGGGGGGCGCGCTCGGGGGGGGCCGCCGCCTGCCGCGCGGGGACCGCGGGGACTGCGGCGCCGACGCCGGGCGGGCCGGGTCCTCTGCCTCCGGAGCGTGGGCCGTATCGCGGGCAGCACCAATGGGAGCAGCCACCGCTCCACTCCGCCCCTCGCGGCGCCGCTCCTGCGGGTGGGTCCGGGAGGCGCGGAGGGGTCGCCAGGCCCCGCCCCCGCCCCGGGGCCGGGGCTTCGGAGCCTTCCCGCCCCTGCCGACCCCTCCCCTCGCCCGCCCCCTCGGCGGCACAAAGCGTCCCGAGGCTGGGGGAGGGGGCTGACTAGGGGCGGTGGCCGCGCTCCCCTCCAAAGCGGAGGCCCCCGGGCTCGCGGGCACCGGCTCCGACCCCTCCTCGCGCCTCCGCGGCGACACAGCCCCACGTCCCGGGTCGGGGTCCGGGGCGCCGGGGAGAGCGCCCCGCCGCCGCACTGCGGCTCCGCGGGAAGAGCCGGCGAGAAAGCCGCGAGGGAGACTCCTGGTGTTTGGTCAGAGGATTAAACCCGGAGCCCGCGGTCCCCCCGCCGGGGCGGCGCGGCGGCTGGAGGTCACCCGCCAGCCCACCCGCTTCCTCCCCAAACTTCCACGAGCGCAGGGCGCACCTCCAGCCTGAACTTCGCACGGCTGGGCCGAGGGTGCAGGAGCGACAGCCGCCTCGTCCTCGGTCCTCGCCAACCCGCACCCACTGTCACGAGGGGCGAGTCCAGGGTCCCCGCCGGCCAGGCACCCGGCTCGGCACCCCCCCCCCCCCAGCTGTGCGCCCTAGGGCGGGCGGGTTCCTAGTAGGGGCGCAGTTTATCCAAAAGTCTCAGCAGCTAAAGTTAAATCAGCCGACCCAGGTCCAACCCGGAGGTGTCCCGAGACCCAGCTCGTTCTCCGGACGCGGGTCCAGATCCGCCTCCAGGGACCGATCTCTGTCCTCAGCGGCCCAGGAAGCGCAGCCACCAAAGTCACCGGGGTGGGTGTGGAGGGAGCTCAAACGTCCCCAGCCTTCCAAGTGAGGGTCGAAGGCAGCAGGGACCGGCACCCCAGCCCGGGGTCCTGGCTGATCGCCCCCGGCCCTCCCGAGCCAGGAGTCGCCGGGTCCCAGTGGCCCCGGAGCTGGGGTCGCCTCTGCCCCGGCGGCGCGGCGCACACTCACCCGCGTCCGGCGCTCCGGGCTCCCAGCTCCCAGCGCCGCCGCCTCGGCTCCGGTCGCTGCAGCGCCTGCAGCCCAGGAGCGCGAGGAGGCAGGACGAGCGGGGCGGGGCGCAGCCGGTGCCTCAGGTAACAAAGCTGGACGCGGCTGCTCCTAGCGCCCGCCGCCGGGCTAGCACGTCCTTTCCTGCGCGGCCCCTTCCCCTCCCCCCGGACCCGAGGTCCGCGCGGCTGTGCTCACCTTCACCTGCGCGGGGCCCCGCGGCCGGGAAGCCACTTCCCGGCACGCTGCTCCCCGCACCCCAAGGCTGGCCCGGAGGAAGTAGGTGCGGCGAGGGACAGATACGGACGGACTGTACCGAAGAGCCAGGTGTCCTCGTGGAACCGGCAGCGGGGAGGTGCCAAGCTGATTTCTGACCTGGCAGGAGCCTTCCACAAAGGAGCCTCTGCGGCAGCCTCCCCCGCACCTCCCCAGTGCACACGCGCGCACACTCACACACTCCGAGCACACACCCAAATATGCACCGGGCCATCCTCTGCCCACACTTGTTTCTCCTGGAGCACTAGGCAGCACTTGCGTGGACTGCCCCAGCCCGTAGCCGAGGCCCAGCCGGGCCCAGCTTCCCAAGGTCAGCTCCTCTCCAGGAGCTGCCAACCTGTAAATTTATTTATTTATTTTAATCCTCAATGGTGACCATAACAGGAACCTTTTAGTTATATTTAAGTCTGACTGTAGGAACAGACAGTGTCTGGGAAAGGATCCTCATAGGCAGGAGGAAACGGGGGCAACAGTGTAATCGCTTCTTTTTTCAAAGTGACTTGTGACGCCAGGCAGTGGGAAAGGAGTCGTCCAAGAAAACCTTTCCTGGGCAAACCGGCCGATCAGAAATCAGCTGCAGGGGTGTGGAGGCGCCCTTAGTGGGGATGAGGTCATCACTACCTTTGACTCGCCAGCCCAGATAACAGAGCAGTGCTTTTCAGCAGCCTGATGACCTCACCTCTCCACCCTGGTCCTCAGCCCCTGAACTCCCAGGACAGAATTTCTGACCTCCCTATGGATAGAAAAAGAGAAGCTATTAGTGTAAAAACCAAAACAAACAGAAAAGTTTCCCAAAACAAAATCCATCCCAGCCAACAGTCTTAGTAGTTAACCAGCCTTACACTAACCATGAAGAGAAATAGATCCAACTAAAACCACAGAAAATCTCCAGGAGTGGGCAATGAAATAAAAGAGAAAGACAGCCCCATGCTCAGGGAGTTAATATTAATCCGAAAAGAAAACTGACTGTAGAGGCAAAAGTTAAATGACAGGATATGAAAAGGAAGGAGTGGAATGACATCTTTCATGTCTGCCTCCTCAGATGAGGCGTCTACACCCACTGCACACTTCTGACTCCTCAAGCTCTCCTCCAACCTGAGCCCCCCAACCCCATACTGAGTGTGTGCTAAAATCAGTCACTTTTTTAAGAGGTCAAGTCCACTGACCCATCCTCAGCCAGCGTTCCTTTGATCTCCCTGCAGCATCCTGGCCTACAGGCCTCCTTGCTGCCTCTCTGGTCTCCTCTGCTGACCTGTCTCATCCTTTGAGGACAGTAATGATTCTTCTAACCCTTTATCTCCCATTATCCCATGGTACTGCCTTCTGACTTCAACCTGGACCGGTCCAGGTTTTGTGGGGCCTGAAGCTTGTATAACTCTTAATGGAGCTTTTTAAAGAAAAAAAAAGCTTACAAACCCAACACTACGTATGAGTCCAGGGAAAGTGAGGGGCATGAAAACTTGAGCTCCAAGGCAAATCCACTTCTGATTTCACTTCTATGTCAGGGACTCTTGAATCTATTGTTCCTATAATATCTCAAATTCAAATTCAGTGTCCAAAATCAACTAATCGTTTTTACTCAAAATGAAAACTCTTCCTGCCTGCACCCCTTACTTAAGATCTGAGTTTTGAAATTCGAAAACCCAGTTTTCCCCTGGTTCCTTTTCTCTTCTAAATTCCTTATATTCAAGTATTTGCTAAAATTGTGCTCTTCCTCAAATAATATCTCGTACATCTGTACTTTATATCCGTCGCTACCACACTAGCCCCCATTAGAGGAAGGGGAAACTGATATTTATTTGCTGTTGGCCCTGTGTCAGTCATCACCCGTGGTTCTCACAGCAATCCTAGAAACCCTACATTCTGTATTTTCTAGCTTAGAAAAGTTGAACTGGACTCCTGCATCCACTGCTTCAGCTTTCTTTCTCCTTCTCTTCTCCCTGACTGCTATCAGGTCAGTGTTATTTAAAATGCAATTTCATCTCATTACCTACCTGTTCAAACCCCTTCTACAGGTTCACCTATGTGCCTACAGGAAAAAGTGGTCTTCTTCACTCTGACACTCGGGCAGCATCCTACCTTCATCTCCAATAGTTGGAAGCGTTATCCTAGCAACATGTCTGTCAACCCTGAATGTGTCATGCTTCTTTTGACTCTCATTTTCTATGTTGTGCCAATTCAGGTGGCTGAGAAGTACTTGAATAAAGCAGAACACAATTCTCAAATAGACTTAGTGTCTCAATGGATTGATCTAAGGCTAAAACTCTAGAGGGCAATTTATTTTTCATCCATTAATATGGGGATTGTTAACCACACCCTCAATTCACCCAAGTTTGTGCTTGGAAGTTCAGAGCAGTGTTCGTTTGTTTCCAAGAAATGTACTAGCCGCTCTGCCTGGGAGGAAGGCTGGAAAGACTTCTGCGGCCAAGTGCACCCAAAGTCAGCCCAGCCCCTGGAATCTATGGCTTGGAGGTGGCCACTGCTGCTACTATAGGGCTCTTGAGCCATGGTCAGTGTGGCCAGCTTGCACTTTTCCAAGCCAGCCAAACCTCACAGGGACTGTTAGTTGCGGCTCAGGCAACAGGCCTCGCAGGTGCCAGCTCCAAGCCCTGTGGAAGAAATCTCTGTCTGCATCTTGCTCTTCCCTCTCCCAGGCTGTCCTTTCCAGATTGCTCCATTTCCTTTGGCCAATTCATTTTCTTTCTTCTAGCTTCACCTCCTCAGCCCTGAGAAGTTCTCAGTTTCCCACATCAAGTATTTTGTGTCTGCCATTAGGAGCCACTAAGCAAAGCCTCAAACAGAAATGAGTCAAATTTCAGTATCCATTCCAAAGAATAACAGGCTTATCGTTCTAAAATAGGCTTATTTGCTTAAGGAGTAAGTGTAATTCATGAGCTGGCTTCATGGGCCCGCTCAGGAACCACAGTGGACACACTGAAGTGAGTCACTCCGGCAGAGGACTGAGGCATCAAACTGATGGTTAAATCTCTCTCTGTCTCCCTCACATGGACTGAGATTTACTAGTCTTTATTCTTCTTAAAACATATCTCATGAGACCAGTTGTTCAGATTTAGAGTATAGGCTGTGTCTTGGCTCTTAAAATTGGAAACTCCAAAAGAACCACATTACCAACTCTATAGTTAAACAGACTTGCGAAGGCTCACCAGTCCTTCAAGTAACAATCATTTCTGCGAGGAACTGCTGGACCTTGTTTCCTTCAAAGTGTGGAAACTATAGAATAAATAAAATCAGTAGAATCATTGCTGTCACTATGAATGCAAATTTGCATCAAACATCTTACTGACAAAATGCAGACAGTGTTACTATAATTTTCTGAACAACTTGGAACTGACAAGATGATGTTTTAGTTTTCAGGCTAAGAAATTTAAATAGTAAGTTGCCTTTAAATATAGTAAAAAATGACCAGCCCCTGATCATTAAGAGGGAGAAACAGTAAAATAAAAAATATTTTGTGTGCTCTATGTATTATATACTGTATTTTTATAGTAAAGTACGCTAGAGGAAAGCAAATGTTATTATTAAAGTCGTAAGGAAGAGAAAATACATTTGCAGTACTTACTGGGGGGGGTGGGAATCCACGTGTTAAGTGGAGCCTCACGCAGTTCAAATCCACGTCGCATTTAGCACTGAGTTTTCACTGAGAAAACCTTCCTGGCTAGGCCTTTTTTTAGTTTACAATTGGTACGGTGCTTGGAAAACTGATTGGTGTTCATTATAAATGCAGGGTCTGGCTGTTATTGAAATTTGGAGGAGAAAAACAACTTTAAAATATAACATAAAAGTGTATCATTTCTTTCTACTACCCATCATCAAAAATATATGTTAAAAAAAAAAAAAAAAGTGTGTGAGTCTCAATAAAAGGGAGTAAGTTAAAGAGTATGTCAGATGCCAATTTCGTTTGTTAGGGATTTTAAGTGTTTTCAAATTGTTTGCCCTTCTACGTTAGAAAAGCAAACAGTAATCTGAAATCATAGCACATGTAGTATAGGCAGTCTGCAAACAGAAACCCAAGTGAATCAACAATGTTGGTATGTGTGGCGCAGTGTGTGTGTGTGTGTGTGTGTGTGTGTGTGTGTGTGTGTTTCCCTGGGGAAATACTATGTGCACGTCCTGAACAAGACTTTCAGAGCACATAAAAATAGGTGAAAGGACATGTTGGTGACTTAACACTTTGTAAAGCCCTTTGTACTCCCCAACGGAAACTGAGTTTGTACTTAGTTTAGTGGCCCAGTTATGAACACCCCCTTTGCACTAAGCTACTTTTAATAAGATGGTAAATGCTTGGGATATGATAGCAAATAATAAAACAAGCCCATGAAAATTAGCTTCTTAATATTTCTCAAGCCAAATTTATAGAAATAATTAAAATAGACCATTTTTGGAGAAAGTGAAGAGGGTAAGCCTTTTGGTAGAAATGCCATTATTCAGATTTTGCCTAGCCTTGGCTATGAAGGGGATCAGCTCACAATTAGCTCATGGCTATATCCCTTTGTGGGCCTGGCCAGGTGAAACCCAAAGGGGGTAGGCTGGGGTTAAACCCAGGACTTCTCTTCATTTTCACTTCTTCCTTGCTGGCTCCTCCAGAGAAAAAGAGGCTCCTGTATTTAATCTGGCTCAGAGAGGTGATATTAACCATTCAGCCATTTGCAGTTTAAAGTGGATGGAAAACTTTCCCCTTCACATATCTAAGTTCCTTTTATCTAGTGTTTTTTGTGCCTATGATCACCTTTTTGTGTTAAATTGTATATTAAGTCCTAAAAGAGATTAACATTTATATGTACAAAGTATTTTTCTATTGCTTGTGATTTCTCAGGACTAGGCAAGAGAAAAGAGCAAATGCCTACTTTAAATTTTTCTTGAAATGTTGCTGGTTTTCTAAGTAAAATCCTGGGCTTGCTCCCTACCACACCTTTTTGTTGAAGGTACAGGTAAATGAATTTCTGAGTTTCTGAGTCTTGAATTGTGTCCTGGTGCTTCTGTGAGGTGATGGATAGCCAGTTCACTCTGGGTGTCTGTTTTACACAGGGAAGGAGGGGGTCGCAGGGCAAACACACAGTTAACCACAGCACTTTAATTTACACTGGAATTATTATTCTTTTTGTACAATGGAATTATTTTTATGCTAGAAATGGCTAAGAAAGAAAGAAAGAAAGAAAGAAAGAAAGAAAGAAAGAAAGAAAGAAAGAAGAAAGAGAGAAAGAAGAAAGAGAGAAAGAAGGAAGGAAAAAGAGAGGCAATTTCTCTTCCCAGGGAAACTGAACACCCTGTCACTGTGGATTCTTGTTTACCCCAAGTTTGGGGTCACAAAGTCACATCACTGGTAATTTAAGAGGAGTATAAGTAAGGGGAAGCAGAGAAAATGTGAGGTGTTCACACATTTTATTCCCCCCTCATTCCCCCCTTATCAAAGATTTGAACCTATTTTCTAGCTTTGCTTTCTTTCCTTTACGAACGTGTGCTCTTTTCAGTTCATCTCAATGAGGAGACCAATTTCCAAGGGCGCCTACTTGCCTGCTGGGCACAGTCAGGTTAAACCTTGTCTCCGGGAGGGGAGGGCAGAGGAAGGAATTCTACGCCAGCAGCCCCACTGCACAGGAGCATCATAAAAAGGGGGCCCCTTGTGATCCCTGTGTTCATGGTACAGGGTCTACAGAAGTCTCTTGATGGTTCCAAGACCTTTGTCCTGTGTGACAGGCTGGATAGAGGCACCATAAAGAAATCAGGGGGGTTAATTCAGAAGGCTGGAGGAGGGACAGGGTCAAAGGGGGAGTCATGGAGATTATGACTCGCCCCCCCCCCAATTTTATTAACATCCCAGATTTTTAACAAAAGTCACATGTTATTCTACTTTAGCCAAAATTCTTGTGATAACCAACAAAGATTTTTTATTTTTTTGCATAGTATGTCTTCCTTGTCAAAATAAGCTGATTTCAACAGGCAGCAATAATCAAAACTGCAATAAAAGACTTTATGGGAATTGTTTTCAAATTCCAGAAAGCCGCTTTTGTAGATTTTAAGGCTCCCCTGGGTGAGCGAGAAACACCCCCCCCCCCCCGCCCTGTCCTTGTGTGCCTAGTTATAACCCACACATTCGAGCAGCTAGGTGACTCGTTTCTTTTCCTTTTCAAAAATGGGAGAACCCAGGTTGACCTCCAGGGGAAACTAAGGTCATATATTAAACTGCTAAATCTTCTGACCAGTAATTCTCCCCTGATGACCTAGAAGCTATGGACAAATTCTGCTTCTTTGTCCAACTAGCTAGTGCTACTGGGTAAAAAGGAATCAAACATTCCATTAGATTGCTGGCAAGGAAAAAGGTAAATTAAGATTCAAAGCCTACAAAGAAATAATATTGTACTATATTTAAGATTTGGCTTATGTGACTGTTGGACAACATGGATAGGACCATTTCCATGGACGGAGGTGCCCTGGTAGGGTGGTAAAATGCAACCTTCTGCATCGCAGCCCCACACACAGGCACAAGACATTCCAATCTGGAGCCTAAGGCTGGCTGCCTGCATACTCAACCAATAAGAGCATGTCCCGCATACTGGTCCCTCCCCTCCCCTCAACCCTTCATTTGCAGGATTTGCATAGCTTTCTTCCAATTAAACCAAAAAGTTTGAGGGCAGCGCTGTCTTACTCACCATCACATCTCTCAGGGCTCAGACAATGGTCGGTTACTCACTGTGTCAGCCAACTTAAGCTGGGCCTCATCACCAGTGAGTGACACCAGTGGACCTCTAGTCCTTCAGAGCTAGAGGCTCGAGCAATGATAACCACCATTATTGACATAACTGAATGCCTTTACACACAGGAAGGGCTGCAGAAATGTTCAAAACAGTTCTGCCCTCAAGAGGCTTCTGTATTCCAGGAGGGAATCCAGATGAGAGTCAGGCTCTTTGGAGCAGGACCTAAGAGCACGTGAGAACGGCCAGATAGCATAACATTTATGGTGAACTGAAGACATGCAGGCGTGCACAGGCCAGTTGAGTGAATCATTTCTGAAGAAATGCCAGTCCTCCACCCAAAGCAATGCGGCCCTGTGCTGGCCTGAAAACACCTTCAGCTTTGACCCAGTTTGGAAGGAAGAGTGATTGGGGTTGAGTTCCCTCTTCTGGAATTTGATCCAGAGGATTGAGAACCGAAGCATAGAGCCTGGACCCTCTACTTCTTTTAGGGCTACACTGGAGGAATGAGGATTCCTGATCTCAAAAACTAAGCATGCGCTTGGCCAGACAGTCATCTGGCTCTGTCACTGCCTGGGTAACTGCTTCCATAGGCTAGGTGGACAAGATGCCAAAGGGGCTACTGTAAGGGAAAAAAGATACTAAAATAATGAGAAGTCGGCACATTGGAAATTAAACGAATTATGAATGAGGTTTTCTTAATTGGGTGGTCTCAGTTCTCCACTAGTGAAGAGAAATTCACATAAAAATGAGTTAAAAGGGCTAAACAGGCAGAGGTCTTCCTAGAATAAGTCAAGGTCAGTGTGGAGGTCACTGACAAGGAAGTCTGGAGGGGCTTGAACTGAAGCTACTTGTGTCTTGGGGAAAAGAAGACTTGTTGTCATTGCTCTAGTCATGAGCACCCATAGTGACTCCAGAAGCTCGAAAACCCACAGACGGCACAACAGTCTCTTATTATGTCACTGCATTTTTTTAAAGGACAAAGAGGCAAGTTAGGACCACAGCCTGCTCTGAAGCTTTAATATACTCTACTTTCCCTTATAAGTTTAGGAAAGGTCTATTTTAAAAAAATCATTAGACTTACAATGTTCATTTGCAATTTCTAACTAATTTATTTGATCACGGCTGGTTTAATTGGCAAAAATGTTAACTAAACTTCAAAGAAAATATAGTGAGCCTTTTTAGAGAAATAGAGTTTAGATTACAGAAAAGACATTACTTTTTAAAAGGCCATACCATAGGAAATCTAAGTGATGAATTAAAGGTCTGTTCTTCTCTGTTAAGTGACCATCAACTTAAAATAGACTGCTATAAACATGATTTGGTATATATGAAGCACATGGTAACCACAACCAAAAATTTACAAGATACACAAGAAATAAAGAGAAAGGATTCTAAACACAACATTATAGAAAGTCATCAACATACAAGAGAAGAGAGCAAGAGAATGAGAAAGGAACTGAGAACTACAAAAGCAATCAGGAAACAATAAAATGGCAATAACTACATACCTATCAATAATAGTTTAGATGTAAATGGATTAAATGCCTCAATCAAAAGAGGAATGGATGGAGAGAAGATGTGGTACATACATACCATGGAATATTACTCGGCCATAAAAAAGAATAAAACCTTACCATTTGGGACAACATGGATGGACCTAGAATTATGTGACGTGAAATAAGTCAGACAGAGAAAGACAAATACCATATGATTTCACTTATATGTGGAATCTAAAAAACTAAATAAACCAACAAACAAAACAGAAATAAACTCATAGATACAGAGAAC
Source organism: Miniopterus schreibersii (assembly GCF_964146895.1). Taxonomy (NCBI): domain Eukaryota; kingdom Metazoa; phylum Chordata; class Mammalia; order Chiroptera; family Miniopteridae; genus Miniopterus; species Miniopterus schreibersii. The sequence continues at coordinate 46,589,500 of NC_138105.1, read as the reverse complement.
ACACTGTTGCCAGATGGAAGGCATTTGGGGGCTGGGTGAAAAAGGTGAAGGGATTAAGAAGTATAAATTAGAAGTAACAAAATAGTCACAGGGATGTAAAGGACAGTTTAGAGAATATAGTAAATAATATTGTAATAATTATTTATAGTGTCAGTTGGGTGGGTGTAAGACCTATCGGGAGGATCATTTATGTTATATAAATATCTAACCACTATGCTGTATACCCGAAACTAATATAATATTGAACGTCAACTGTAATTGGGAAAAAAAAAAGGGTCTGGCTTTCTCCAGTGGCCAACACCAATCTAAGAAGAAACTGTTAGACCCACTTCAGGGACTACCTGAACCTCTTGAGGGTGTAGTGGAATCAGGTGATGAAAGTCAACACGGATAAGCTGACCAGTCATTCAGCAAATACTTATGACCGTTTAAACTTAGATTTTTTTTCAAGTCACTTGATAGTAGTGTCAGTGATTATATGGTAACCATTGCCATAGTAAAAACTCAATTCTCAAAACACGCTCTGGGCTTTTTTGCTGCTTTTATTATTGATGTAGTTAGAAAATTTTAATCCACTAGGTTTTCCTTTTTCTGACCTAAGGTAGGGGTGAGGGAACAGGAAACAGAGAATTTGAGACAATGTAAACATTCATTATTTATTTGGGGAATTCTTCAAAGATTTAAACTAATTTGTTAAGAAGTGTGAATTAAGGAAAATTTGGCCAACTCATAAAATACCTTTTTATATTGAGAATAGCAATTATTAAAAATTACCAGTGTACAAATATATTTTAAGCACTCTAAGTTATTATAAATGAGGCAATAAGCAGCTAAGGTTTGAGAAATCTAGAATACAGAATGGTAATATATGCTTATGTATGAGAAGAGGGGGAAAATTGAGACAGATGAAACCACTGGTATGTAAGCTAAAATAAAGTTAGTGTTTTATGTTTGGGCTTAACTCCTCTTATAGTTTCAATAGCCATTTAAAAAGTTGAGGGGGAAAGGAGAGGAAAAAATCCAGTTTAGTGAATACATGTTTTCCCACATGACTTTTTCTAACTAGTCTCATATCCTGAGCTCTTTCTGCTGCTTCAGTTGCCCCGTTTCTGTAATCTTTACTGAAAAACAGAAAGTGGTTCAACTTGACACTTTCCTGAATCTCTGTGTTTGTTTCCAAGTAGAAACCAATTTGTTTCCTGCGCTCGAGGAGGGGTTCTGATATCTGCAGGAGTGAAGCCCGTGGTGCCATTGGCTGTACTAAAAAAGCTCGATTGCTACCCTGGAGCAAGAAGGAAAACTTAGCAGGATCCTACCTGCATTTCTGGATCAAATATCTTTGTTTTTCTCTTTTTAAAAAATTATTAAGAAAATTTTCAAAGTTAAAAGACCAGTGCATTGAAACCCCACACACCCATCCTCCTATTTCAATAATTGTGAATATATTGCCACCTTTGCTTTAAGACATTGTCCTCTCCCTTTTCTTTCCCTCTGCCAGCTTTCTCTGCATGTATGTATGAATGTGCCTATTTTCGCCGAACCATTTAAAAGTAAATTGCAGACATCAGGCCCCTTCACCTGGAGTTTCTCCTAAGCTTCCTAATATAGAATTAGAAATCACTTAGGGAATGATAAAAATAAATCACATATATAAATAATTTGAGTACTTTATTCATTATTCTCAAAACTTAATTTTAAAACTTTTCAGTGAGGCCAACCAGGTTAAAGTTAGTTCCTTCTCCCTACCCCATTATACTTCCCATCTGAAAAAAAGAATTTAGTTTACAGTGAGAGTTTGCTTTTTAAAACAAAATATTTTTTTATTGATTTTAGAGAGAGGGAGAGAGATGAAGAGAGAGAGGAAAAAAAATCATTGATCAGTTGCCTCCTGCATACACCCTGACCAGGGACCACGATCAAACCTGCAACCTGGGCATGTGCCCAGACTGGGAACCGACCTGGCAACCTTTCGGTGCATGGGACGACACTCAACCAACTGAGCCACACTGGCCAGGGGTAGGGTTTGCTTTTTTGTTTGTTTTTTCAGTTGAACTTCAATAACCAAAGCTCCAAGACATGTTGAAGACTAACGTGGTTTACATTTTTCTTCCTGGTGCGCCCCCATGCCAGCAAGGTGTCCATTTCACATGCACACCTGTACCAAAAGCAAGCAATAAGAAAATCTAAGTCACGGAAAGTCACTCGTCTCAGATCAACAAAATGGTATCTCATCCCTCTTTCGTCAACAATCCATGATAAACCATAGTTGCAGAAGGGTCACAACTTTTGACAGAGGATGCTTATGGCAAAGCCTGGGTTAGGCCCAAATAAAACAAACTTGTGGTTTTATTTGTGAAAGTTTCATTTGTAAAAATGTCAAAATTCCCAACTCTGAAATGGAGTATATACTCAATGAATGGCCCAGAAATGGAGGCACATCTTTCAGACTGGGTTTCATTTCCCTTCCTCATATGCACAGTCTCCTTTTTCCATATCAGAGTTAACACCAGAATAACAAATAGTTCTCAATTGATATAACCAAGAGTCAACATTTATTTCGCAAAAAGCTTGCTGTACATTCGGAGGACCACTTGGCAATTTATTGTAAAGGCCCGTTGATGCCAGGAAACCTGCTGAGCAGCAGGAACCCTTCAAGTGGGAGCACAGAGCAGGATTTAATGAAAGCCCTCAAAAGAGGAAATTTGTTTGCACTGTCATTCTATTTTAATAGGTCTTGCCATATTGTAAAAAGAGTAAAGGACCTGTGGCCCTTGGAAAAGCTTTGAACTAGTGCTAAATATTACTAGCCTTTTGATCGGAAAATGTTGCACTTAATTAGCAATTTAAAGAGTTTGCTTTTATTTTTTACACATTCAGTCCATCTCCAGGGAAGGCTGAAGGCTGAGATAGATTCATTCTTCTTAAAACCAAAAGTCCCTTGATTAAAGGACACTTATATTTAGCTTTGCAATATACATAATTTTACTTTATATAGCACTTTTCAGCTTCACATGATTTCTTTTTCTTCTTTTTTTTTTTTTTTTTTACTAGCAAACCAAATTTAATAGTACATTAAAAGGATCGTACACCATGATCAAATGGAATTCTTTCCTGGAGTGTAAGGATAGTTCAAGATACACATGTCAATAAATGAAATAAATCACAATAATGGAATAAAAGAAAAAAAATGATTATCTCAAAAGATGGAGGAAAAAACATTTGACAAAATTCAATATCCTTTCATGATAAAACTCTCAACAAATTGTGGATAGAAAGAATATACCTCAACATAATAAATGTCTTATGTGAAAGCCCACAGCCAACATCATGCTCAATGAAGAAAAGCTGAAAGCTATTCTTCTAAGGTCAGGAACAAGACCAGGGTAACCACCCTACCTCTCCTACTCAACACAATCCTGGAAGTCCTAGTGAGAGCAATCAGGCATGGAAAAAGAAAAAAAAGCATGAAAATCAAAAAGGAACAAGTAAAACGAACTCTTTGCAGATGAAATAATCTTATATGTAAAAAAATCATAAAGACTCCACCAAAGACTGTTTGAATAAAAAAATGCAGGCCTGGCCAGCGTGGCTCAGCAGTTTGAGCATCGACCTAGGATCCAGGGGATCGCAGTTCGATTCCCAGTCAGGGCACGTGCCCCAGTTGCCAGCTCGACCCCCAGTCGGGGCGTGCAGGAGGCAGGTGATCAATGACTCTCATCATTGATGTTTCTATCTCTCTCTCCTTCTCCCTCTCCCTTCCTCTCTCTGAAATCAATAAGGATATATTAAAGAAAAAGAAAAGAAAGGGTAAACATCATGTATATTTTGAAATGTAGCAAATGTGCCATTTGGGGGTGAATGGATTATTATTTTTTTAATTTAGAAGACACTGAATACACATTATACTTTAGAAGAATCAACACTTCTGACATTGTTTTAATTATGCAGTTGAAATGGCAGGATTTAGAGGGGAAATTCATATATTTAGTTGCAAATGCTCCTCTGGCATTACACTTGGAAATGGGGGTTTAGGCTAAATCAGTCTAATATATTTTGGGGCCTTCGTGTCTTCATCCATAAAAAAGGGCATTAAACAGATAATCTCTAAGGAACCTTCTATTTCACACTCTATGGCAGCGATTTTCAACCTTTTTCATCTCATGGCATGCATTAATTACTAAAATTCTGTGGCATACCAAAAAGTGTATTTTTTGCTAGTCTGACAAAAAAAAAAAAAAGGGTATAATTTTGAATCATTCACATTGGACAGCTATTGTTGTGTTGGCTGTTGTCATTTTTTTAATTTGACAATCTAAGGGAAAAGAGGTCAGTGCCCCTGACTCGATAGTCAGGTGTTGCATGTTTTAAACATTCTTAGGGCACACGGGTTGAAAATCACTGCTCTAAGGGATAAGCTTCAGTTAATATCAGTGTACTTTGAATATGGAAAAGATGGTTCTTAAAGTCTAGATTTCAGCTAAGTTGCCCCTCAAGCCCAGGTCCTTCCTGAGCCCTAAAATTTGTAAGCTGTGGGATTAATTAAACAAGGAAGCCATTAGATTGAGGTGGTTTTAATATCTTAGTAGCCTGAAATGCTTCAAGATTAAGAAACGGAAACCTAAGGACAACCAATCACAAGCAGCCAATTTGGGCTTTCCCACATAAGGCAACCACCTAAGCTATAGCCAATCAAAGAATTGCTTTGCTTTGCTTTCGCCTCTTCTCTATAAAAGTAAGCTCCTGTACACGGAGGGCTCCTAACCACTTCAGGTTTGGCGCTGCCTGATTTGAATCAATTGTTGCTCAAGTAAATTCTTAAAATTTTTAATATACCAGTTTATTTTTAGCAGGATGAAGAATTAAAGGACAAGTCTGTTCTTCAGTGCATTTTTTTCTTGAAAAATTTCTATTTTAATAAGAGAAAAGTCACCTATTTCTCTGCCCCATACCCCACAATTTCCCAAATCCTGATTGTTCAGCCTTTATTTTCCTGGCCACTTTTCCCTTGCCACTTAAAACATTTATAAAGTGCTGTTATGCTGATTACATGCATTATGCCCTTTTATGCATACTGGCTTTACAAATATGCTAAACAGGGACCTGCATATGCTCTTGGAGGTGTAAATTGGCAAAATCCTACTTGAAAGCCAACTGGCAATACATAACAAAGTCTTAAAAGTGCGTATATATTTTGAGGACCCATTTTCACTTCTAAGCATGCAGCCCAAGGGAGTAACCAGGTAAGAGTAAAGATGAATGCACGAATGCTAAAGGACATTCAAACTAGAGTTTATAATATAAATAACTGTTAACTAAAACATCTAACTTCAGGGGAGTTAGGTGGTTCCATGCAGTACTTGTTAACTTGGCAAGTGATTTTATCTTTTTTAAAAAATTAACATCTAATTTTTTTCTACAATGAATAAGAATTACTTAACCAACTGGCTAATATGTTAATTAACTTATTTCTTTTGCCCAGGTACCCATGTCTCTGAATCACTAATATCTTTAGTTTATTCTGGAAAAAAAAAATCAATCTATGAAACCACTTAATTCCTTAGCTACTCTAATTGTTACTGAAATGTATGAAGAGTGGGCATGTTCTCCCTAAAGAGATTCCAACTGAAGTAAAACAATAACTTACTGAGATAAAACAATTATAAGTAACAGAAACATCAAATACTATGTCCTTAGAATTTCCAAATAGTTGCTTCTTATTTAAATGATGACGAGCCAGAGAAACAGGTACTGCAGCAAACACTTTAATAAGAATACAAAATTCACAGCAGAGGCACGTTCTGGGGAATGTAAAGGAACCGTCACAAGTAGTAATTCTGCTGGAAGAATAAAATAAGGCTCTCCGAGTACAAATACACAGGGGGAGTGATTTAAAATAGGGTTAGGATTTACAATCACATTACATTGTATAAGCACTGAAAACAGGCATATTATTTAAAAAGCCAGCTAAAAGGCATTTGAACATATATAACAAATCTTACAGTCCACAAAGTTCATGTATAACAGTAATTTTAAGTACTTCATTTCAACACAAAAGAACAGGTGAAGGAATACCTCTCAAAATATTAATTTAGGTCTATGACAAAAATCAAGAGAACTTATACTGAAAAAGGATTACATTACTGATTGAACCACACAGTGGACGGGCCAACCACATAACACAAAACCAACAGTGCTGAGCAACTAAAACAGCGCTGGCCTTTCTAGTCTCCCCTTCTGGTCACCACCACACTGTCCCATACTGCCTTTCCATTTCTCAAATGAAAAAAGCTCCTGTCTTCCCATTCCGTAAGAGGAATGAAGAAAAACCAAACAGTATATTCAAAAGTTGATTTCACCTTAAACCCTAAATGTGGTTTAACGAGTAAGTACAAAGAAACCCAACATTTATACACAGTGCTCCTTTACAAGGAACAGGCAGGTCAAACATTATCTGAAAGGGGTTTCCTTATGAATTCTGTACATTGGTTGAATAAGAATTACTGTATCTGAGAAGGCACATATCTGTGATTTAAGGCTTAACTGGTTTGTTACATATGGAAGTCAATGAAAGCTGTCTAGGAATTCACTTCTGTCAAAAGGGATTTTACCCAAAAACTAGCTTTCTGAGCACAGATTTCTACTCTAGAAACCATCAAGAATTTCTATTCCCAAGTCCACCTGTCCAAAAAAAATTATCTTAAGCAGATTTCATTATGAATCATAAGACTGCTAACATAACCACCCTATGACTTTGGATGATGCATATTCATAAGCTCAAAAGCCTCATAGAAATGACAGTGTGATTCCTGCGTCTTAAAAAAAAAGTCTAAACAAAATTACAATGGTACAAATTCATTTCTAAGAAGGTATTTGCCAAAACTCCACAAGCCAATCAATCATTCATTAGAGCGGCTGCCTATTGTGGATGCTGCAGGAACACCAAATAATTTTACTCTGCAAAATAGTCTCTTCTTTCTTTAAGACAATACATGAAAATGAATCTCCTAAAGATGGTTAATATATCCATATATAAAATATCTGATGTTGATACAAATCATGTAAACCTCCCTTTGGAAAAGTTACAACTGGCCCTCATTCCCAGGACCAAAACCCTTGATTTTGATCTGGTCAGTGCAAATCTATATTAGATGTTTTCAAACTACAGAAATAGCCATCAACCCTTACAGTACAAAAGGACTTCTCAAAAAGGAAAATTACTGTGTTCAGATTATAGAAATTATGTTTACGTTAAAACCACCCACCTTCCCGTCAAATTTAACAGTTCAATTGTTAAAGTATGAAAAAGGGAAAAATTAAAGCTATTTGTGTGAGAATCTCTACAATGGTTGTCGCCCCATCTCTCTTTGCCCAACTCTACTTCATTCTTATTAGCTTTGTTTAGAAACATAACCATGTAGCTTTCCTTTCCTTTCTTGTTTTGTTTTGTTTTGTTTCCAGGAGTGATTTTACTGTTCTTCAAGCCAAGATGGGGCATCCACTCCAGGCGTTTTCAACTTGATATGGAACTGTTTAAGGGTCTGTTCAAGCTGCTTCTGGTTTCCTGCAAAGTAGGCGGCAATGGCGTTGTGGAAAAGGACCAGCTGGTTGTGCAATACTTTAACCTGTGAACAGGGCAGAGTACAAGACAAAGCATTAACACCAATGACAATGAACTGTAAGGTGACTTATTACATGTCACACATAGTGTCTCTCTCCTCAGGGAAAGATGTTTTAATAATGCAAAATAGTTCACACATACCAACTGTACACCGTTCAGCAGGGTCTGAGCCTTTGATGACTTTTTAATTTCCCTACATGGGCTAGATCAGTTTAAGGAGCTAAACATGTACAGGCATACCTTGTTTTATTGTGGTCAGCTTTACTGCACTTCACAGATTATTGCACTTTTTACAAACTGAAGGCAAGACCGTCCACCAGCAAAAAGATTACGACCTGTTTATTGCAGTGGTATGTAACCGAACCTGCATTATCTTGGAGGCAGGCCTGTACTCTGTTGACCGTTTTCAAACATTATCGAGGGCATTAATGAAAAAATATCATTAAATATCCTCTCAAATTAAGAACATTCAAAATCAAATATTGAAGAGGGAAAAGTATATATAAATTACTATATGATATATACTCTACACCAAGTATGGATGTCAAAGGATGGGGAGCCTCAACCTCGGGACATGTATTAAGGAAACAGTACAATCAGAGGAAAAGTAGGTTTCTGGATGGGAATTTAGGAGATGAGTGAAGTATTCTATTAGAGTGGACTATTATAACTGTTATAACAATGGCCCCAGAGAATCACCCCTCTTAAAATCCATACCCTTGAGGACTGTTCTACAGTCTCTTAAAAAGAAAAACCACAGGCCCAAGGTGGCTGTCACTTGTGCTAAAAGCCCAGGACACCAAACCTAGATGTAAAACCTAACTTAACTGTAGTTTCAGCCTCTCCAGGATGGAATTTTTTTTTTTTTAAATCCTCAGCTGAAGATGGTTTTCCCATTGATTTTTTTTGAGAGGGAGAGGGAGAGGGAGAGGGAAAGGAAGAGGGAAGGAGGGAGGGAGGGAGAGAGAAAAACATCAATGTGAGAGAGACACATCAGTTGGTTGCCTCCCTCACACACGTACCCCAACCAGGGGCTGGGACGAACCTGCAACCCAAGTACGTGCCCTTGACCGGGAATTGAACCCTCGACTCTTAGGTCCATGGGCCGATGTTATAACCACTGAACCAGCCAGCCAGGGTGCTGCGATGAAATTTTAAACAAATCAGCGTGGAAATTTCCTGATCCACACTAGTGAGGTAGTCTGGCTGGTAAGATCCCCACCTTCCCCTAAGGGTAAGTGTCTTTGTCAGAAATAGTCCCCTCTTAATTTCTTAGTCCCAAACTCTGCCTATAAAAACCTTCCATTTTGTACAACTCCATTGGAGCGCCCTTCTAGCTGCTAGATGGGATGCTGCTGCCCGATTTATTAATTGCTTAGTAAAGCCCATCAAATCTCCAAATTTAATCAGTTAATTTTGTCTTTTAACAAATAAAAGTGAGCTTGGCCATGCAACATTAGAAAATGAGGCCTGAGGAGAGAGTGCTTGCCCTCCTGGGCTACTGCCACCACCTTGTGAGGATGCCAGGCTGGCCTCCTTGGGGATGAAAGCCCACAGGGAGAGAGGACCAGTCATTCCAATTGGAAGTGAAACCAGAAGAACCCACTACCCAACCCCCAGAGTTGTGGCAAATAACAAGTCACTGTTGTTCTAGGCTACTAAGCTTTGGATGTTTTATATGCAGCAAAAGGTAAGTGGCACATCTATGAAAGAGTGAAGAATGCAGTTTCCCAGCAACGAACAGGGTTCTAGACAACATGGTGAAAAAGAGGAAAATCAAAAGGTGGAGGACGGGCCTGGAAAGGGAAAGGCTAAGCTGGGTGACACAGTAAATGCAGAAACGCCTGTGCTGGGGAGGGGAGGGGTTGGCAGGGTTGTGATGTGTGATAGAAACGCAGAGAGAAAGGAGGTAGGCAACAGAGATTCAAATAAGAGGCAAAGCTGCTATAACCAGCCCCAAGATCTAACTGCGGTTTTGGAGTAAATGTAGTAGTATCTTTGAAAACCTGTACTTCCAACTTTCTCGGAAGACTTGCGTCAGGCATAGTTTGATACTGGTCACAGCCTCCCCAAGTCTGTAGCTGTGATTTGCCTGGGTCATTAGTAAAATATCCCCATCTTTATACTCTTCCTCTACAGAAAGGACCAGAAAGAGCTTTGGAGCCAGGAGCATGGCACACATGTGTGCCAATCTTAGTTGTATCACTTTCTAGTGTCTTTGTGACACCAGGCACAGGTTACTTCTAACTTCATTGGCCAAGGTCTTTATCCGTTTATCAGGGATGCCATTACCAAACTGAATCTGTCGTGCTGTTGTAAGAGGTAAAGGAAATGAGACACTACCCAGCACACTGTCTGACAAAGAATAGTACTCATTCAATTTCAGTGGAATCCAAGTTTACCTATTTGACAGTCAAATCTTCCAACAACACTACGTGTCTTAGTAAAATAAAAATTCGTTTATTTAGAACCCACTGATCTGGAATTTGTGGGAGGACTGTAACACTGTGATTCATACTAAGGACAATACATCCAACCTTCATTCTCATTCCTGGAACATAGCTCCTAAGAACCCTTGTAATTTCCTAAATGACAACAGAATGGGAACATCTTTTGTTATGATACTTGGTCTCTTGCCCTATTTCTGAAACAACTCCAGAGCAAAGAGATGAAAGGAATATTTTTTGTTATTTATAATGAGCCCTTTCAACCATACCCCACTTTATGTTAATGAGATTTTTGGAAAGCCCCAAGATAACCACAGGATGAGGGCTGGTTGCCAGGGGAACTAAACTGTGATTATAAGGCTAGAGGTTAGAGGGGCTACAGGCTGAACTAACTATCAATGGACAATGCCTTAATCAATTATGCCCAAGTAATGAAACCTCCATAAAATTTCCTGAAGTACAGGGTTTGGAGGGGTTTTGAGCATCTGGGTTGGTGAACACATTCACATGCCAGGAGGGTGGCATGTCCCCAACACCATTTGGAAGGAGCTCTTGTGCTCAGACCCTTTCAGACCTCACCCTCTACTTCTTCATCTAGCTGTCCACCTGACCCTTTAATATTTGTAATAAGCTGGTAATCTAGTAGTAAAACTGTTGTCCTGAGGTCTGTGAGCCACTCTAGCAAATGATCGAACCTGAGGAGGGATTGTGGGAACCTTTGATTTATAGCCAGTTGGTCAGAAGAACAAGTGACAACCTGGACTTTCGATTGGTGTCTGAAGGTGGTGGTGGTAGTGGTGTCCACAGTGTCAGAACTGAATTAAATTGTAGGACACCCAGCCGGCGCCCAGAGAATCAGAGAATTGGTCAGTGTGGGGAAAAAAGCCACACATCTGGTGTCCCGAGTGCTTGAGAAGTGTGAGCATGAAAGAAGAAATAGAATTATTTCCCTTTCAAAAGCAGAAACCGATGCAAGTTTACCTCAGCAAAATAAAAAGAGGCAGCAGAGGAAGAGGGGAAAGGTGGATAAGAGCTGTTTCAGATGCCTTTTAGGCATAGCCATGAAAACGTTGACGAGGTAGCTGCATTTCTGAGACTGAGGATAGTAGTCTAGGATGGAAATGCAAATTGGGAGTCCATATAGTACATCAACATACAGTTGATATGCAACCCCCATGACTAGATAAGCTCATCAGGAGAGTGGGTAGACAGGAAAGAGGTCCAAGGACTGAGACATGAAAAGTAAACATTGACTCTTAAAACACCTCACTACATCTCCAGAATTTAGACTGAAATGGATCAAAGGCCTAAGTGTCAAAGCTAAAAACCTATAAAACTTCTAGGAAAACACACAGGAGAAAATCTTAATGATCTTGGGTTTGGCAAAGACTTTTAAAAGAGTACACACAAAATGAATGAATTGCAAAACATTATGCTCAGTGAAAGAAATCAGAAAGCAAAGAATATAAACTGTTTGATTCCCTTTACATAAAATTTATAACATGCAAACTAATCTATAGTAACAGGACGCAAATAGGTGGTTGCCTGGTAATGAGGGTTTGGATTACAAAAGGGCTGAGAAAACTTTTGGGGGTAATGAGCATACTATTTTGTTTTGGTGGTGGTTTCATAGGTGTCTGTATATATCACAACTTGTCAAACTGTACACCTTAAACACATGCAGTTATTTAAGTCAATTACACATCAATAAAGCTGTGGGAAGAAACAATGGTGCCTGGAAAACTGGCTATCCACCACCTGGAGAGAAAACTGGATTCCTGATTCACATGATATAAATAAAATATAAACAAATAGGCTACAGGTGAATCTGGAATTGTGAAAAATAAAAATATCTAAACCTTTTAGAAGAAAATAAAGCCAAAAATCTTACAACCTTGGGTTTGAAATTATTTCTTAAATAGGGCAAAAAGGGCACTAACAAAGGAAAGATTGATAAACTAGTTTAAGACCTTTGGTTTGTCAAAAGCCATTGTAAAGAGGGTAAAATCACAAGTTACAAATGGTATAAGATATCTGTAACACATAAACAAAAAAGGATTAGTATAAAAATATATGAATATATGTTAAAATTCTCATGAACTGATGATATGTGTTGCATTTCGAATTTTTGCAAACCACACTTAAGTTTTCCTTCTCTAAAATGACATTTTCTAGATCAGGAACAAAGCAAATTTATTACAAATAAGCCATTTATTAACTTGCCCTTTCCTCTGTCTGTTAGGTAGATAACCTTTTTCTTTGCCAGCAGAGACTCTTGTTAACTGCAGCAGGAAGTGGATACAGCTGAAGGAGAATAAAAGAACTGGGGAAATGGGCCTCTAGTCCCATTTCTACCCCAAGTTTACTGTGTGAAATCTCTTCTCACTTGCATAATGAGGAAATTGAATTAAGAAAATTTCTTTTGTTCCTGTCTACTAAGATTTTCTGAGAAAAGTAACTGCTTTCTAAATAGAGGTATACATATATATCTGGAAACTCAAAGAAAAACATTATTCCTATTTATTTCTAAGGACAGAGACTAGCTCCTCTTTTAGAGATTTAATATATCTGAAAGTTTATATATCAGTTTATGAACCATCCCATCAATTCCTCTTCCCTATTTAGAGGTATTTTTTAAAGGCTTTCCCACTAGTAGCCTACCTGCATTGCAAAGTAATTTTCAACCTCGCTCCACCATTACTTGGCCTTTCCTGTTTTCCTATTTTAGATGATTCTTGGCTCGGGAATTACAGAGCAACTCAGGGTCTTCTGTACGTTTAGTGTGAAATTCTAATGTTCAGAAATAGGTTCTACCTAATTACGTTATTGCTCTTTGGGTCACAAAAAATTTTTTACTTGAATTTTAATCTCCATGTTTTAGAATCAGAAGAAACAATAAAAGCAGAGTACAGGATTTGATTCATATACTGGATCCCTGGAGAGCTGCTATCACAGTCTAGAAAGTTATAGTCAAAGGGAAAATAGGAAGGACTTCAGACAAGCTTTAGCTAACCCTACAAATGTCAACACAAGTCAGGTTCCCCAGCCCCTGGGGTAGCTGACAAACCCAACATGGAGAAACACCTTTTCTTATAGCTGAGGAAGGCTTGGGAGCTCATTAACCAAGCCTCAGATTGGGCATATTAACTGTGTTTTAAATGGTCCCCTACCCCCAATGAAACTTAATCCATGGAAAACCAAGGAAAGAGGGTGCTTTTAGGACTGACTGCTAGTTTTCACAACAAAATGATACAATACCCGTTTTCACAAAAACATCACCCCAGTAATTGTGAGAAGGTTGATGTACAAAGCCTTTAAAAGTATACATACACTTCAGAGCAGTTCCCTTGAATAGAGAGAGTCTTTGGGGATTCACAGATTTTCAGTTATAATTATGGAAATAAAGTATAAAGTTTCATTGTCACTTTAATCTTAGAAACTATTTTATACCAAAAGAGGTGACTTATCTCACTTATCTATTAGCACTAATTATGTAAATGTTATCCTTGTACAAGTTTCAGTTTTGGTGGTATGTCTTCAAAATCAGATACAAATTTAAATGAGTGCTATTGACTCTTTTATCCAATCAAACTATTACTAAATAAAAAACAAAGGGAAATTAAACTAATAAACTAATCTTCAATGTGAATATACTTTCTAAATGAAATGAATTTTAAAAATATTTTCTTTTCTGGCTATTTTTGATCAACTAATTTACGCTGACACATATTCACATAATGTCTTCAGTGCAGTTCAGACTGATACGCTACAAGGAATCCTCAGAATGTTTTGGTTAGTAAATAAATATAAATCATTACCAATTAAAGGGAAGAATTAAATAATATTAGAGAAGCAGTTACAATTTTAAAGAGAACTAAATTTTGCAACCTTGGTAATGACTATGTCGCTGCCACTACATATAAGCAGTTTTAACAAGACTTAAAAGTATTATTTTAAGTTATTTGGCTTGTTTATCAGGTTTGCTTTACTAGGCTATTTGGTCTTGTAAAGGTCAATTTAGGAAAGATTCTGGTTTCTCAAACAGAACCGGCTTAGGGAAGAAGGACGTTGAGTGGGGAGGTCAGCCCTACCTTTAGGAGAGTGGCAAAAAGCCAGAAAATTTGGGGAAATATGCCAGGGTACCTACACCTTCTAAATTTACTTCTGTGCTTATACTCTCAGATCATGAGAAGTGATGAGCATACAGAATCGAAGAAGCAGCCAAGTATTTTGGGGAGACTATTGTTTGACATGGTGCGTGACATTAACTTTTGTGAGGCACTTTCTACGTGACAGATAATACGTTAACCTTACATCTACTCTGTCATCTTTTATTCTCTCCATGTTAGTTTAAAAAAGCAGCCTCAGAGAGTTAAGTAACTTGCCCGAGGTTAGACAGCGAGGAAGCAGATGGGCTGGCATTTGGGGAACGCAGGAATGTCTAATTCCAAGCCGGCCCACGTTCTTTCACCTAGTCTGACCTGCCTCTATTCAGAGGCAATAAACATTTTGGAAAGCTTTTCAACAAAGTTTGAAACAAACAAAAAGAGATATGCCAGAGCACTTAAAAGAGGGGTAGAAATGTAGAAAAGACATACTTTAGTCTCCTTCCTGATTTTGTCTCTGGCCCTGAAGTTGCATTTAAACATCCTCAGGACAAGGATCTAACACGAGGGTTGGAGCAGATGAAGGAAAAGTGAATTCTCTCTAAAATTATGAAGATTAATGCAATATTAAACTTTCATATGATCTTTTCATAATTACAGAGCAAGAAAAATCTATAATGAAATACTTATTGATGTTTGTCCTAAGTTAGAAAAGATTTAAAGTGGTTATAAGGATAAACAAAATGCAACAGAAAAACAGGGATTTCAAATAGGAGCACAAGAAGATAGAGGTAACAATTCCAGGCAGAAACGGGATGACGAAAAATTTGACAAATTTTCAAAACCTAACATCAGAAACAATTACAGTAATTTAGAAATACACTAAATCATTGTGAACTCAGTTACAAAGAACTTTCATAGAGATCTGCCAAACAATGAGCAACCAGATCAGACATAAGCAAAACCACTATAGCAACATCTGGTGAATGACCTAAAATACAGCATACAATACTTTAATTGTTAAAGGGCAAAACAAACTTCAACACTGCCTACTAAGGCAGAGACAAGCTGGGGTTTAAAATAGAAACTGGGTAAGAGAAATTTAAGAGCAGGACTGATAGATGATGCCAAGCAGATTATACTGAAAACTGTCTCCTGCCCACACAGCATGTATCAATAGAAGATAAATACCATTTACAAAGTTACTGACTGAAAAACCTGAAGTGTTACTTTGTAGGCATCAAAACCATAAAAATGAACTTTTTCCCCCCAAATCAAATTTATTACATACCTTCTTATCAGAGATGCTGAAGTAATTGAAAAAAAGAAGCAATTTCTAGTTAAAAGTTATTAGTTATAATATATTTATAATTGTTAAGTTCTTCTAAATTGATTATTGGCTCTTCCAATAATTTGATGAAATAGGGGTTTATATTACATGTACAGCAATATTGGGGTAGTAGCTGTGAGGAAAAGCTGAAACAAAGTCATTCTTTAGTAAGCTGTCTCCAACTACTAATATGTATTGACTCCTCTCAACCCCCAACTATTTAAAAATGTGTAATTATGTGCTTTCTCTGCCCATCACTGATCTTTTTTCAGTAAGTAAGAGGCCAGAAGAGTAACAAGCAGGAAAGTATACCTGTCTTGGTCTTTAATTAGGCTTGTGATTTTATTACTTTGTAATAGATTTGGAAAAGCCTGTGCTGTCAAAGCAACTACCAGCTGAGGAAGAGGCACTATCAAAAATAAGGGCGTGGGCATTGGGAAGGGAGTGAGAGAAGGAAAGACAAATGTGAACTACAAGTAAAGGTGGAAGAACAGATTTTATTTTTCTGACTCACTGGGACAGGTTTCAACAAGTCACTGACAAGCAGACTAAAAAAAAAAGCATCCTACAAGGAGGGGAAGTCTTCTTTTGAAAAGAAGGTACCTGATAAAACATAATCTGTAAACCCCAGTAACGCCAGGTCACACAACTGTGGTAATGTCTTATAAATCTTTATACAATGGTATAGTAAAGTTCTCAGTGCATTTCTTCTGCTGTAGCAACATTTTCCATTGCCCTTCTGTTCTATGGTCTACAGTGTTCGCTCCTCCCCTTCCTCCCTTCTTTTTCCAGGAGATCCAAGTACACACATGACCAGTATGGCTTCTGTTATCTCCCATCTTCTTTTCTCTGCTATTTTAAGAACCTTACTGGAGCGGCATTGTAGCTTCATTTCACTTAACTAAAAGCAGGGCTGTGGAGTCAAACAGATCTAGATTTGGTCTGGCTGTGAGACTTTGGGCAAGATACTTAACCTCTCTGAACCTCAGCATCACCATCTGTACACTAGTACATGATCATTTAGATCACATATTAGACATATATACATATATATGTTTATCTAATCTATATGTATATATATATATATATAAAATATAAAAGTTCTAGAGAGCTTCCTCCATGTACACATTACTCAAAGATCAGTGTCTATCAATTCACTTACTGTAAGAAGGAAGTGCTCTACAGATGCATCCATGGAGCTTACATCCAGTGGAAGAAACAGACTAACAGGCATTCACAGCACAGTGTGATGTGCTTTAAGTGGAGATGGCCCTGGCACTACAGTAACACACAGTTGCTAGAGGAGATATTAAGTATCATTCAAGTTAGCATCTGAGATCCTGGTTCAGAATTAATTTAGGTACAGAAGAGTAGTTAAGAAGCCAGCTATTTCCTTTCATCAATTAGGTGAACCTGTTCTCACTGGCCTTTGGACATTGGGCAACAGGGACCTATAGTTAAACCAAAGGCCTACTCATACTCATTTTTATATTCATAAAATAGTTTTCCTTCAAAGTTATGGTTTTCTGTATTACACCTTGGAAAACTAACTTTTTATTTTAAGATTAAGGACCCCATCTCTTATACAACTTACAACATTCTGATCCAATGCACCTAACAACTTTTTGTAAACTTAATCAAAAAGCTTTATTAAAATTTATGATAAAGCCATTATTTTTCTTTAAAAAAATCCTTTAACAGTAATCCTATGCTCTGCTTTAAGATGAGAACAGAAAATTTAACAAAGTTTATAAATCATTTAAACATATGATCCAGAGTTTCTTCATGAATTTTTTTTCTGGCCTTTACCCACCAATGCTCATGTTACTCATTCCTGTGTGGTCCTTCTTAAGTCATCCTACCACCTAGCCTAGCAGGCACTTCCAGCCCACACTAATGCTTTTCTTCATCAAATTCTGTACTTTCTCTTTTTCATGCTTAACTCAGATATAACAGATTTTACTAAATGCTCTCCATTAGACTGTAAGTTGCTTGTTGACAGGGAGTTTGTCATAATACCTTTATACAATAATTTTTAGGATTAGGCATTATAATAGCCCAAAACAAGCACCTTAAAAAAATGCATGGAATTTTAGAAAAGTATCTTTTAAAAACTTAAAGACAGAAATAAAAACAGAAAACCTGAATGTTATAAAGTTTAAGAGCAATAAACAAGAAACCTAGTTATCAAATGATTTTTTTAATTTAACAAAGCAAAGTTTAGATAAGCCACGGAAGGAATATCTATAAAATGAAAGTGCTGAGTCATTACTGAGAGAAATTTAAGGAAAGGTTAAAAAGAACAACGCAAAGTCAAATTCTTAAACACTGCTAGTGGTCAAGATTTTATTCAGAAATACTAATTAGAGGTTTGTTTGTTTTTTTTAAATATATCTTTATTGATTTCAGAGAGAGGAAGGGAGAGGGAGAGAGAGAGATAGAAACATCAATGATGAGAGAATCATTGATCAGCTGCCCCCTGCACGCCCCTGACTGGGGGTAGAGCCCGCAACCCGGGCATGTGCCCTGACCAGGAATCGAACCCAGATCGCCTGGATCCTAGGTCGATGCTCAACTGCTGAGCCACGCCCGGCCGGGCTTAGAGGTTTTACTTTTAAGTAAATTGAAGAGACTGTAACTACTTAGAACTAAAAAAAAAGTGCAGTAACGCCACTCACCAAAACCAATGCAGATTATTAAGTGATCTGTTCAAGTTTTACATTGATCACTTAAAGACTCTACTTTATTACAAAACCCAACAAACTGATTTGGGTGATACCCAAGGTTGGCAAAATAAGTGGAATGTGGATCCGAGGAGTACATAGGCCCCAAGCAGTGTACAGAACAGATACATCACAGCAGTAATGGTTCAGAAGTAAATTTTCATGAGTGAACCTTGTTTACTCAAAGTGAAAGGACCGAATAATCCCCTCCCCTGTAACATACAACAAAAATGAAACCCAAATCCTATTTTCCAAATGAGTTAATCACTTCTGACCAAAAAGGGTCAGAAAACACACACACATACACAGGAAACCAAGTCAATTCTATAAAAACAGCACTTCATGGTTGTAAAGCTATCTCTCATGAACGGCTTTTACATCTTGTCTACAAAATACCTCTCCTTCCAACGACTGCATGCTGGAAATCTTAGCACAACCGAGATAGACTACATGGATTAGTTAGTGAGGCATGCTCTCTCACCCCTGCATACGCTGGCTGACAACTGCAAATTACCAAAAGGATTCCGATGACTATGGCTTGGATGATGTTAATTTCAAAGCCAACCCACAACTCACAATTCTTTTTGGTTGCATGGCTTATATAAAGATAGTTAATTTCTGCCTGTTTTCTAAAAAGAGAAAGGAGGCAATGCAAACCACGGGCAAATTTTTCCTCCTCTACGTGGGTTTAGAAATTGTTTTTAAAGGGATCTGCAAGCCAAACCACTAACAGCAGCAAACATGATATCATCTGTGGAAATATTTTCTGACATAAATGAAAGGTACTATATCACACTATTTCAAATCTGTCACGTAAGAATGGAGGGAACTCATGTCCTAGCAAGTTAACTGTTTTTCTGTTCTCTCCAACACATAATTAATCATTTGATTTTAAAGCTAAGAGGAAAATTATAGACTATATAAATAAATATTAAACTATGTTTGAAAAACAGAAATTCTCATTTTGACAAAAGATAAAGCATACTATTTAAAAACCAAAAATTTTCCAGATATCATTTTCTTTTCTTTTTAGAGTTAAATCTTATTGTTTGAATAGGTAGGATCAAAATATTAAATGATATAAAAAGTATGTAATAGCCCGGCCGGACATGGCTCAGTGGCTGAGCATCAACCTAGGATCCAGGAGGTGATGGTTCAATTCCCAGTCAGGGCACATGCCTGGGCTGCGGGCTCGATCCCCCATTGGGAGCGAGCAGGAGGCAGCTGATCAATGATTCTCTCATCATTGATGGTTCTATCTCTCTCTCTCCCTTCCTCTCTCTGAAATCAATAAAGACATATTTAAAAAAAAAAGTATATAATAAAAAGTCTCATTTTCACTCCTGTCTCCAACTACTCTGTTCCCCTTTTATGGTAACCAGTTTTAATTAGTTAATTCTTCTGGTTTTTCTTTATGCTAGCACAAGGATATATAATTATACATTCTTATTTTCTCCCTTTCTTACACAAAAGGTATTGTACTGTAAACACCGCTTTGCACCTTACTCTTTTCATTTAATAGTATGCTCTGAGGCTCTTTCTATCAATAACAATCCTTTTTTTTTTTTTAAACAGCTGCAAAGTATTCCATTATATATGAACCACAGTTTATTCAACTAGTCCTTTCCTGCTGAACTGTTGGGCTGTTTCTCATCTTTTGATAGTTCAGGTGACGCAGCAATGAATAACCTTGTACATGTGTCATTTCTTTCTTGTGTAGACCCCACCTACCTGGGGCTACTTCATCCACAGCTACTCTCCCAAGTCCTCAGGCTGTGGCCTCACTGACCATCAGCTGGCTTTTGCATACTCCAGTCCTTCTACAGAAAATCCCCTTCCTCCTCACATCTTTATTTAACTCCTTTCCATCCCTCTGGATCTAAGCTCCAATGTCTTCCTCTAGTTAGCCTTCTATACCCCCACACCAAGTCGAGACCTCCCCTTTGTATACTCACATATCCCTTCTATTTTCCTTCACAACACGTCATAGCTTGTATTTATGTAATTATTTGGCTAATGCCTATTTCTCTTATTTGACTATAAACTCTGTATTGGCAAGACCATTATATTTCTGCTACTACCTAACCCACTGACTGGCACATAAAAAGCAATCAGTGACTATTTTCTAAATAAAGAAATAAAATGTCAAAGGTGCCAATTATACATCAATCTATTTTCAGTATTTTACATGTATTTGTTTTACTTTTAAAGTAATTCTCTCTTGAAACCTTCAGTTCCGTCCATTTCTACCACCATCACCCTTATCCAAGCTCCCATCATCTCCTCTAAGCTACTATATTCATTCTTTGGTTCTATTCAAATCTATGCTTCAAATCTATGCTCCGTATTTCAGTCCTATCATTTGCCAGGAATTCTTTCAATGGCTTCCCACTGATATCAAAATGAACTTTTCCTTAACAAGGTCTGTAAGGACAGCATGGTCCGGTCCCTGCTTACATCCCAGTTTTCTCTCTAGGCTCTAGTCACATTCATTCTGTGAACATAACCACCCGGTGCTCCCCCTCCCCACACACCAGAGGGCTGTTATACAAGCTGTTCTTTCTACCTGGAACACTCTTTGCCTCTCACTATACCTAGTTAGTGCTCAACATTACTTTCTCATGGAAGCTTGCCCTGACCACTCTTAACTGACCATGTACCTGTACTTGAAAGCACTGGTCAGTCAAAATTACACACACACATATATATATATATGTGTTTTTCATGTGATTTGACCAATGTTGTACCTTTTAGTAGCCCACAACCTCTTCAAAGGTAGAATTTGTTTTACTTTGCTCACTGATATCCAGAACACTTCCTGGTGAGGCAGGACTAAAGTTTTGCCACCCCCAAATACGCCTTTTGGGATATTGTTTTTAGGCTGGTTATTAAGAAACAAAAGACTCAGAAAGAAACTTTGACCCTCCCCCTAACCTGCCTAAAGAATTCAGATAGAAAAGCCTGCTTCAAGGAAGAGAGCACCACCTTAACATCACAGTATAAACTAGCTGTGGCAGCCAGGGAGAAATATAGCGACGTTTGTTAGTTAGACTCCATGTCCCACTGCTTCTGGTCCAGGTAAAAATTTGTTTACCACGTTTGTTCCTTCTCATCTACCCTTAAACTTCCTGTTTGCCCTTTGAAATCCTCTTGCTCCCCTTCTCCTTGTCCAAAATGGCCCATAAACCTCAACTGCCCAATGCCCTTGGGTCTTATATTCTTATGCACACACATCCATAATAAATTTCAGACATTTTCTCGTTAATCTGTCTCAGTTAATTTGATTATTAGACTAGTGAGGAGAACTTAGAAGGTGGGAGGAAGTTATTTTCTCCCTGACACTGGCACACAGTATGTATCTGAAAAAAGGTTTGTTAAATGAATGGGAAAAAGGACAGTGACAACATGAAATTATATCAAATTACATGATGAAATATACTCAGGAATTAAGTCTGAAAGTAAAGTTGCAAGGGTAAGGGAATGTTTCACAGGACCCAATGTAGGTAATCATATCTGGCACAGTGTTAAGGTTGCTTATTATACTTACACATTTCAATCCATAAATGCTTATTATTATTATTTTTTAAATCTAGAATCAGGTGTGGTTCTTTTTACCTACATAACTTAATTTCATTTGACCTATGAACAAATACCAAGAGGCAATACTATTTATGCCTGCAGTAATAGAACACA
Source organism: Miniopterus schreibersii (assembly GCF_964146895.1). Classification (NCBI taxonomy): domain Eukaryota; kingdom Metazoa; phylum Chordata; class Mammalia; order Chiroptera; family Miniopteridae; genus Miniopterus; species Miniopterus schreibersii. The sequence goes on along the minus strand of NC_138105.1, from coordinate 46,567,583 downwards.
GTAAGTCATTGGAATGAATATTTTAAAAGTATCAAGAGCAAGAAGTTAGAGGTCTTTTTTTAAACAGTGGGGAAAAGAGATTTCAAGAATGTATGTGTTTGCACATATTAAGTAATGATTAACATACTCCTTAAAATTTGGCAAAAAATACCTATTTTTTAAAATTCAAAGGTTTATATATTTTGCTCTCAAAGAGAAGGTTTTTAAAATTATTTTTTAAAATTGATTTAAGAAAGAGGATGAGGGAAGGGAAGGGGAGAGAGAGAGAGAAAGAGAAACATCCATGTGAGACATCGATCAGTTGCCAAAGAATATCTTTGCCCTCCAAGCTTTTCCAAACATTTATAGCATATTTTTCAAGAATGTACTAGGCTTTGAATATTTCCTATTACAATATATATTTCCATAAAGCCAGTGAGTCACCACAACTAGACAGCTGTCCCATATTACATGAGTGTGTTTACTTTGCTGTGTTTTATTTCCTATGTATTCTCCTTTCTCCTGCCTCACTACTTTAATTCATATTTTTCTCTGAAAGTTAAATTCATAATAAGATGCATATAAAATAAGTCTGAAATATATTAGAAAAGAAATCCTAATATACAGGAATATCACTGTATGATTATATGTAAAATGTGATGTGAATGAAAACAACAGTTTTTCACCAACCTAAGAATCAGAATGACTATGATTTTTGAGAAAACAGTTTTTTGTGTGTTGTTTTAAATTAAATAACTATGATAATCACATATGTGCCCAGGACAGACCCCAAGTCTGGTTCATCTTTCTCTGCCCCCATCATCCTTTAAGTCACTGAAATATATAATACATGGAAATAAACACTGCATATGGTTATAGCTAATTAACTAGCACTACTCTGAAGTAAGTATATTTTGCCCTTCTTAAAGTAAGACTATAATAAAATTAATGGGACCCTTGCTTTTTCTTTATATCCTAAAATGCTTGCTTAAATCTCTGACAGGGTTTTCTTTTTTTCCTAATACATTAATAACCCTGAAAAGAGGTTTACCACCCCAGAGTTAAATTATAGTCACCTTAAGGGAAACACTAATCTTAAATTACTTTTTTATGTTCTACGTGATTCCAAACCATAAAAAAAGCTGTTTTAAAAAAATAAAAGTAAGTTGCACACAATGAGCTGCAGTTTTTCTCTAACAGTCTCCTCTTTCCATGCAAACAGTACACACTGCAGACAACAGCAGCATTTCTGAGAGTGTGCTTTGCCCTCACTGAAGCAGAGTAAGGTACTGAGGATTTGCCCTTCTACTCCATGCTAGCTGACTCTCACTTACTTCCATCTCTCTCACTTGCCTTCAGTGTACCTCTCATTCTGGAAAGAAATGCAAACACGCACTTGCTAAATGACTACTGCACATTTAACACCATTGCTAGGTATCATGAGCACTGTAAAAGAAGCCCCGGTACCTATTCTCACAAAATCTACAAGGCAACAGCAATGTCTTTTTTTTTCTTCTTCTAAAGTAGCTATGCTTTGTTTTGAACCTTGAAAGGAACAATCAAAGGTAAATAAACTGTGTTAATCCACGAGATAGCTCAAGTTACATTATTTAAAGGTCTAGGAGAAGAGAAATATTGATAAAAGGAGAAACGTTAGAAGAGCCTAGTTAACTCTGTCCTTAATGCTGTGCAACTCAATGTTGTTTAGTAAACAAAGAAGAGAATATCAGAGATTAAGAAGGGCTGTTTAGGTTAAAGAGAAACACAATATATTAGGGATGGGTGAATGGAGTATAGACTGAAAACAGTAGAATTCAATGTTTTCCATTAAGGATAAAACTATTTCTAAAAATAGTTAGAAATCTATGATAAATATAGGTATGTGCATGTTTCACTCAGTATTAACGCATGCACACATACATGAGTGTGTGGACTTTACATACCTATTCCCTTTGTTTCACCAGGGAAGGAAGGTTCAACTAAATGTATATAAACACCTCAACTTTCTAAAATATAGCTAAGAATCCCTCCCAATCCCTCTCAAAATTTTTTAAAAAGTTCTAAGAACAAAACAAACAAAAACATTCTCACAATGTTGGGCCACTAAAATCTATTACAATGGTCATAGGAATGGTTCTTAGTCCTTTACTCAATGACTATTTGCTTTTTGCTTTATGCATATTCTAGGGGTTTGGTTTTTTGGCATCTCATTTTAGAAGAGAAGTGCTGCTATGGGAAGACACTCCAATAGCCATGATATGAGAATCAAAAGAAAGCCCTCACAGCCTCCTCCGTAAAGCTGCAAAAACAGCTTTTAAAAAAAGCAGTATTACTACCTTTAGGACATCATCAAGTTACAAAATAGCACCCTCACTGATATTTCAGATAACTTGTTTTTAAAAAATTCAATATACAATATTTAAGAAATAGAGTATATTAAATTTTGTTAAAATTCAAGTGCTAAGTAGATTACCTGGCAAATGACTTTAAAAGAGATATTAAGGTACAAATTTGGCTGTAGTTTAACAAAAGAACAAAAAACCCCAGATTTGAGGAATTTCAAACTGCCAAGAAAGCAAACAGGGATGAGAGACAGTTCTTTGGCCTAAAGGCTTGGTTTTTTCCTCTGTTTGCCAGAGCTATACAAATAAAAGGGTAAAAGTTGCTCAACAACAATAACAAAAAATGAAAGTTTTCTCATGGATTTGTCTTCATCCAAATTATAGTTATTTTATTGTTTAAAATAACAGAGACCAACATTATCTCTTTATAGTTTTGAAGAATTAAATAAAAAAGATAAAAAGATCAGCTTATTTATAGATTCTATTTTAGACATAGTTGATTACTGAGTTCAAATTGAAACTTAGCTTGATAACAGTTGTGGAAAGCCAAAAACAAAGAATATCTCCAAGCTATCTACAAACAAAAAATCCTTGAGAATAAAGGCAATTTTATTTTCTTGTTTTATAGTAAGAAAGGTCAAAAGACGAGAAGGTGTGACAATGACATTATTTTCAAAGCAATGACTTCCAAACCTTTATCTCTGAAGCCCTGACCCTGCTTATCCCAATTCTAAACCCACAACATTAACTTCCTACCAATTGTTTCCACTTGAATATCTTATCATCATCTCAAACTAAACATAGGGTTAAATAGAACGATTTCCCAAACCTCCTCCCTCACAACCTCAAGCCAAACCAGTTTCCTATGTTGATTTCCCAATCCCTGTCATGCAGTCTTTTTTTTTTTTTTTTTTTTTAATTAAAACAACTTTCTATTTACTGATTTTTAGAGAGAGAAACATCGACTTGCTGTTCCACTTATTCATGCACTCATTGTATGTGCCCTGACTGGGGACTGAACCCGCACCTTGGAGTGTTAGGACGACGCTCTACGCGACTAAGCTACTGGGCCAGGGCCTATCATGCAGTCTTGTATTCTTTCCTTTTTATGGCTACTGCAATGAAGGTTCCTATGAGAATTAAGTGAGCTAATATATGTAAAATGCATAGTAACTGACAAATAAAAAGTGCATTCCCTGATTCATGTTTAAATCTGGGATCTACTGCCAAGTTTCAAAAACAGTTACAGTAAGAGGAGTAGCAGTCAATAGTCATTGTCTATCCTTGTGTAGTCTGCTCATTTTTACTTACTCTGCAAAAACCATATAAGCATAGCTGGTTTAAAGGTACTGATTCTTTCAAAATAACTTTCCCTCCTTTTTTTTTTTGTTTTTTTGTTTGTTTGTTTGTTTTAGAGAAAGGGGAATGGAGATGGGGATGGGGGAGAGGGAGAGAGGGAAAGAGAGAGAAAGAGCAACATCAATTGGTTGCTTTCTGCACCCTCCCCGACTGGAAACAGAACCCACAACCTGGGTATATGCCCTGACCATGAATCAAACCCACGATCTTTCGGTGTATGGGATGACGCTCCAACCAAGTGAACCACCCGACCAGGGACTTGCCCTCCTTTTAACAAAGGCAACACAACCTTTCACAGAAATGGTCAAAAATAGCAAAACATTTATAGAAAACAAAAATTACCCATAATTTCACTATCCAGAGAATAGCACACAATACCATTAGATCCCAATGGAATGTAATTATTATTTTGTGAATTTCCTAAAATTATTTTCTCTATTTGCAGAAGTCCTGGACCCCAAATTCTTTTCCTTCACATTAGCTCTGGATTGAGCCCATATAATTCTAGTATACTTCATTTAGCACTACACTGTCTAGTGCTGATCCATTATAGGGCAATATGTCAAAAATATTTTCATATTTAAAATATACATCTGTATCTGAGTATTGATATATTCCTATTCATAAAAATATTAAACAGTGTAACTGATCTATATATGGACAGAGATATGAATGACTAATATGATGCCATCTCATGTGCTCAACTAATGAATGCTAACAGGCAGCACTGTGCTCTTGTTTGAATGATGCCAGGCAAAATGTCTGATAACTGCTGAAGTTTCCTTTACTGCCACTGTAATGTTTTCACATGAATATTTTTCACCCACTGCAGCTAAAAAAGGGTGAGTGACAGTGCTGGATTTGGTAGGTCTCAAGGAAATGTATCATTCTGCAGCTTTTATGGTAATCAGAAGAGTTTCTAAGGAAAAGCTAAGGCTAAGAACATATCAACAGACAATTAGAACTGAAGAATAATTTTAAGAGGGTACCTAGAAGAAAGCAGAGTTGAAAGCCTATCATGACTTTAGAGGATGTGAAAAGCATAGGAAGGGGACCAGATGTGCAATGGTAAGACCTCATCTCTACAGGACTGAGCTACTATACCTACTCTGTACCATGCTCACTACTGACTCTCTCATTTCCAGAACTGCAACTCCCCTCACAAAAATGAGTATGCATGTAATGGAAGAAATGTTAAAATGGGACCTATACTTTACTTAAACCAAAACTAAGGAGCCTATTATATGAATCCATCTCCAAGTGAAGCCTATAGTAGGTCCATCTCAGCTCTCACTGTCCTAGTCCTTGGATGTGTTCACGTTACATAAAAATAACATGGAAAATTGATTTCTTGGCTAATTTCTTCTAGATTATGTCAACTGCAGCGATAGCTGGGCTTTTTAGTAATTCCTCATTTACCGGTTCCATCGAAGAATGCTCTGCTCTTCTAGAAATCTTTACTTACCACTAATAAAAAGGTTTCAAAATATCCAGAGCAGAATCTATCGTTACATAACTTTTTAAAGCACTTGACACAACAACTGGCCGGTTAGTTCAGTTGGTTAGAGCGTAGTGCTGATAAAGCACTTGACACCAATACTACTCTGAAGATCAACGGTTGAACATCAAGTATCCTTTGCCAATTGTTATATATGAAAGACTGGGAAAGCAGAGTTGATGACTTTTATGACAGAAAGGTAAATATATTTTGTGTACTTCTAAAAACTCAAACACTCATTATAGATGAAATTCCATTTTGCAACTGTAATGAAAGAGAATTAACAGAAGCAAAAACTTTCTATTTATCTTTCTTTAAGGTGACTTTTAAAAGACCACAGAAAGATCTTGGAAGAATAAATTCACCTTATTTTCTTCTAGAAATTTCAACTTGATAGAAACATCATTGCGCATTTTATCGTATTTTTCCTTATGTGCTTGGAAAAGATGTTGTGAATGCTCTATCTTTGGCAGAGTGTTTGCGTCACGTGGTCCAAGATTCAGTTCTTCCAAATCAGTGCGATATGCATCATATTCAATCCTGGAAAGGAGAGAGTAAGTTAAGCACACTGCATAACAGAGTGAAACAGTTCAAGTGGGGAACTAGGAACACATTACAGTCTCAAATTATGCCTTAATAGACAATAATTCTCATACATACTTTATACTTCATCCTTTTAAAATGATGTATTTCTTTAATGCAAAGAACTATTAATATAAGCATGGAGGGAAACAAGCTGATTCTTAATCTCAGTAACTATTCCTCCCAAAGTACAATATTAACTGACAAGTAAAATTTTCAAAATGTAAAAATCAGTTTGAAAAGACAGATGTCAAAATCTAATGCTAACAAGAATAAGAGTAGTGATCAGTCCCCCATGTGATTTGGTTAATATTGATGAGGCAAAACAATGATGGACTTTATATTGGGGCTCATCAGTCCTTAAAGTACAGTCTAGGTCAGCAATGCACAATAGAAATATAACGCAAGCCACATATGTAACTTAGTTTTCTAGTAGTCACATTAAAATAATAAAAATTAATTTCACCCATTTTTTAAATAATATATTTTATCAAAAAACTGTTACTGAACTATTTTACTTTTGGGGGGTACTGATTCTTTGAAATCCATTGTGTATTTTAACTTTATTCAGGTTAATCACATTTCAAGTGCTCAGCAGACACATGACTAGCGGCTACCGTATGAGATAGCGCAACTCCAGATGGATGTCTGTAACATTAGTATTCAAAATGTGACATGGCATCTGTCATAGAACACTTGCTACCTTGCATTCCCTGAGATGCCTCCCCCTAATATTCTCCCACCACTAAGTGAAATAGTTACCCCACCCACTATCACTCCATGATCCCACAAGCACCTCATAATACCTCTACCACAGCACCTGTGTAAGTACAATACTATCTTGCTTATTAAACAGTGACTTACCCAGCAGTCTCGATTACTCAGCACTCAGCTAAGAAGAAGCAAAGTGACCTCTAATTTAGTCAAAGTCAGTATCACAAAACTTATGCCCTAAAACTAATGCTCTTTATTCAAATCTATCTCTAGTATAAGTCAGATCTCCATTTCTGAAAATTAAGAATATTTTAAATGACATAGTGTATTGTACATATAACTTGAGAAAGAATGTATCAGTTTCTATACTGAGCCTAATATATTATTCTTCTTTTTAAATATGTCTTTATTGATTTCAAAGACAGGAAGGGAGAGGGAGAGAGAAATGGAAACATCAATGATGAGAGAGTCCTCATTGATTGGTTGCCTCCTGCACACACGCCCCTGCCTGGGGATCAAGCCCACAACCCGGGCATGTGCCCTACTGGGAATCGAACGGCGATCTCCTGGATCCTAGGCGATCTCCTGGATGCTCAACCGCTGAGCCACGCCTGGCACGGCATATTCTTAACTTGTACTAAATTTAACAATCTCGATCTTTCAGAGCCAAAAGATCATTCATTCATTCACTGATATATTGGTTCACTCAACAGATATTAAGTGAACACATTCTATGTTCCAGGCACTGTGCTAGAAAGTAGAGCTATGAAGATGAACAGATAAAAGTTTATCTTCGAGAAGCTTACAGTTTGCAGGGAGAGAAGTTCTTAAACAACTAGAACAAAATGATATAATGGAAATTGCCAAGAGAGAGGGTAAGGTACCGTGGAAACCAAGAGGAAGAAACACATAATTAGAAATTTGAAAGGCATCTCAGAGTGGAATTAAAACACTAGAATTAAATTTTAGAGGACAGTAAAAGCTTACAAGGTAGATTGGGTAGGGAAATTGATAGAACATTCCAGAAAGAGAACAGTATGGACAAAGGTGTATTTGTCCATTCTGAGATACCACGACCTCTTTGGAAAGTAATTCAGTGTGTTAGAACCTGAAGATGGAACACAACGGAAGGATTTAAAGTCAAACTCGTAGGCAGGATTGAGATTAAGCAGGACTTTAAAGTCATGCTAAAGGGATCAGATTTAATCCGTAGGACAAGTGATGGGAAGCCACTGAAGAACTGATCTAGAAAGGAACGTGTTCAATTTGTTCAGGACAGAAAGATGATTACAGTGGTAGTGTACGAAACAGAGGATGAACTGGAGTGAAAACTAAGAAACTAGAAGCAAGGAAACCAATTAGAAGACTATGGGCCAGAGAAAAATGAGTCACTGAATCAGGACAATGGCACTGGAGCTAAGAAGGAGGAGACAGATACTGAAGACTTGGGAGGCAAGGCTGACTTTGTAACAAGTTACTTAAAGTCCATGGGTTCTATAGAGCCAACTGAATGGCTACTCTGTCCTTTGCTGGTTCTAATGTCTTCAGCTAGTTATTTTATCTCTTTCTGCTTCAGTTTTTCATCTATAAATGGGAATAATAATCTCCACAAAAACTTCATATATATAAAGTACTCAGGACTCCAGGTAAATAAGTAATATCTTTAGAGAGCTTATTATTATGGCCAAATTAGAAGCGAGATAGCCAGAAGCAAAGGTATTAAAAACAATAAAAAAGAAAAAAGTAGAACAAAAATAAATAGTAATATGTGGTGGTTTAATGTGAAGACAAATATCCTTCAGTAGCCCTGGAGGACATTTCAAAACAGTAGTGATTAATTTAAACATAACAAAGTTATATTCCTTTAATTTTTACATCCAGAGTTTGCAGATGGTATCAAAGTAAAACTTTCCATAAGAGCTTCTCTAACAGCGCTCATTACAACCAGAAAGAGAAGCACACTAAGTTTTCAAAATGCAACTCTTCAAGTTTGCCAGTCTGAACTGAGTCCATATCAACAAAGTTAGTGATACTTGGTTACTTTATGGTTTATGTAAAACTTCTAGAGAACAGGTGTCAGCATCTGAAAAGTCTTAACCACAATTGACTCCCTTGTTGGTGCTGCCATGGAGAAATGCTGAATGGGCTGTTAAAAGGTCTTCTATACGCAAAGCACCAGAGGGCTAGGAAATACTTGTACACAATGCATAATGGGGAGCATGAAAAGGCCACCCGGACACTGGCCCAGATTGCCACTTTTTGTGCTAGATCAAATAACTGACCCTTGCCCTAAAAGTCAGTAAATTCTGGTTTTGACAGAGAAGATATTTAGCTACTGAGAAACTTTTAATCTGGGACTCTTTTTAAAATGTTATCCCTCAGTAGGCAACGCTTTAGTGTTACAACTAGTCAATTCCTAAGCTACTTCATAAGAAGCACAGAAAAGTCAAACCCCAAGCTAAGCTTTTTGAATAAAATAATGTACTGTAATTTCAATAAAAAGAACAAATTATGGGGTGAGGTCATTATTTGTGGTAGTTTTTAAAGCACACACAGAGGATGTCTAAAGGCTTCCTGATAACCAGCTACCAAGTACATATAACTTGATTTATAATTTTGTTCAAATTTCAAACAAATCTATATTTTGCATAAACTGAGATCTTCTGTCACATTGTACTTTGTCAGATTTCTCAAAAGATGAAAATTATTTTTTTATAATAAGATGTGAAAAATTGAGTTTAAAAAGTCCAGTTTAAGCTTGGGGCCTAATGATCAAAAGTAGAAGGTAGAGAGCTCATGGATTCTCATTTTGGCTTTAAATTAGCTCTCTACATGAGTGAATCATTCGATGTCTAGAGGCTTATTTTTCTCCTCTGCAAATTAAATATAAAATGTTTGTGTATGAACAGTGACTTATCTAATAAATTTGTTCTTGTTTAGTATGGGCTAATATTTTTCAAAACATGTTAGAAATAAGGTGAAGAGAAAGATATCACATACTTAAAATAAAACATATTTTGTATTTTGAAAAATATTTTTTAGTAACTAAAATATATTTCAGAATAGGTGGACAATTATAAAGTAGAGAAACAGAAACTAGATTCATGTAGTGCTTAACTGGGGGTACTTTTGTAACAAAAGAATTTTAAACTTCAAAACCCACAAATATTAAAACAAGAATGCTTAAAATGATTAAAGAGATAAAAAGAAGAGTATTCATTATGAATAAGTTAGGACTTTATAAAGATGGAACAGACATGTTTGGAAAAGAACCAAATAGAATTTATAGAAATGAATCCTTTGAAACATACAGTCAATGCCACCAGAGGATTTAAACAGAAATTGGAGAACCAATTGCTAGAAATGTTATTGAAGGGATTCCTACTGAAGGATATCTTATTGAGAAGCTCCTTCAATGTTACTGAGGAATATCCTATTGATAGATTCTGCCTCTTCTTTTCCACCTTCTGATTTTAATACTATGTTAGTAAATAATTAAAAAAATAAAGTAAAAGACAAGTCTAAAACCTAAATATGGCACAAGAGCCCCATCTCTGCCCTCCTCCCACCAGACAACCATAGCTCTCTGTCTTGACCTTCATTTCCAAGTCATTAAGAATCTCATATGTTAATACTAAACTGAAAATTACAAATACAGCATAGGATAGACACATCTATTCTTGTAGAAAGATCAAAGTTAACTTTCCAAGTGATCTGGGCTTTTAACTTATGTAAAGCATAAGAAAATACATACTTAAGAACAAGCACTGAATTGCAAAAAAAGACCAGATGGATTTAGAGTTTTCATAAGCATTTCTCACATCATTAAACTAGGGCAAGAGGCCAAAAAGTAAAGTTAAACTTCTAGAAGGTAGACTTTGCACTTCAACTATGCTACAAAAAGTATAACAGAAAATAAAGATTTCAAGTGGTCAGAAGAAAAAAACTTCAAGGGGCCTGGAATGAGTGGGGGGGGAAATTGGCCTGGAATCAAAGGTTGAAAAATGCTATCATGATGGGTCTGCTGCTTTTTAGACATTTATAAGTATTTATTAATATACTTTGTTTACCTAACAGGATGGTAATGAGATGGAGAATCGTGTGTGTGTGTGTGTGTGGGGGGGGGTGTCTGTCTGTCTAAGATGTATGAAAATACTGCATTATAAACAGTTATGGAAATATAAGGCAAATATTTAATTGATGTAAAGGTAAAATTCGAAAGTTTGAAGGCTGGTTATAATCTGGATAAATGGCAGATCAGGGAGTTGATATCCACAACATGAACAAAATCACTGAAGCAGAAATGAGCTTGTGAATTCAAGAGCAACTGAAACGATGCGTCTGGCTACTGCAGAAGCAGGGAACTGCTTAGAGGGGGCAGCAGCAGCAATAGTATGAAAAGGGCGGCTTCGGCCTGACTCTAGAGGGCACCTAGGATCCAGCGTGTGGAGCACAAGGCCCTGTCCCCTTCTAAGGAAGCTGGAGCCGGCAGATCCTTCACCTCCTTATCCCCTAGCAGGCAGGGTATGGGCACATGACCAAGATTTAACTGGACACTCTCAAGGCAAAGTTTTCAGGGGCCTTTTGGAAATTATTTACGTTAGCTGTGCAGTACCAAGTGCCAGGGGAACCCAGCATCAGGGTCCTAACTAGATTCTTCTGAGGCATAATCTTGGTTTCTGTTCCCTGCCTTTTTGTTAGTTCCACAGGCTATCCTATAACCTAATACATCCATGTGCTACCCTTATTGGCCAGAGTTGGTTTCTCTTATTTGTAACCAAAAACCTTAACTGAATTGCATACCATCTGCAAAACATAATACAGTGAAAATTTATACCAACCTGGCACTTTCATACTGTTTCACAGTCATTAATGTATCTTCAATTGTTTTATTCACCAAAGTGTTCACACTGGCGATGAAAAAATTAATGGCTCCAAGAAGAGTCTCTCCGTTTTTAGCCAGCAGCTTCTGGGTATCTGCGTTATAGCCAAATTCTTCCTAAAACAGAAAGTCACCTCAACTTATCTAGTAACAAATTAGTAAATGTCACTAAAAAAAACCCCTCAAATATCACTAATGGGAAAATATTTGATTTAGAACTCTAGCCATAGAATTTTTCTTTCAATGTTTAAATAAATAGGAATCTAAATCATGACTAGCTATATAATTAAAAAAGTCTAGTAAACAAAAATCGTCATCAGTTCAGAAATAACAATACATATGTATATGCATTATAATTTTAAAAAGTTAAACTACTTGTACTAGAAAGAATGCTTTTATTTCTCCGTTTTGTTTCGATTATACTGTAAGCACAGCTGTTAGGAAGAAAAATATAGCAGATTATTAATCAGAGAAACTATAACTTTCACAGCCAAATTAGGTAACAATTGGCTAAAACTTTCAGACATAAAATAGATTGCAGTTTTTGTGTTTTGACTAAATCTCCTCAAAGTATAAATATTAATAATACACATTTCTTTGTAAACTTAGTGACCAGTTGACTCCCAGGCTTAGGTCTACCTAGCTATCCAGCTGAGGAAGGATCACTCGAAACCAGTTTTAATTAATTTCTCTGAATAAACTGAATCTTGGCCTAGCAACATTACACACGACTCCTTAGATATGGCAAGGACTAACTCTAAATTTTCAGCAGAGACAGCTTTGCAATCCAGTTTTGATTAATTAACAGATTACCAGGAACACATCTGACCAGATAAAAAATTTCACCATATTGTAAGATGTATCACTTTTTAATTTAGCTGAAGAGAATGTAATATTAAATTAACTTGAATCTTAGGAGATGCAAATTTAATGCTAGTGCTAGAGGTATAATTAAATTTCTAGGAAACAAAATATTCAATAATTAATAGCAGGAAAGTAAAATTATCTTTATTATGCTAAAAGCATTTTCCATTTAAGAGAGGTCCAGTAACTCTTTACTCTGGATTGAGAAAGCTCTATAACCTAGAAGGCTGGGTTATAGAGCTTTCACTAAAAGCAAACAAACAAAAGAAACCCTTGAATATAGTAAGATGAAACAGCAGCAGACTGAAATGGTATACAGAATTGGGATCCTATATTTATAGATGAAAAAACAGGCCTAAGTTCAAAGCAGACAGGAAGAGTAAACTGACACTATTCTGCCTCATGAATATGAATCACACATATAATTCTGCAACGAAAATGTGTATAAAACTTAAGATATTAATGTATAATTTAAAAACTTAACTGGCTAGAATAAAAAAGCATTTTTATAAGAGACATAGCAGTAAAAGACATAAAACAATTAGGACACTAGGAAGAAATAACAATACATATGTATATGCATTATAAATAAATACATAAATAATTAAATGTTTTGGCACCAAAAATATGATAAAACATAGTTCTTAAACTTCATTTAGTTGATAAGTTATGCTAGTATTCTCAGTGAGACGGGCATTTTACACATTACTGTAAACTGCTTTAGCAATTACAAATACTAAACAAAATAATCAAAGGGTACATACATCAAGAACAGGGCTGTGGTTCTAATCTGCCACCAAAGAAAGAAAGCTAATCCAATTCCCTGATCTACAAATTTGCTTGTTTTATATAGAGAGATGACAACGTTTCAAAACATTTGAATTTTTTTTACTCTTTAGCAGTTCCTACATCATTTACAACATCTACCAGATGCAAACTTACCAGATGTAAATGATCACCACTTTCCATTAAACTTACACGTTAGGACCAAATAATAGAAGCATCTGATTGATTCTAAAACATCAAGTTTTAGGAATATAAATTATTACCCAATTGATAACAAATGGGTTGTTTTAAACAATAATACAGAGACTTGGACAGGTATTTGTTAAAATATAAAATATCATTTCCCCTTCAGGAGATCTGCTTTCAGGAGATCTGGTTGTTTCTCTAAAAAAGGAAGAAACTGGACTAATCTTTAAATTCTTCCTCAACTCCCAAATGCCGTTATCCCAACAAGAGCTATCCCGCCATCCCATTGTATTCAGTGCCACTATGCGCCAGGCCCTCTGCTGAGTATTTTCTATGAACTGCTACTCTGCAATGGAGGTAAGGAAGACTGTGTCTGGAATATAGGTGATTCCTTAGGGCGTCCCTTAGCACTCCCATGCCCTGTGACTAATATCAATGATTTGGGTCACCCCACCAGGCAAAGAACCATGGCAGGCTGAGCGGCTGGCTGAAAGCAAATGCAATACGGAATGGGCAGTAGAAGCAGCTATGGCCACGTGACAATTTGTAGAAATGAGGACTATAATTTTTATATGCATATTTCTTCCTTATTTTGTCATAAATATGTTTGTGTGTATAAATACCTTTGTTTTTTCCTTCTTGTTTTTCCTTCCCTCTTACCCCTTTATCATGTCACAAAGTATATATTACCTTAGCATCCAGTATTTAAGTTATAGTGTATCAAAGAAAACAGTGACTGTTACCCAAGGACTTTCCCTCCTCTTCTGGGGAAAGAGTTAGTGTGTCTTTGATAGTATGCAGGATAGTTGTATCACATTAGGTGTAGGTAAGACTTTATTATTGTCTTTATTTGGAGATTAAGTATAGTCTAAGGAGATGTCTATAAGTGCTACACTGAAAGGGAGGACTGTGATGGTTAATTTTATGTGTCAACCTGTTTAGGCTACAATGTCCATTTGTTTGGTCAAACACCAGTCTAGATGTTGCTATGAAGGTACAGATTTTGTTGATGTGAATAACATTTACAACGATAAACAAAAGAGATGTGATTTAAAGTTGACTTTAAAGGAGATTATCCTCCATAATGTGGGTGGCCTCATTCAAACAGTTGAAGGCTTTAAGAACAAAAGATTGAGGTTTCCTGGAGAAGAAGGAATTCTGCCTTCTGACTGTAACATAGATATCCTGCTTGAGTTTTCAGCCCGCTGGCCTACCCTATGGATTTCACACTTACCAACCCCTGAAATTCCTTAAAATAAACCTCTTTGTGTGTGTGTTTTCTCTGAAAAACCCTGATACAAAAAACATCCATCCAGTAAATATTGATTCCAGATTTCAAATACACCTCCCAACAGGTTCTAGTTTACCATTATCATTATTATTTTTTTAATCCTCACGTGAAGATATGTGTTTTTTAATTGAATTTAAATGAATTTTTTTTAGAGAGAGAGAGAGAAGAAGGGAGAGGGAGAGAGAAGCATCGATGTATGAGAGAAACATAGGTCAGTTATCTCCTGTAAATGCCTCGACTGAATTGAACCTGCAACCTATGTATGTTCCCTGACTGGGAATTGAACCCACAACCTTTTGGTGTATGGGATGATGCTCCAACCAACTGCACCATCTGGTCAGGACTAGTTTACCATTATTTTTATATTTATAGACATTAATTAGAATGTTTATGCCAATGAATTATCTATTTCCTTCAAATCACTTTTTTTTTTTAGTATATAGTACTTTTAAATTAAATTTATTGGGGTGACATTGGTTAATAAGACCATATAGGTTTCAAGTGTACATTTCTCTGATACAAAATCTGTATATTGCATTGTATGCCCACCACCCAAAGTCAAAGCATCTTCCGTCACCATATATTAGGCCCCCTTCACCCTGGCCCCCACGCCCTTTCCTCTGGCAACCACCACACTGCAAATCACTTTTGTATACACACTTGCCTTCGTTATTTGTTCACTAACAAATCATATCAAGCACATTTTGGTGCACAAACATCATAAAAGAAGACTATACTGTCCTTTTAGCAAAACAGGATGGTCCAGATTCTTGTCCCAAAATACTGCAAGATGGAGTCATTCCTGCTGAATGACTAACTAGATAAAAACATCTACAATGGTTAATTTTATGTGTCAACTTTTCAAGGCCATGGCGTCCAGATATTTGATCAAACATTATTCTGGATGTTTCTTTGAAGATGTTTCTGGATAAGATTAATATTTAAATTAGTGGACTGTAAGTAAAGTAGATTGTCCTTCATAATGTGAATGGGCCTCATCAATCAGCTGAAGACCTTAATAGAACTGACCTCCCTGAGCAAGAAGGAACTCTGCTAGCAGACTGCCTTTGGACTCAAACTGCAGCTCTCCCTTGGGTCTCCAGCCTGCCAATTTACTCTGCAGATTTTGGATGAACTGAGCCTTCACAATGGCGTGAACCAGTTTCTTAAGATAAATCTCAATATATCCACATGTTCTGCTGGTTCTATTCCTCTGGAGAATCCTGACTAACACCATATTTCCTTTTTGTCCTTAATAATACATTGTTACTCATTGACTCTTGAATTTAGGATGGATTTTCTAGGATATCATCAGAAGGCTCATAGGCTAAGATTTCACTTATATCATCTATTTTGCCATCATCGTTTAGAGTCAACACTGCCGTCTCTTTGCGGTCATCTTCTGACTTGTCTAATAATTGTGAAATATATTCCTCTGGTATTGTCTTCTCTTTGCTATTATGGGAAGAAAATGGAAAATTCTAAATTCTCACTTGTACTGCATGAACATTAAAAAAAAAAGGCCACAGAATGGTTTCTCCAGATTTCTTTTTGGCAACACAAAGTATTTTTCTCACTATTGTATCATTCTTCTAAGCAATGGTGTCTTTCTTTTGTTTTCTTATTATCTTAGTCAGTTTTAACATGGTTGGAAGTAACTGATGAGTAATGATGAAATTAATTCCTATGATGATGAAACAGCAAAATGTTTTAAGATACAGAAAGATAAGATCATTAAGATTACGTACTGTGTCATTGATTTCTTTCTTTTTTCAAAATATATCTTTATTGATTTCTGAGAGAGGGAGTGGGAGATAGAAACATCAAAGATGAGAGAGAATCGTTGATCAGCTGCCTCCTACTGGGGATCGAGCTGGAAACCTGGGCATGTGTCCTGACAGGGAACTAAACGGCAACCTCCTGATTTATGGGTCGAAGCTCAACCACTGAACCACACCGGCCAGGTTGTGTCACTGATTTCTAATGAACCCGTATAGTAGTTGCAAGATAAAAAAACTTTTATTCTATTAAAAAAATAGGTAAATTTCCTCACTGGAAGATCTTGAAGAAAGAATAAAAGTCATGAAATATTAGTCGTTAACAAAAGTTAGAAATGCTCAAACGGAAAACTCAAAAATTAAAACTGGGTCCAATGGACTTTAATACTGAGGATTATTAACTTCTCAGTTCTATAAAAAAAGGATTTCACATCTACAAAGAAATGTAATAAAAGTACTTACTAGCTAAGACTGAGTATTAGTTGAATTAATTCATATATAAGACACTTAGAACTACTCTATCTGACATATAGTAAGCCCCAATCTGTGTTAACTACTATAATTAATAGGGTTTATTGAGTATAGCATTACTGCTAAAATTGCTACAACACTTTCTTAGATCCTATACCCTGGCTACCTCTTTCTATACTGTGAGGCTTTCTCTCTGGGTCACAGATCTGATTCTACTTAAAGAGATAGCAAGAGATCATGGAAAAATATAGACCAGGATATAAATTCCAGTTCTACCTTTTGTTTTGTGATCTTATAAAAATTACCAAACCTCTCATGGCTTCAGTTTCCTCATCTATAAAATGGGGATAGATTTCTTGCAGTGTTGTTAAATAAATTATCTAACATAATGCATCCAGTCCATTACATTAAAATTGTGGACACTTGAAAATCGAAGCTGTTATGATTACTCTTCTTTCTAAATATTAGTTCTTTTTGTCTAATGACTCAGAATTGAAGCTCAATATTTTTCACTATTATGATATATATCACCATCTCTAGCCAGCTTTCTTTGTTCAAGTTTCCAGATTTTATCAAATGATTTAATACTCTACATTATCTAACTCTTCAAGTTAGAAGTCTGTATGCAGGGGATTTCTGTACCTTTAGGTAAGAAAAAAAAGACATAAAAGGAGTCACTTAAGATATTGTAAGAAATTGTTAGAAATGTTTTGCTGAACAGAGATATATGCAGAAAAATAATTTCATTCTAAAATTCACAATTCATGTTAATGATTCAGTAAAAATATATCACAAATTCAGTCAAGCAAGTTACTATTTGTTAAGACATTTGGAGAGAAGGTAAGAGTGAGTTTTCAATAGGTGCCCAAGTTTACTTTTTCTCCATGCCCAGCTATATATAGCTATGACTCCTTCTAGGCTCAGGCATGCTGAGTACTCCTTTTTTGTTCCTCTAATCAGGTTCCCTTCCCCTGAAGCCTCCAGCTGACATCTCTAGAGTACAACTATTTCACTATGTTAACAGAAGTGAGTTGGGCCTTCTCAAAAATTATATTAAATATCTTGAACACCTCAAGATTTCGATTTCATTAAGACTTCAGCAAATCAGAAATGTAACAAATTATCTCTTACAATACTACTATTGCCATCCCCCCCCACCCCAATAGTTATGTAAAATAATCTTACATGGAGTTCTAGTGACTTCAAACTCAGGTCAGCAAATGCATCTCCAAGTTGCCTTTGGGTATGCACCATTTGGAAAAGCTGGGTCGACAATGTCTGAGCCAGTCTGAGAATATTTTCATACTTTTTTTTGTTATCTCTTAATATGTCAATCTGAGCTTCAAGTTCAAGGTCCACAGTTCTTGATCCACGGCCTAGCTTCTCAGAGATAATTTGTCGAGTGCACTAAAAGTGGAAAGATGCACTTTGTTTAGGAAGAAAAAAAAGAACAAAAGAAAAAACAATATAGCAATCCAAAGTACAAATGCTAGAGCATATGGCATATGCCATTTTTGGCTTCACACAAGCTAGCCTAACAAACTGACAATTGTCAGTCCCCTTTTACAAGTTCATTAGGATTCAGAAAGTAAATTTACCAGACATGTCTAATAACTATTACTAATTAGAGGAAGTTTTTAAGACTTATCTAGCTGATTTATATACTATCATATGAGCTCTCTCACAAAATCATATTTTAAGCTTAATGCACTTGGTAGATTATTTAAGACAACTGAGATACTTAGCACTGATTTAAGAACAGCAATGGACTGTTAATAACTATAGGAACAAAATACCAAAATTATACTCTCCCATTGGTTTCATGTGCTTTTCCCCTTCTATCTTCTCCTAAAATCACTGTGTGTATGTGTATGAGTAGGAGGAATAGCAGGAAGGAAGAAAAAAGAGGAAAGAAGAGGGGTTGGGCAAAGGGGATATAGGGGGAGGAAGGGGGGGAGGAGAAAAAAGGAGAGATTAGAGATTTGAATTCTTTTTTTACTTTTGCTCAAATAGTATTAAATTATGCTATTCCATTTTGCCCCAGAAATAATGATAAAGGAACTTATAATTTTTTTAAATATTTAATTTCAGAGCATACTAGAATAAATTTTCTAGTATTTTTTGTTAGAAATAAAAAAGTATAAGCAACTTCACTATTCAACAATATATTTTATGAATAACCTAAAGGCGTTAATATACGCCTCATCATTTAAAGTTAAGAAAAAAGTTCTAAAAAGTAGTAAATAAATTTTCAAAATTGCAAGTTTGTTCTTTTATCATCTCTTTCGAAGTTTTGGTTAGAATTAATATTTGTTGTAAAAATTAAAATGAGGGAAATGGTGAATTTCTTCTTCCCTCCTTTAATTCCACTAAAGAGTAGAAAACTCCTATTAACAGTTTGATAGGTAGCCTAGGGCCTCCTGTGTGCCACGGTACACGCTGCAAGAATTTTTAAAACATGAAATAACAGATTATTTAGTCAGGGGCAATGACCTCTTTTCCCTTAGATTGTCAAATAAAAAAAATGACAACAGCGATCTGGTGGGAACAAATCAAAATTAAACTTGTTTTTTTTTTGCCAGATCAGCAAAAAATATATTTTTTTGGTGTGCAGCAGAATTTTAGCAATTAGTTTATGTGTGCCATAAAATGAAAAAGGCTAAAAATTGCTGCTATAAAGTATCAAAAAGAGGGAGGTGGGGGCAATTATATCTATAGCAGTTCTATAGCTAAATATATTCCAAGGCAATATATTTCTTCTTCAATTATGTCTTACCTATCAATGAATAAGCATTTGAGTAGCTTTTTTTTTTTTTACCCTTTTCCTATAGGCTTTTTAAACTACACTTATATAAAGATCAATAAAAAAACAAAATACTTAATTTCCTAACTATTTTTATGTTTAGATGGCATTATGCTCTCCTATGTGTTCATATAATTGCAAAATAATAATTTGAATAACATACAAATAAAAATTCTTAGAGCCAGTTAGGGTAGAAACATTAAAAAACTACAAACCTTGTAGGTGTTTAGGCTCCATTTTCTAACAAGTTCTAACTTTTCCATTGCAGGATTTTTAATTTCATCTGCTAGAATAACTGGTCCACTTTTTGTCTGTGTTCTCTGGCCACCTGCATGATCATAAACACAAAAGATAAAAACACAAACCAGATAAAGACGGGTAGGGAAAGAAAACAACACTGATGCTGTTCAAATTAAACTACTCATGCATTTAAAAAATGAGAAGTTTCCCACAAAGTGAAGGACTACAACTTTCTTGAATTGTTGAAGATAATTTCCTATTATTTAAAAAATATTTCTATTAAACACAAATCCCATGCGGTTTGTCTTTTAAAAAAAAAAAAAAAAATGCTGTAATCAGCCTTTTTTTCTAAACATGTGCTGTTTACTTCAAGAAAAATAAAATTTCCACAATTAACCTTATAACCTAATGACCCTAAAAAAAACTGTGTCAGTAAAAATCTGAAAGGCCATATATCCCTTACAATGATCTGCTTTCACTGTACTACGTACAACCAGACAACAATAGAATGTTACTATAATTTTGGAGGATTTAAAAATACAATTGAAATTTCAAATAGTCATTAAAAATATCACCAGTATGAAAGGCCTTTATAATAATTTTAAAAGAACAATGAATTAAAAGGAGAAAAAGTTGTTTAAAAATGGTTTGAAAGTCAGCAAAAATTTCTTTTCTCACTCCTATAGCCAGACCAGTTTTTACTACAGCTTTACCGTAATCTAAAATAAAAAAATGATATATATAAAATAAAACACATCTAAGAGTTTACAAAATTCTCCTAGAAAGAAAATACAAAATATTAACATTTCATATCAAAAGTAATATGGTGTTCAGTTTTTTCCTATTTTTATAGTCCAGTAATATTAAAGTACAGAGCAAATACAATGCAAAGAAATGGATTTTTCCCATATATTTTTCATTGGGCATAACTGGTAAATTACATAGTATTTTGTTACAGTCTGCAAACTATCTGTAAGCTGAGGTTGAAAATAGGAAGACACGACCTTTCCACATGATTCATTCCAAACAATGAACAACGTAACTGTTGAAGGCTCCTTTCCTGTTTAACTGAAAACAGAGAGCAGAGATGCAAAGCTGAGAGTCTAGGATCAAAAAAGTAAACCTACATTTCCCAGAACAAAGAAAGGATGATTTAAAATGAATCAAAATTTACAATGTTTTTAAATCTTAAAGTGAATTAAATTTCAGGGTTGAGACATAGTTAATAACCTTTAAAAGCCAGAAAGATAGGTATAGCTAGAAAGATCATTTCCCTTATTGTTAAAAAAAACAAAAAACAAGCAGCAGCCACCAAAAAAGTCAGAATAACACACACCTAAGAGTATAAAGCAAGTGATTATGAAATTGAGTGAATTAGTTTAGCTTCAGCAGTAGCAAGAAGGGCTTTATCCAATCAGTGCAGTGAATACCTGCGGGAACAATTAAATCACTTCCTTGTGGAGCCAGTTGGCTAGCTGCAACCCTGCTAGGAGACATAACAGATGGCAGTGGTGGTGCTGAGGAACCTGGAAAGGGTAGACATTTAACTGTGAAAATCCTTTTCGTCCTCCACATGTTGTACATTTTGAATACAGATTTACTGACATTGCCTTTAAAATATTCAAAAAATAGTATCAAAAACAGGAATTGATATATTTGTTTTCTTGCAGGAATGGACTAAATAAATGGATGCTACCAGGCTGAGTTCTTGTTGCATAAATTTTTCATTGAACTCTTAAGACCAAATAAAACATATAACTATAAGAAGAAACTTGGTAAGATCACATCTAAACAGGACTTTACCTGGACTCTGCTATTTTAAAATCAACTACTAGAATGTGATTAAAGTCCCATAGCCGAATGATTTAAGGCTTAAGAAAATATTTTATTTATTTTGTTGAATCCTCACCGGAGGGACATGCTTAGAGAGAGAGAAGGGGGGGAGGGGGGGACGAAAAAGGGGGGGGACGACACTGACTGGTTGCCTTCTGTATGTGCCCCAACCGGGAACTGAACTGGCAAACTTTTCAGTGCACAGGATAAAGCTCAAACAGCTGAGCCACTCTGGCCAGATTTAAGTAAATATTTTATAACTTGCTACTCTTACATACGAAGGAAAGCTCTTTAAGTAGAAATCCAAGGGGCATGTAATACTGTATAAAATTTATAATTAAATTTATAGAAATGTGAATGAATCACAGCCTTCATAGAATATCATAGCTAAAACTTCCAAATCATAAATCAAATGTCATATAGTGTAGATCATTGTTATTCATAGTATGGATGCAAGGAACTATCAATTATGTCACCTGGGAGCTCATTAGAAATGCAAAAATCTCAGGCTCTGTCCCTTAATAAGGGCTTAATAAGGCCCTGGCAATTAACAATATGAAAACCTTAATTTGGACTGGATCATTTGGACTGGATCTAACATTTAAAATCCAAACATGCAATAGACCTAAATACATTGGTTCCACCTTTCAAAGTGATGGATACCTGTCTTTTTAAGTCTGCTGAATCACAAAATTTAAAACTGGAAGAGATGAGGGTAATCAACCAGTCTGACATTAAACTATAAGAGAAACAAGTCCCAGAGAGGTTAAAATAGCTTCTTATTAGAGACTCGGATGTTCTGAATCCAAACCATATCTTTATTAAATTCAATACAGAAAACACCAATCCATAAGTTACTCGTTGAGCTGGAAGGCACTTGAATAGGTTATCCAGTCCAATCACCATTTTAAACAAAGACTATCTCACTACTATCCAAGGCACAAGGCTTTCTATTATATAGAAGCGCTAAATAAGAAATGATTACTGTAGTTCCGTTTCTTGATGATCTCAGGAGCAGAGCTCTGTCGTTCTGGTTATTACTGTTTATTAATCTTGCATAAGAAATAATCCTATGACACAACATGAGATGTGTTTAATATATGTAACAAATGATACAGAACTTTCTAAACTAAAATAGCAAAAAACACACTATTGAGGTAACTGGGTACTTCCGTTTTTGCTTTATTTTCAAGGGTAATTATCACTTCTCTGCATTTTCAAACTCTTTAAATCACTAATTTAGACTAAATTAATTACTAAAATCATCCACTTATATCCAATAAAAATAATTTTAGGATCTTGCTAATTGACTAAATTTGGGGTATTAGCTTGTTTCATCTCAACACGAGAAATCTAGGAATATGAATAAATGTATACAATGATGAAAATCCCATTAAAAGAAAACTTGGGTACCAAGTACACACTTCACTCTTATGACCTTTGGTTTATTCATGATTTCTACTATTATTAATTCTGCAACATATGTTTTAGGCAGATTTCAATATTTGTTTTGGTTAGGCTGAATTTAAGTATAATGTCTTCTAAATTTGCTCTAGAGATGGAAAAGTAAATGGCTAAATACTCTTCTTGCAGTAACTGTTCACATAATAGAGTCATTATTAAGTTATCAATCAGTCATTTTTCCAGAGAGCTAATGCAGTCCAAACTCCTTTAATATTTTCCCCTAAGATCTATTTCCTAAATTTTAATCATACTGCTTTTTCTCATGGGCATTCCAATTTACCCATACATGTCTTAAAACAAAGTCACTTAAAACAACTACAACTTTCCAATAAATGCCTAACTAATCTGAGTATGGCAGAATGATTATCTTTTTAATACATTGATTAACAATGCAGTTTGTGTTAAAAAATGTTTTATAAGGTCAATTCAAAGACACATAAATTACTGCCATTATCATGAAACATATTTTTTATTCCAATTTGAAGAGTTAGGATGTATCTATAAGTAAGTGAAAATAACTGGCATTTTCATGCTCATGCAGAACAGTTTTAATGGCCAGTTGATCTCAATTATTGTGTAATACTATTCCACTAAAGGGGAAGAAGGTTAAAATAAATGTCAGCTAAATAATTACATTGAAAATACTTAAAATGTCTTAATAGTAAAAGTACTTTTTTATTCTATGTTACATTTAAATTTGGAAATTGGTGATTGGTCGAAAAATAGTGGTCTCACATTATACAAACTAAGCCTTATATCTTTAAGCACTCATAATTTTAGGCACTCAAATATAGAATAGTATTACTACAAGAGGTAAGGAATGCAAAGGGATGGAGATAATCTTTTTTCATTTGTGAAATTATAATGTAGTATTAAAATTAATATACTTCATTGAACATAACCTATAGCAACTAATTTAACTATAGCTCTGTGAAGAAAATCCATTTTTTACATCCAAATGTTTACATTTGGTTTTAGTTTCTTTCACTCATGTGAAAATGAAAAAACACTTTAAAAAGGTTATTATAGGCAAGAGCTTTAAAAAAGGAGGCAATTTTGTCCTTTATATTAAAAATAGACATATATATATGGGATGTGTGCAGAAGAATTAACACAGCAAGTCTAACTGCTTAGTCTTAAAAAGACCAGTGTTTAAGACTAGCCCTTAGATGGTGTCTGGGAGCTTAAATTTGGGTAAGATTCCTTCTTATCCCCAGAATGGTAAGACAGGCTCAGTGTGCCTAAATTGTTTATGCAAACAATGTGGTCTATGCTAAACACCTGCTTTCCTTCTGGGTGTCTGGAATCTTGGTACATGCTAGGCAGAGGATGCCTATGGAGCAACCCAATAAAAACCCTGGGCACTGAGTCTCTAATGAGCTTTCCTGGCAGCAATATTTCACACATGTGTCACAGCTCTGCTGGGGGAATTAAGTATGTCCTGTGTGACTGCACTGGGAGAAGACCCTCTCAAGCTTATGCCTAGTTCCCCCCAGACTTCACCTCAGGCATCCTTTATCTTTGCTAACTGTGCTTGGTATACTTATGCTGAAATAATCATAGCAGCGAGTATGACTATATACTGAGTCCTGTGAGTCCCTCTTAGCAAATTACTAAGTCTGACGGTGCTCTTGGAGACCTCCTATATAGCATGTACAGTTGGAAAAATAAAAGTTGTATTCTCCTAATTTCTTTGAAATAGGAAATATGTATTTACAAATCAGTATTGACTAATAGCTATATATTTTGTGGTTATAAGCTAAAATCACCTAAAGCTGCATTTTGATATAATTTTTGAGTTTTTATTTCAGTATTTTAAAACCAATTCCTATATAATAATCAGTGACATTATGCACACTGAACTATTTATATGAAGACTACTAAAACAATTCCTAAATCATTTAGATTGAAGAGAAAAAGGAATATGCTTATGATTGGTGTTTTATCATTGAATTAAAGGGCTCAATTCTTATGCTTTATTAATAAAGGTAGCATTTGATGAACTCCCATCCTCCACCCCAGCTATCTTTAAAAATACATGGGATCTTACCTTGATATGCTCCTGCTTCAATAGCCCCTTCTTTGGTACTGTCAAAGCCATGAGATGTAATTTGGGTTTCTGAGAGACCAAGTCCAGCTGGTAACGAACGCTTCAAATCCTTAGCAACATTTGAATAAAAAAAAAATCTTTGTAAAAAGTCTCACATCACACTAACAGTTTAGGATAACAGTGCCCTCCTAATCACATCTTAAACTAATTTTCTCTCTACTCTGTAGTATTCCCTTATGCTGTCTCAGCATTCTATAATGCGTAATAGCAGCAAACTTGGCAAGATTAGCTACTAAGAGGTACGGTATATATTAAATACAAAATACTTTCATTATTCTAGAACTGAGCAGCAGGTAGATATTAAAATTCAGCTTTCAAATTTCTAATCTATTGATACATCAGGAAATCATTTTAGAGAACAGAATTAAGATGACTAAAAACCCATATTTAATCTTAAAAAATTGACTGATGTGTAATATAACCATAATGAGCCTGGCTAATAGATCAGCATAAACAAATCATCCACTTGCAATATTAATTTTCCTTTGACTTCAAGCTTAGCTCAGTAAATGGCTTCTCTGGCTTCAATGAGGGTGAGAAAAAGGAAATTTCCTGCTCTTTAAATTTACATTAAGCAAATTAGCTTATAATTGGAACTTAACCTAATAAATACAATTATTCAACATTCAGCCTTATAGCAAAAAAAAAAAGGGGGAGGGAGAGAAAGCCAGAAAACATAAATTTCCAATTAAAAGTCCTTTCTTTCCTTTGGCCTGAATATGAGGAATTATCTAATTTTCATAATCAGATTCTATGAATAGATCCTACTGATTTTCAACAATGACAAGTTAGTGATGCACTAAAAGACAAATGTCTTTAAAATCCTTTCGTAATACTCAACCCCACCACATATAATGTATAGTTATACTCTGAAAACTCAGAACTAACATTTTAAGTTTTCTAATTTGTAAAATTCAAAGCTTAACAGATACAGTCTCTCATAACTGACAAGTGTTGAGAAGGTTTTTCTTGAGAAGCTCATTAATTTTGCCTAGGCAATTACTTGATTGGTATGGTGGACCCTAAATAACTAATGAGATCAATTCTCATCTTAGGTGATTTACCAAACAGCATCTCACACAGGTGATGTTCTCTCCTTGTTACACTTGCATCCCCCAGATTCAGGGCACTCCTGATCTTCCTCTGATGTCATCTGATATGTCCTATTGTCTTCTTTGCTGATTCCTTCTCATCTCTCCAACCTCCAAATTCTGGTGTGCCCCAGGGTTCAATCAAAGGACTTTTTCTCCTATACTCATTTCTTGGGTGATCATATCAATTCTTCTGGCTTTAAAAATCATCTATACATTAACAACTACCAAATTTATGTGTCTTACCTGGGCCTCTCTCTTTAACTCCAATATATTTAACCACATACCTGTCATTTCCACTTGGGTTTCAAATAGGAATTCTCAAACTCAGTATGTCCCCAACTGATTGATTAAACACTAAATAACAACCCCCCAAAGCACAAAAAAATTAAGTAAATCAATAACATCACCTATAGTTTTTACTCCTTTTAGTTAATGGCATTTCTATTATCAAAATCTAAGCCCAAAATCTTAGGACTGACTCATCTTTTTCTCTCATACCCACCCACATCCAAACCATCATCAGATGCCATTAGATCTACCCTCAGAAAGTGGGGTGTCCCCCAAAGATGTATATACACTTTGAGTAATTATTCATTCCAATGGGTTAAATCTGAAAAGAAAGAAATGTCAATTGAGCTATCAGCCATTAAGTGTGTATACATTTTTTTGGGACACCCTGTATTTCCAGGATCAAACCAATTCTCTCCACCTCCACTCCTTTTAGTTAATGGCATTTCTATTATCAAAATCTAAGCCAAAAACCTTAGGACTGACTCATCTTTTTCTCTCATACCCACCCACATCCAAACCATCATCAGATGCCATTAGATCTACCCTCAGAAAGTGGGGTGCTTCCACCCTGGTTTAAGCTAGCATCATATTTCACCTGGATTATTCCAAGAGCCTCCCAACTGGTCTTCCTGCTTCTGTCTATGACATATACCTCTAACTCTACACATCAACCACAGTTTTATCCCCTATACAAAACTCTCTAACAGCCCCTAATCTTGCTTGAAGCAAAATGCAGACAATTAAATGTTCTCAAGATATTACATAATTTGACTTTATCTCTACTAGCTTATCAGGCTTGCTGCCACACTGTTTCTTCAAAAACAATAAACCTACCTCTATTTCAGGGCCTTTGTACTTGCTTTGTATTTTCTTTCTAGAATGCTCTTCTACCAGAAATCCACAGGACTTGCTCCTCTATTGCTCCTTTTGCCAGAGATGCTTCCCTCCAACAATGTATAAAATAGCAACTCCCACAACTGTCACACTGGAACTCCCTACTCTGCTTAACTAGTTTTATTTTTCTCATAGCAGTTACCACTAAGTAATATATTATGTGTATATTTGTTAATGTTTGTCTCCCCTCACTATACTGTAAGCTTCATGAGAGCAGGGAGGTTGCCTATTTTGTTTATGCTATATAGTTATCACTTTAAATAATACCTGAGATGTAGCAGATGTTCAATAAATATTTGTTGAATAAATGAATTTGTTGAGTGAACTAAAGGACTTATGACCCAACACCATTAGATTAAAAAGCTGCTATAGCAATAGCTTTATTTTCAAATTTAATTTGATGAGTATTTGCTTACTCTTACTATATGTTAGACTTTCTGGGAAAAGAAAAAAAAAGAGATTCAGTCCTTGCCTGATTGGAAAGACAAGATATGCAAACATTAACGTAAAAGTTGAACTTAGTACCAAAGTAAAGACAAGTAAATATCAGAGGACTTCAGAATAGGGACTAAGTCCATGAGAACCAACCAGGAAAGAAGAAAGTACTGCTTTAGCTCTGAAACGTAAGGATTTATTTACAAATGGAACCAACATTTAGCACCAACTTCATGACAGTTACTGCTTTAGACACTACGGGTGCAGCAGTGTAGGAAACAGTCTCTGCCGATGTTACTCACATGGGGGGTGGAGGGAGCAGACTGATAGTAAACAAATAATTGTATAATAATATATTAGGTAATAAAAGTGCTGAAAATAAGTAGTAAGTACTCAATAAGTTGTTCATTTTGTTTTTTTAAAGGCAGGATAATAGAGATACAGAGTGATAGGCAAAGGGTGCTACTTTAGGTGGGGTACTCTGTGAAGGTCTCTTCGAGGAGGTAAAATGTGAGCAGAATGCTAAACAAACAAGTGATGGAGTGAGCCATGTGGCTATGTGGGGAAAGAACCAAGAAGTAAAATTTAACAGTGATGTTTCATTTCTTAATTGAATGGTATTCACCATTCTGTGAATTCACTTAACCAAAATATAATTCACATGCCATAAAATTTATTTACAGAATTGTATAGCCATCACCACTAATTTTAGAACATTTTTATCACCCCAAAAAGAAACTCTGCACCCATTAGAAGCTACTTTCCATTCTTACCCTTCCCTAGCCCCTGAGAACCACTAATCTACTTCCTGTTCCCATAGGTTTGTTTACTCTGGACAGTCATATAAATGAAATCATATAGTATGTGTCTTGTTGCATACTGCGTTCAAGGTTCATTCATATTGCAGCACACAGGGTGGGGCAAAAGTAGGCTTATAGTTGTGAGTACGCAAAAGACAGAATTTATTCTTCTATTATTAAGTATTGTATTTTTTCCATATGAACAACTGTAAACCTATGTTTGCCCCACCCTGTATATCAGCAGTTCATTTCTTTTTATGGTAGAATAATATTCCATTGTATGGATATAGTACATTTTGTTTATCCATTCAACTGATGGATCATCATTGGACTGTTTCCATTTTTTGACTATTACAAATGATGTTGCTAAGAACATTAGCATATAGTACATGTTTTTGGCTGAGTTATATGGTAATTTTATGTTTAACCTTTTGAGAAATTGTCTGTTTTCCAAAACAGCTGCACCATTTTACATTCCCAAAAGCAATGTATAAGGGTTCTAATTTCCCCACATCTTCACCAACACTTTTTATCTCTTTTTTTTTTTTCAGAGTGAGGAAGGGAGAGGGAGGGAGAGAGAGATAGAAACATCAATGATGACAGAGTCATTGATCGGCTGTCTCCTGCAAGCCCCCTACTGGCGATCGAGCCCACAACCTGGCCATGTGCCCTGATAGGGAACACAACCATGACCTCCTGGTTCATAGGTCAATGCTCAACCACTGAGCAACACTGGCCAGGCTATTATATGTTTTTATTATAGCCATCCTATGAAGTAGTATCTCAATGTAGTGTTGATTTGCATTTCCCTGATGACTAATGATGTTGAACATCTTTTCATGAACTTATTGGCCATTTACATATCTTCTTGGGAGAAATGTTTATTTAAATCTTCAGCCCTAGTTTTAATTGGGTCATTTGTCATTTTACTGTTGAGTTGTGGGCTGCCTTTTCACTTTCTTCTTTCTGTCGTTCTTAGAAGCACAATAGTTTTACAAGTTGATAAAGTCCAATTTATCTATTTTTTTGTTTGCTGTTGCTTATGCTTTTGGTATCGTATTCAAGAAACTGTGCCAAATCCAAGGTTGTTAAAACTCACATTTACGTTTTTCTTCTAAAAGACTTAGCACTTACCATTTAAATCCTTGATCCATTTTGAGTTAATTTTTGAGTATGGTGTGAGATTTGGGTCCATCTTCATTCTTGGCATGTGTATAGCAAGTTGTCCCAGCACCACTGTTGAAGACTATTTCTTTCCACATTGAAAACTGTCTTGGTACCTTGTTGAAGCTCAACTGACCATGAATGTAAGGGTCTATTTCTGTACTCTCAATTCTGTTTTATTGATCTATATGTCTTTTTTATGCCAGTACCATACTGTTTTGATTACTGTAGCTTTGTAGTAAGTGTCAAAATCAGAAGTAGTAAGACCTACAACTCTGGTCTTTTTCAAAATTATTTTGGCTATACTGGATCCACTGCATTTGCATATAATCAGTTTGTCAATTTCTATAGAAAGCCAGCTGGGATTTTAATAGAGATTCTGCTGAATCTGATCAATCTGGGGAGCATAGCCACCTTAACAAATTAAGCCTTTTGATCCATGAATATTGATCCATTTATTTAGATTTTCTTTAACTTCTTTGGACAATGTTCTATAGTTTTCAGTTCTAAAATCTTGCACATATTCCTGAGTATATTCTTATTTTTGATGCTATTATAAATGTAATTGTTTTCCTAATTTTATTTTTGGATTATTTATTCCTAGTGTATAGAAATAAAGTTGAGTTTTACATCCTGAAATTTTACTGAACTTACTAGTTCTGAACACAAACAACATACAAATGGCACATTAGGTCTAAGACAGTTGTGTTTACTGTGTTCTTGGAACCTACCTGAGAGAACAATACTCATTTAAATCATCTGTCCTGTCACAAAAATGTGTAAATTTCCAGAAAAGAGACATAATAGTAGCAGTAGTTGGAAAGAGGGGAATTAGTAATAGGTTAAACAGTAAACATAATGGATATCTCTGATCACCTGAGTTTTCAAGAAGTTACAGAGACACCTTCCATCTTGTCATACACAGCCTCCAGAAGAAACAACTTCCAGTTGTCTGAGGATATGACATCTCGCCCAATGGTCTCCCAGTGGTCCTTTAGTCAACAAACAAAAGTGCTTCCAGAAAAAAACACCCATCCGTGTTCTTTATGTAAAATAGATGCAAAATCTGAAAAGCACTAAGGCCTTCCTATGCCTAAACTGTTACTAATAGGATTCTAACCAAAAATAGTACCAATGGGTCCATTCACATTCTGAACAGAATTATCATTTTGAGAGTGGTCTGGCAACTAAGTGAAGCACAAAATGATATTTGCTATGTGAGAGGAATATATGACTTGTGATATAACAGTATTTTATGAACTTGTTGACTGTTTTTTGATATAATATAGTCTCTAAGTAATAGAATTTAGCCTCATAGCTCACAAAAACTTAAAATGTGCCTTTATATTAACCCTTATTTTATTTATTTATTTTTTAATTTTCACCCAAAGATATTTTTTCTCATTGCTTTTGAGAGAGAGTGGAAGGGAGGGGGGAGGGGGAGGGGGAGGGGGGGAAGGAGGGGGGGAGAGAGAGAGAGAAATATTGATGTGAGAGAGACACTTCGATTGGTTGCCTCCTGCACGCGCCCCAACCTGGCTGGGGATCAAGCCTGCAACTGAGGTACATGCCCTTGGCCAGAATGAAACCCGGGACCCTTCAGTTCGAGGGCCGATGCTCTAACTACTGAGTCAAACTGGCCAGTATGGCTCTTACTTTTTTTAAAAGTATCTCAGTTATAAGCTGTGTCTAGCTTAGTAATATATTAAATATCTGCTACTGCATTCACTCCTATAGTTTCTGGAATACATTTGAGAGATACATTTGAGAGACAATGATCTCATTTACAACCAACAACATAAAATCCCTTATTTGCATTTTTATGTCATTGACACTCAACTAAAAGTTTAAGACTTTGCAAAGCTGTGCTTAACAACTGTACAATAAAATGGAATAAACCTGAAGTTAACTTCCTATTGAAGCTATGAGGACAGTGCTGCAGCATTTAATAGTTTTTAAAAATAAATTTTCAAATAATTAAGCTAAAACAAAATATAATGCTTTTGGCAAATAAGTTTCATGTATATTTTAAGTCCTTTTTTAAAGGATACAAAATAACATTTGTAATAACAGCTGCCATAAAACTGTGAGGGGGTGCTTGTTTCCAACCAAAATAATTTGCCTCCATTGCGCCTATTTTAACTGAGGTAAGACAAGAATGAGGTTAAAAATCTAAGTTTAGAATTTATAATTTAGCATGGTAATCTGCTTTTGAACTAAAGTTAGTGCAAGACCAACACATAAAGAACACAAAATGTTCAGCAAATTTGCTTTAAAATACATTTCCTTAAAACTATGCACAACACTACAAGAGATAAGCAGAACTAGAGATTTGTTAATTAATCCTCCCCTTTTACTTAGGGTGAGGAGAAATCTTGAATAAAGGCACAATTCTCAAAACATATACTGTAACTACCAGCAACCTGTAAGGATTCCCCAAGTATTCTATAAACTCTCTTCTCCCTTAGTTTCCTTCCACTACACTCTCCCAGTTTTCCTCCTATCTACATCTTTAAAATGGCCTGGTGTTCTTTACTGGTTCTAGTTTCTCTACAGGAGCAAAGTCCTAAGTCTTACTACTTCCCTTCCTCCCTTGGTGGCCTAACTGATCTGTCTCCCTTGTTTCTAGTCTTGTCACTCCTGAAATTCATTCTTCAAACTGTAGGCAGAGACAACTGTCTACAATGCAAATCGGACTGAGACAGATCCATTTTTATGACATTTAGTGGCTGTTCTCTATTGCCTTTTAGGTAAAGTCCAAACTCCTGAACATGGTATTAAGGTTTTTCAGGACCTGGTCCCTACTTACCTCTCTAGCCTCACTTCTCACACATCTGCCTCTGTATTCTCCACTTCAGCAAAAGAGAATTTTCAATTTTATGGTCTCACACCATTCTCAGGGCTTTAGAGTTGCCTCTGATGAGCACATTCTTCACCTTTCTTCATCTGGCCAGCTCATCCTTACAGTTCCGCTTGGACAGCAATTCCTTAGGTGACCTTTCTGTACTCCAGCCAGCTCCCAGCCCATACTATACCTCATGTGGTATTAAAATTAACTTACCTACATCCGCTCTCCCTGCTGGCTGGAAATTCGCTAAGACCAGGCTGCATATCCATCTTGTTCCCCTTTAGTATTTCTAGCATCTGGCAGTTATACTACTAATACTTCATTTACTAAGAAATTTTCTCAATTTAAACATCTTATCTCATTCTTCAAAATGGATAAAACCTTCCAAAGCATTTATATAACTGTTAAAGAAACAAATTGAAAACTCTATGTTAAATGTTCTGTGAATTTTGATCATTTAACATTTCCCTCTGTTATGACGGTTAGCTGCCCATAAGGAATATTTGCCGGAAACAAAGCTATTATTCAAACAGGCCTCCACATGCCCAGTTCTACTGTCAACATACCGCAAACCTCCTCACAGTGCCCTCTCTGCCTCCTCTCCACCACTATCTTGAGTCAAAGCTGATTATCCTCCAACACTACTTATCAAGGAGGTAGAAGGCAGGGTCAGCAGAGCTTTCTCAGCCCTCCATGGTACTTCTAAACTACCAGTTCTCAGACTTAGGTCTGGGTAAGAATAACCTGAGAAACCTATTAAAAATGCAGATTCTTCTTAGCTGCCTGTTCCGATTCTCATTAAGTTGGAGTGTGGAGCCCAGGAGTCAGAATTTCAAATAAGCAAGCCCTGTGATTCTGATGCAGGGAATCCTTTGCCTACATTTTGAAGACCTGTTGTAGAGAACTGCTTTCCTATCCTTGTGCAATACAGCCCACGCCCCCACCTCCTTGTGGGCCACCCTACTGCACTGCCCTCCTCACCACCGAACACTGTCCTCTACTGTCTTTCCAGTCAATCCCAAACATTTATCGAGGGCTCAGGCATATCCAAGCCTTCTGCTCTATCCCACCTCTTACCATTATCCTGGGTGTTTTGAACCTTTTGCATGTCATTGGGCACACTTTCAGGGAATGCTTCTATGTTCAGTTTGCAATTCCTCCCAAAATGATACATAAGGTATCTAATAAGCTGAATTTTCATCATTCATCAAGAACATAGCCTATTAATGGCATGGTATATAGTTTGTTGCTTTATTATTTTTAACACAAATTATGAAATATTTAAAATGCAATAAAATGAATTGCATGAGCCTGTCTACCTATGTTGATGTAGAATGGCTGGCTGTAGTAATAACAATCTGTAAAGGTGTATGATACCTCCCCCCCCCCCCCCATATATTTCTAGAAAACCTCAAGTTGGTAGTTTGATTCAGGTTTGGTAATTTGTAGTTGAAAAGGAGCCAACAAAAATTGAGGGCAGATAAAAGATATATTAGACTACTATAGTACAACCCAACCTACACTTCAGTCTCAGATTTCATTAACCTCTCATCTCTAACACCTCTTATCTTTCATGCCCCATTCTACTTAGGCAACTGGAACTCCCATGGCCACTCTTTGGACCTTGTCATCAGTCAGGAAGCAACACTTCTGGAGACTCAAGTCTAATAACTAACTTTATGATCACAATCTCATTCTATATCTGTTATTCCACTTGATCAAGATAGTAAATCCCCTGATTTATCTATTTTCTCCATTTTATCAACACACATGCACACACTCTTAATCTTGTTTCTCTCTATCCCAGTCCCCATTTATTCTTTCAACAAACATTTACCAAGAACTTATAGTATCCCTATCTTGTGGCGTTTTACTGCCTAGCCTTGTCACCTCACCCTACCCTGCATTCCCTCAGTCTACCCTCTAAAGTTTGATAGGATGAAATTATGTACCAGTTCGAATCACGGAAATGCTGAATTCACTCAAAGACTATCACTGAGAAAACCTGTATGTATCTACATTCCAAAAAGTCCTCCTAGAGATCAAAAACTTATTTATGATAGCATTTGTTTTAAATAAAGGCACAATTTATGGATTATAATTCAGATAGATAAGCTTCAGCCTTTCATTAAAAATTATATTTATTCACAATTTTTAACAGATATCCCAACCCAGGGTTAATTTAATAGATGTATCTATAATAAACACATATTTTAAAACTTATTTTGTGGTAAAAGTAGTAAGAATATACTCTACACTTGAAAAGTGAATATTTAAAATGAATCTAGGTTTGCATGGTTTAAACAATGAAAAACATTTGCAAAACACTTGTCATACCTCTAAAAGGGTCCAAGACGCACATTTGGTAAAAACTGGCCTTCAGAAAACACCCCCAACAAATCAATGTTCCCATTGACTGAGCTACTAAATGTTTTGATGTAATGCAGAAATATTACACCATATTACTATATATTATGGAGACAAACTCATCACATTCTATTCAAACTCTAGGGTAGGATGACTGAAGTAGAAAACGTTAAATTTTAAGTGCTTATACTGGAATTCATTCATTTATTGAGCAACTACTGTTAACCATATGTTGTGTGCTATGCTGTCTCTGCTCTAAAGGTGATTCCAGTCTCTTGGGAAAAGTAGATAAATAAATGGACAGATAAAACATTGTGGCAAGGGGATGAAATATGTCCAATTTCTATTCTTAGATTCCTTCCGTATCTTCTCCAGACTGCTAGAACATATTCACTCAGACTGATAAGTACAGGGGAATGAAGAAACTACTTAGTTCAACAAAAGCATTAAGAATAAAACACCAATAACAAAGATGCCACACACCAAAACTTCCACACCACCAACAGCAGCAACAAAGATGATACAAGCTAGGAAATTAAGGACACAAGATGTATCAAGCCTAAGAGTACAATATCTCTTCCCTGTTGTTAAATGTAAGTCTAGAAACCTGTTTCTAGTTCACTCACTCATTCATTCATCAGACATTTAATGAAAGCCTCTGTTATCTACTGTGTCCCAGCACTGTTCCCAGGCCCTGGAGATAAGGTAATGAATGGGAATGCTCTTGCCCTCACAGTACTTATAGTCAAATCACACAAGCTTTTGGTACAGCTAGTTAATATGAATAATTCCATCACAAACTCAAGGGCCCTTTTCCTCAGTTTAAAATAGAATAGTGAGACTTGAGGATCTCTAAGTTACTCCCACTCAACTAAAATCCTGCGATTTAACTCAAAACTTGTAGACCAGGAGTTTTTAAGACCCAGGGAAACTAAGGATCCAAATACAGGGTTTAGGAGGTCCTAAACTCCCTAAAATTGAATACAAAATTTGATATCTTGTGTATATGTAAATTTTTCTAGAGGAAAGAGTCCATAGGTGGAAAAACCTGAATTGTGGATTTTAGTTGTGGGCCAACCACAAGAAAAGTTTCCTGTCAGTTATACTTACTAAGGTCATGTCTCTAAATCTGTCAAATATAACTTAATGCACAAGAAATTTCAACCAAATGAAGCTAATATTTGCTTCTCCTTTTATTTTATTGCACAAACTGCACATTTCTAATCTAATATTTTGACGAGCAGTACAATGATAAACTACAAATAATATGCAGTTTACAAGTCAAAGAGCAATTTGTATTCTTAGACAAGAACTTTACTAATCTTTAAGAAAACTATGAATTACTTTTTATTAAGAAGTAAAAATAGCCCGGCTGGGCGTGGCTCAGCGGTTAAGCGTTGACCTAGGATCCAGGCGATCAGGGTTTGATTCCCGGTCAGGGCACATGCCCGGGTTGCGGGCTGCAGCCGATCAATGACTCTCTCATCATTGATGTTTCTAGCTCTCTCTCTCCCTCCCTCTCTCTGAAATCAATAAAGATATATTTTTTTTAAAAAAAGAAGTAAAAATATTTTCGCTGTAATCAAACTGCAATAATACTAAGATCATTATCCTATGCACCTCATCTTAATAAAGAGAGTAATAAGCCTCAAAACATTAACATATGTTAAACTGCTGCCAGAGGATCCCTACAGCAAGTTCTTCCATTAAAGTCTCTATATGAATGTGAAGAATTTAACCAGAGCCTCTCTGAGGTCCGACTAAGAAGGGGAATCAAATGAAAAATGAAACATCTGCAATGAGACACAAAAACATTTATAATTTCACTGCCTGTGCCACAGTGACACCAACAGGCCAGTCAAGTTATAACAACTAAATAAGCTATCGTCATAATTTTATAAGACTGCATTTTAAAAAGAGCATTATGCAGTATGCATTAAATAAAAGCCATTTTATAATTTCAGACAACAAGCAGGTATAAAAATAAGATGTATATAAATAAAATACTTCAGAAAACTGGTTATGATCCAGTTTTACATGAGATCTTTCCTGGTCTATAAAATATAGTCTAATGCTAAGAAATACATTTTAACACTTTTATGAACTTTTATTTATATTAAAATAGAAATGTGAATTTGAGATTAAATGCAATTTCCCTTTTATTGCTCAGAAAATAGTGAAAAGAAAGTGTGCCAAAATTTAGGTAAATAGTGGGACAAAATTAGGTTTACAGTGTTGAGTACTCAAAACAGTTTATTTCTAGTATTATTACTTATTAATTACTACATTATTTTTCATACAAACAACTATAAACCTATTTTTCCCCCACCCTATATGTTCCTAATAGATCCTGAGTGTAATTTATTCAACACAATCAAAATATGCTTTTGAAATACTGTTTTTCACTCATGGTAAAAGGGATCACACAGGCAATTTTTATTTTAATTAAAGCATACTAAACACATAAGAAACTCTCATCATGCATATATTTTTCATAAGAGCATGTACAAACAGAAACAAATTTTATGATGTTGAAATTCTTTTGGGGAGGCGAAGTGCTGGTTGAAGTAGATTATTGCCTCTAAGGAGCCCTTCCCACTGATAAAGTTACATTCAATTAGGGAAAGCCTCTGGGACAACATCTCCTTTTTTCCTTCTCTACCTTCAATAGAAAGTGAAATAACATTGCAGGGGAATCTCCAAAAAGAGAATTTGACATTAACCATTGAGTAAACCTAAAAAGCATAAAGTGAAACAGCTTTCACTGCATAAGCAAAGAATTCATATAGATATATTATGGTTTAATGCACTTCACTCTATTAAGACTCTATTCGTAAGTTAAAATTTGAAAGGATTAAAAAAAAAACAAAAACTTTTTTCAGTGTTACCCAAAATGTTACCCAAAGGTAAATAAAGGTTCTTAACTAAAAATTCACAAATAAGTTTAAGGTACAAGACAATTGTGAAAAAGAATAAAGGTAGAGGGATTAAGTACCAGGTATCAAAGCTAATGCTAATATTTGTTCCAGACTTAATCACAGTAGTAAGTAAGAAAGAAAGATAATGCAGTTAAGGATGGAGAAAAAGACCAAGAAATAAAATAGTCTAGTAACAGACCCATACATAAATGAGTACCTGATTAACAGTAAAAACCCCCTAGTGGAGAATGGAGTATTTTCAATAAACAGTTACTACCAATTAGATATTTATATGATTAAAAAAAATCTTGAACCCCCCCCTACATCACACCATACACAAATTTTAATTCAAGATGAACCACAGATCTAAGTGCAAGAAGCAAAACGATAAAACTCTGAGAAGAAAGCAGAGTATCTTCATCATACTGGGTAGGCAAAGATTTCCTAAAAGGGTCACAAAAACCACTAAAAGGAAACATTGATAAAACATTGACTTCATTAAAATTAACAACTTTTTGTTCATCAAAAGTACCATTAATAGAATGCAAAAGCAAGTTTCAGACTGGAAGAAAATATTTACAACACACATATCCAAACAAATGACTTACACCTGGAATATATAAAGAACTTGTACAAATGAATTAGAAAAGGCACACACCTAATAGAAAAATGGCCAGAGGACTTGAAAAGGCACTTCATAAAAGATAACATCCAAATGATCAATATGAATATGAAAATATGCTCAACATCATTAATCACCAGGAAGTTACCAGGGAAGTGCACATCAAAACTACAATGAGATACCATTATACTTCCATCAGAATTGCTAAAATTAAAAGGTATGATAATACCAAGAATTGGTAAGGATGTGGAAAAACTAGAACTCTCACTCATTGCTAGTCGGATTGTCAACTGGCTCAACCACTTTGGAAAACTAGTTGACAATATCTACCAAACCCAAATATCACACACTCATGACCTGGCAATTCCACTCTTAGGTATATACCCAACAGAAATGGGTGATCATGTACACCAAAAGACCTGCACAAGAATGGACACAGCAGCTCTATTCATAGTCAGTCAAAGACTCGAACAACTAAGGTATCCATTAACTGAACAATGGATATACAAATTTTGGTATACTAACACAGTGGAAATTTATATTACAATGAAAAGGAATTAAATACTGCCTCAAGCAACAAGATGGATAAACTTCCCAGACATAATAATGAGTGACAGCTAGTAAAAAAAAGGGCACATACTATATGATTCCATTTATATGCAGTCCAGAAACAGTCAAAAGCAATCTATGATGATAAAGTTAGAATAGTATCGATTACCCTAGGAAGGAGTGAGGTGTATTGCCTATAAGAGGGCAAGAGAAGGCCAGCTCGGGTCCTGGAAATGTTCTAAATCTTGATGTGGGTGGTGGTTCCACAGAGCTGTACATTTAACATTTGTGCTTTTAAGTGTGTATAAGCTAAAGCTCAAAAAAACAAAACAAAACAAAACCAAAAAATACACAGCAGCAACAAGAAAAAGAAGAGGTCTAATATGGCAGGTGAATCTCCAAAATAATGCAGTATTTTGTGTGTACTGCATTTTTCTTAAACAAAGGTCTTTAGTTTTCATTAAACTGTATATTAGAATATCAATTCCCCAAGGGCAGGTATTTTTATTCTCTGCTATATCCCCAGAACCTGGTATACAGCATATAATAAGTATTTGCAGCATAAATTTACAAAAGGAAGTGTTACTAAAAATAAGATGAAGCAACCATTAACTAAAATCTTGGCATTTGAATTAATAGGTTATTTGAATTAACAGAAGCTTGTAAAGGAATAGGTAGAGTCTAATGATAGTAACTTGAGTTTCCTTATTATGCAGGTGTGTCTTAGTGTTTTCAAACACCAGAAAGACTAAAACCTGAAACGAAAATTTCCTGTGTGTGTTCAAAATTTAAGGGTCTCTTTCTTATGAGTCACTCTATATTGGGCCTTATGTGCTTATAAACCAAGTTAAAGCACTTGCAATTAAAATAAACCTCAAGCCTGAAAACATTCATTCCCTCCAAAGGACTGCTGAGGCGAAAAAAAATGAAGTCGATTGAAACAATCTATCTAAAAGAGTGGTTCTCAACCAGAGGAGAGTTTCTCCCCACTCCTGGGGACATCTGGCAATGTCTGGAGACATTTTTGCTTGTCACCACTGGAGGGTGCTACTGGTATCTCGTAGAGGCCAGGGCTGCTGCTAACCATCCTACATGCAGAGGTCAACCCTCTACAACAAGGAATTTATCTGGTCCAAAATGTCAATAGTGCTGAGACTGAGAAATCCTGATCTAAAATATCATCTTCTGTTAAACTATTTTATTCTTAAACATATGTAAAGAGAGCCCTACTTAGACTGTAAAAATGATTTATCTTTCAACCATTTTCAAGAATACAAAAACTATATTTTAAAAGTTATTTAAAGTTGTACACATGTACTAAATATCATAAGAAGGGATGTTTAATGAAAGTATCTCCAGAAATAGTAATCATCACTATCATTTCTAGGACTGTATTCAGCATATTACCTACTTTATCCCATTTAATATTAATATCCCCAGGAAAGTAAGATTCTCACTTATAGAAATTAGAAAACAAAAACTAGAAGAGATTAAATGCTTGCCCAAGGTTACAACACAAGAAACTGCATAGTTGAAATTTGAGCCCAGATCACCTCCAAACCCATAGTGTTTCCATTAAAATGCATTAAATTTCTATTTCAAATGAGAGGCAGATCAAAAATAAAAGCACCCCAGTTTCATAGTTTCATTTTCCACTGAGTCAAGTATGTTTTATAAAGTTCACTTTAGAAAGCAAACAGCAAAGTCAGAAGTAGTCTACTTCAGAATTATGTACTAAGGACACATAAAAAAGAATTAGACAGTGGCGGTGTTTGAAAGGATAATCTATAGTTAATAGTTTTTTCTTACAACAAAAAAAATTAAGTAGTTTTATAAAGTTATATGCCAGAAGTGTCAGACACACTCTTGTTCTGGTCATGCAACAGAATTACTGATAATAACATCAAAGCCTAAATGCTTACTGGCCTGGGGCTTAATCTTGACAAATTACCATTAAACCTACCTAGTCATCCCTACATGATAACAGTAGATAACTGGCATTTTTGTTAATCTAAGAAATATTCCTATATTAAACTCTATTACTTTTGTCTCATCATTTAAAGGCTTATCATGATCCTTTGTATTAAGAGAAAGAAAAGTGTTCTTACCCTATTAAAGCCATGTTCATGAGAGTCATCAACTTCTCCGTTACTAGTCACTGCAATTTCTGCTGCTGAATTTTTGGGAGATTCTTGAGCCATGGTAGACTCCTAAAAAAAGGAGAAAAAATTGTCATAAATAACACCAAATCATAAAAGGCAAAATTCAAATGACTATATTCACGTTTCAGGCACTTAAAAGCCATCATTATAGCATTTTTAAGAATAATTTCAACTTACCTAATACTTATATAGTAAACATAGTATTAATACAATAAAAATGCACTCGCTTTTAAAACTGCACTCAACTTTAATTTCTTAATTAAAAAAATAAGTTACTTGTTGCAAGTACCAGGGGGCAATATCCTTGCCTTGTAAATAGTGTTATGATAGACTACCACTTATAACTGGAAAATATCACAGAAAGCCAAGCTTGATTATTAATTCAACTGAAGTAGCTCTACTTTTCCTGTTGTATATAATGGGTTTCTAAGTCAGCTTTTGTCTAAAGAATTTCCTTGATATAACAAAAAATTTTAAACCTCTATACTAGGAGAATTAAGTTTTACACTCCAACTTTACTGTTCTAAAAGTAAAATAATGTTTAAAAATACATTCCTTAATTTTATAACCATAGAAAATATAAATTTCTTTCAGGGACTAAATATGATTAATCACTAATAGAACATCAATTATGGTTGGTAAAAAATTTTCTTGCTCTAATCATGTGATTTAAAAGAAACATGTGTAGCTACAAGTTAAAATGAGAATTTCACATCTGTAAAGAATCTTTAAAATAATCTATTTTTCCTTATTTTAAAAATAAAAAACTTCAGAGTAAATAAGTTAACAATTTATTTCACTTTTCACAGAGAACAGGTGCCTCTCTCTCTCTCTCTCCTCAAACACACTTAACAATAGTGCCCACTAGGAGAAAGGCCTTGACAGAGATGTATGTTAGCAACAGAATCAACACCTAACAATATGTATTCTCTAAAGCTCAGACCTGAATCTAGTTGCTACTCCTGATGCTGCACTGTACAGAATTGCCAAAATTAAATCAAACTACTAAAATATGTGTGTGCATTTTTAATCCATAGGCCTGAGAACCTACTGCCAAGAGCATTAATTTAGGGGATTATTACAGGCTGTCATATTACTAAAAGCAAGTGTTAATGCAAATAGTTTTGCTTTGTGATCTAGTCTCTACTTCTATAAAACATAAAAAGGCTTATTAAAATATATCTCACAGACATAATGTTGAACAAATGAAGCCAGACTCAATGAGTACCTACTATATGATTCAATTAAAAAAGAAACCAATGAGTTATGACTATAGGCAGAATAGTGGTTACCTTGGGGTGGGGAAATACTAAGCCTGGACTTTGAGGGCAGACTTCTAGTTTCCATTTCTGAATGTAAGGAGCTGGAAGTTGCCACTCCATTCTAACAACAAGTAAAAAGCTGAACAGACTGAAAAATCAACAATTCTTCTTGGATTCATAAGCAAGGGAGGACATAGGGACCAAGTGATACCCACAAAACTGGAGAGACAGATGGGCATGGCTTACCAGAGCGAAGACTCACCAGTGGAAAGCCCCTCAGGAACCAGTGCTCGGATAGGGAAACCTAAAGAATTGTGGGAGGTTCAGTGTGGACGACTCTTAGAGTTACAAACTCCAGGGAGAATAAGGAGGGCCCCACAATACTGTGAGTTTTACCTCCAGGAGCTGGATCAGGTCATCACAGTAAATACTGGAGAAAAATCCCCTCGTTGTTCCAGCGGGGCAGGAGAAAAGGAACCATTTTGAAGTACACCAGAGCACTGTGTTCTTAAAAAGGCCTACCCAGAAGAAACCAGGACCTAACCTGCTTGGGTACAATCAGTGCCTAACTGACCCGAGGGAGGGAAATACCAAAATCCAGCCTATTCTGGCTATCCTAACACACCTAAGAGAGAGTGGAGAGAAAAACTGAGGGACAATTGTGAAGTTCCCAGACCAGAGGCACAAGCACACTAAAGACTGAAACTAGAGAATGCTTCCCTCCTCCTGCACCTCATCAACACATTGCTGAAGGCCTATTTAGAGCAGTTCCTTTTACCCAATATATCATGACTGGCTATCAAGAAAGAATTACCAGGTCTTCCAAAGTAAAAAAAAACAAAATAAAACAAACACAATTTAAAGATAGAGAGCAAGCATCATAGCCAGACATGGCAAGGATGTGGGAATTTAAAACAATTCTGATTAATATGCTAAGGGCTGTAAAGGATAAAGTAGACAGCATGCATGAACAGATGGGCAATGTAAACAGAGTTATAGAAATCCTAAGAAAGAACCAAAATGAAATGTTAGAGATCAAAATCACTGTAACAGAAATGAAGACTGCCTTTGATTATTAGTACCTTGGGGTAAGCAAACATTTCTTAGACAGGACACAAAAGCATAAACAATAAAATAGAAACACTGATAACTTGGACTTCATCAAAACTAGAAACTTCTCTTCAAAAGACACTATTAAAAAATGAAAAGGCAAGCCACAAACTGGGAGAAAAGAGATGTAATATATGAATATATCCAACAAATGACTGGTGTTCCAAATAAATAAATAAATAAGTCTTATAATTCAACAATAAGAAAACAACCCAAATAAAATATGGCCAAAAGTTTAATAGGCACTTCACAAAAGAAAATATATGAATGGCAAGTAAATACATGAAAGGATATTCAACATCACTAATCACCATGGAAATACAATTTAAAACCACAATAAGGTACAACTATATACCCACCACAATGGCTAAAGTTTAAAAAGACTGACAATACCAAGCGTTGGTAAAGAGTAACTGGGAACTTGCATACACTGCTGGAGAGAATGTAAAAAAGTACTTCACTTCGGAGAACTGTTTAACAATTTCTTATAAAAGTAAATATGACTCAGCCATTCTACACCTAAGCATTCACCAGAGAAATTAAAACAAATGTCCTGATGAGACTTGTATATGCATATTCATAGCAGCTTTACTCATAAGAGCCCAAAACTAAAAAAATGTCCACCAACAGGTTAATGGATAAACAAAACCGTGCAAGATACATGTAATGGAATATTCCTCAGCCATAAAAATAATGAATTATTGATGTATGCAATAACTGCTGCTTAATCTCAAAACATTGTTGAGCTACAAAAAGTCACAACACAAAATAGTATATGCTATATCATTCTACTTAAACAGAACTCTAGAACATACAAAATTAATCTATCATGACAGATCAGCTATTGCCTGGGTAGGGGCTGGGTAGGGAGGATTCACTGCAAACGATACGGAAGACTTTAGGATGATGAAAACTTCTGTATCTTGATTGTGGTTTTGGTTTCCCAAGTTTATGCATTTGTCAAAACTCACTGGACTGTATTATATGTAAATTTTACCTCAACAAACTGTTGATATTTTTTAAAGGTAAAATTCCATTCTATCATCTTTAATGGCAGAGGATCTATTTTTTCTGCAAGCCCCAAATCCACCCACAGAGACCACACTAGTCTGGTGGGGGTAGGCGTATGGCCCTGATCACATATAAAGAGGGACTAACTTGCAGCTCTGTAACTCAGTAGCAAACAAAGTTTGTC
The DNA here is from genome assembly GCF_964146895.1 of Miniopterus schreibersii. Taxonomy (NCBI): domain Eukaryota; kingdom Metazoa; phylum Chordata; class Mammalia; order Chiroptera; family Miniopteridae; genus Miniopterus; species Miniopterus schreibersii. The sequence continues at coordinate 46,522,690 of NC_138105.1, read as the reverse complement.
ATTTTCCAAAATATGTCTCCTTGACAAAAATAAATTAGACCAATACCCCCTCACTATAAAAAGTACTGCAGATTCCTAAGTGTCACTTACATATATCTTCCCTGTTTGATCCAAGTCTGAAAATCACAAGTACTTGCCTCTAAGAGAGCATCTAAAGAATGGCAGAGAATTTAAAAAAAAAAATCCCTCTGTTCTTCAGATCCAGTGGCCCTCATCCTAGGTCTTTTAAAATACCAAACCTCTTTTTGGTTTGCCAAGTCAGGCTTTAGCCAAGTATGACATCTATCTTATTTTTTTGGCTGCCCAGCCACAGCTCTCCTCTAGTGCTGGGGAAAGCCCCCACAAGATGAGGCTAGGGAAAGGCAGAGCCTGTGTCTTATTATGTAAAAGCTCAAAATACCAGATAATCAATCAACTTTCTCAATACTGCAATAGCTATCACATGGCTCCTAAACTGCTAACAATCTGACCCCTACCTACTTCTCCAGCTGTTTCTCATACCACACTCTCCCCCTAAGTCTCTCCATACTGGCCAATTAGGCAACCAAATATCTATTAACTTCATCTTCACCCTCAGAATGCACAGTGACTCCTCCCTGTCAATTCAACTCCTAGTCTAGATCCTTTTCTGTAGTTGCCCAAGACCTAGGCTAAAAGAAAAAGCTCAAGTAATTTTTTCTGGCACTACTTATGTTTTTCAAATCCTGAAAATATACCTTGACATAATATTTAAAAAGGCTTTACATTTGACAGTCAGCATTTATAGGTGAAAGCCCCATGGAAAATAAAAGATGTAACATTAACCAAAGACTAAAAATTTATCTTAATAATGCAAGAGAAGGCATATGGAAATATTAATGGTAAAACCCAATTTTAAAATGCTTACAAACAAGGTAGAAACTTTTTAGAAAGAACGTAAAAGAATGTGTCTTAGTCTTAATTAGATTTCTGGAATTGTACACGGCATTATGTCTTCTAAAACACAAATTTAACATTGTTCTTTAATCTAATCTACCACTGAGCAAGCAAAAATAAAGTGGTATAATAATAAGCTTAAAGGTTTTCCAATTGTTTCTTAAATCTACCATGTTAAAGTGATTTGAAAATTCATTAAAAAATACAGTGAAATGTTTCCAGTGCTCAGTTCACTGGCTACATATATTTAACTGGTATTTTGTTCTGCTATCAAATAGAAGTAACATTTTCTTCTAATTTAAAGAACTAAATTCTTAATTTCAATCAATTCCAGACAAAAGAGCAGTATAGAAAGTAATCAGTGTGAAAGAAGCAGCCAAAAATATTCAACTCTGTTATAGTTATGGCTTCAGACAATGAAGGTCGCAGTGCTTAGTGGACTAATTATGCATGTTAACAGAGGCCATATTTTGTTCCAATACCAAAAAGCATAAATGCTTTCTGTGTCAGATGAAATTATTTAGATTTTTCTTTGCCTACAAAAAAAGAAAGCAATTCTATTGAACTCATAATTCAAATAGTCTTTGAAACTGCCTTTGTATTAGTAAAATATGACCTTCTTTTAAAAACGGTTATTTATTATAAAGGGTTAATTCCACATGGTTCAAAAGTATTAGGTGAACAAGCCTACTACACAGAATCTGAAAACTAACCAAGGTATCAGGAGATCTGAACTTAAGGACCAGTTCTGCCCCTTTTTATAACTTTATAGAAGTTACTTTACTTCCCTAAGTTGCAATTTCCTCATTTATAAAATAAGATTATTAACCTCACCTATATATCATACAGCTACTGTAAGAATCAAATGTGAAACTGGAAAACTGAAAATGCTATATGAAGAAGTTATAATTACAGTACATTAATTTCAGCTCAGGACCAAGATGACAAATATTGTAGTAGTTCTACCAACACTAGTATTCACCAGTACAGCTCCTCTTCCTAACTTTGTCACTACAGGTAGGTACCCTAACTATACTTTTCTAAAACAGAAAAATATCAAGACAGAGTGGAAATATGGTTACAAATTTTATTGTTTGTAGCCTGTTCATTTTTTTCTTTGTTCTAACTATCTTGGCAATTTACGGTTTTAAAAGGAAGATGACCTTCAAACCTACTGTATTATTATAAATGAATGGATGAGGGAAATGTAAAATCCAAATAATTATTAAATCTGGATGGTAAGTACCTGGAAATTAATTTACTCTTTAACTTTTATCTCATGCTGCAAATTTTTCTTAACTGGTATTTTAATTAGTGTCAACACCTAATTTCTTATATTTTCAACCACGTGCTACCTGAATACGACATTTCAAATCTCCCAACTTTCTCATCTTCTGCCTGTCATTTTCACTTCCATGTTAAGCCAGTCTCAGCTGCTACCTACCCCTTGACCCGCATTTCCTCCCACTCTCTCCTCGCTGACATTTAGTTCCAGTCACAGACCCCTCACCACTGTTCCTCAAACACACTCATCTTATTTTTGCCCTTACTGTTTCCTCTTTCTTGAAGGTTCTTACTCCCAGATTTTCATATGACTCTCCCTCATGTCATTCAGGTTTCTGCTCAAACATCATCTAAGAAGGGAAGCCCGACCAATTGATGTAAATCAGCACCCTTCAATATTCTTTAGCCCTTATCTTGTTTTAGAGTAGTAAGGACTACTTTACATTATATCATAAAATAATTTATGCATATGTTTAACATGTCTATGTCCCTCCCCAATGTTTACAAAACAAAAGCCAACTCCTCCTGACACTCAAAATCCCTTCATGACCTGAACTATCTTTCTACAAATTATACTTCTTCAGGTATCTTACTAACCAAACTTAACTACTCACATTTTCTTATACATGTGTCTCAATTTCGTTTTTCTATGTCTTTATACAGTGACCATCATCACTCACATGCTCAAATTCTACCTACACTGTAAGACTCAGTTTAAATGCCACCTTAACTGATGTTCCTAGCTGATACTCCTCTGAACTGCTACAATTCTTCATCTGTACCACTCTAAAGGCATTATTATTCTACATTTTATTTATTTAAAAACTTCCTATATTAATCAACATGCACCCTGAGTGCAGGATCTGTACTTAATTCACTTTTTAGATCTCTGAGTTACTTACATAAAAGAAGGATGCAAATATTTGTATGTTTTCTTGGATATTAGAAATTGGTATATGTATTAGTGTTACTATATTGAAGGGCAGAAAGAAAAGAAGAATTCAGTCAATAATTTCAGGATATGCTAATAAGTACCTGACACAATTAATTTGCTTGTTTTCTTTTTTGCTAAAAATACAGCTTATTTGCTTGTTTTCCAAACTTCCTTACTTCTACCTTCAAATAAACTTTTCTAATTAGTTTCTTACATTTACTAATCTTTCCTAATTTCTCTGGGTTCAAGTCACAGCTCTTTTCCTCATTAGCTATGTTAACCCTTCCAGGTCTCTTTTGTCTAATCTATAAAATGAGGTAGAAAACCTCAACTGCAAACAGGGTTACTATAGCATTAAAAATAAGATATTTGTAAAACCCAGCCTGGAACCTAATAGGCTCTCAGTGAATGGTGCCTATTAGGATATTATTTCTTCTACAGATATAGAACCAGCAGTTTAAACACATTTCAAGATATAAAGTTTGAATATTAAAAATACAAAGAACAAAATCTACCTGTATCTGCTCTAATCAAAATTGGACTGGAGTGCAAAGTAAGCCAAGATCATGTTTTTTCTGTTTTCAATTCAAAAAGAAAAAAACCTGATTTCATAAAAAAACAAAAACACAACATGTAGAAGAAGAAAGCATTTTTATGGTCACTGATGAGATAGACATTTTAATGGAAACAGCATTTGACTGCGAGAGTTAGGAAACCACCCTGGGTTCTGCAATTAACGAGCTAAGTGACCATAAGCAAGGCAATCCACTTTACAGAACCTAGATGAACTTTAAGTCTCTTCTTGTTTAGGGTTGATGATGTTTTTGGCTCAGTTCAAAATGCTGGAGTTCTTGTTGTTGTTTTGTTTTGCTTTTAAGAAAATGAAAACTATCACCCAAGTCATCTTATTCTATTCCTAAAAATACAATATCCAGATCACTTACACTAGTAGAGTGAAAATTAATTCATTCATCAAATTGACCACCAGTGATGTGAAAAGCTTGCTAGGATTAGTCTGAATTGCTAAAAATTCTGATGTATAGAACATTTAAAATTAAGAGAATAGACAAAATATATACAGAGCTATAATACATTAAAATAATAATTCTTATAAGCAAATATGACCCCCAAAAATGTTTTTATTATGGATTTTGAAAAAAGCAGATTTAAGTTAGAATAATAATAAATGGAAAATTTTAAAGTCACAAAATATTCCTAACTCCTACTTAACAGTAAACTCATATCATGCTTTTAAATTTGGGCATAAATTCATACTACACTCGTACACCTGGTCTTTTTTTAAAAAAAGTATTCCCTATGGATGCTGCACATTTGAGTATGGCTAAACACACAGGGAATGCCTAACGTGAATTTTATCATTAATTTACAGACAAATTTCAACAATCACTTAGCAGTAGTTTCCTTCAGATCATCATCATCCAAGCTTAACTCTCTATTCATCAGGAAACTTCTAGTTTAGCATCTATCCAAGTGACATTCACAAAGACAAAACTCACAGTGGTAAACCATAAATACAGGTGGGGCAAAAGTAGGTTTATAGTTGTTCCTATGGAAAATAATAGAATAATTAATAAATAATAATATAAGAATAAACTGTGTTTTGAGTCCTCACAACTGTAAACCTACTTTTGCCCCACCCTGCAGAACAGCCACTAATCTTTCCTATAGCTCACATGCATTAAACTTCCATTGATCATCACTCAACAATACTGACTCAGAGATCTGACCAGCAAAAAATCAAATCCATGAGTAAAGATAAATACAGTATACATAATTCCCTAGTTTCTCAGAACTAAATACTGCTTGGATAAAAGGTAAAAGCCAAGCTATTTTAAATCACAAAGAATGCTGAATCCTTCAAAGTTAATACATAATTTGCCAACCAGAACTCATCTTTGACTTTTGGACTAAAAATAAATTATCTAGCTCTAAATCCTATATTAAAGCTTGTCACACTGACACACAGTGTCTTGGCTTGATTGAAGAAATACTGTGCACAGCATTGTGCCACATGTACAGATGGCAAATTGGTTCAGAAACACTGCAACTAGAGTCAGAAGACCCCATGCTGTGTTCCAGCCTTGCCAATTCCTAAAAGTCAGTCACTGCCTCTCTGAAACTTATTCAACAAATAAATGGGGAAAATAATAATTGCTCTACTTACCTAAATGAATTATACCAAATTGTCCTAAGGATCAAGATGGACAATATGAAAGTGCGACTCTGTACATCTTTAAGCACTTTAAATATGAGAGGTATTACTAGTATTAGGTAATCAAAAAATATCTAGTGACTTGATTTCAATATAAAATTAACTTCTTAATATATTTTTCTTTATTCTAATGAACCAGAACAATGGTCCTTAGGTGGTATATATTAAAATCATCTGTAGAACTTCCAAAAGAAAAAATACACATGGCCCCATGTTTATCACTGTAGATTGTTTAGTGAGTCTGAAATCCAGAACTCAGTATTGAAAAAACAAACAAACAAAATTTGAATTCTGATGCATACCTAACTAAAGATAGCACATGAGATTAGATGAACTCAAATGTGAACCTATAATTATTATTATTTCAACAGAAACCTCATTTCATATTTAAACCAGAAACTATAGTTTGACACCAACTTTTATGTTCATTTTTATGTGAAAAGCAAATGGTAACTTACTTACTATTATGAAGAAATCTCCCCCCCCCCCCCACTCCTTTCCTGTGTCTATGTGTGTAAAAGAGTTTATTTAGAATGGCACATGTTTAGACCAACTAAGCCAGTTTGGACAGTCTAAAACTTTGATTGAGGTGGGCTGACTTTAAGTAACAGTGTAAATGCCACCCAATCACCTCAGATTTAGGCTTGACTTCTTCTGTGGCTGGTTTAGATGCACCAAGAGTAGTAGTATCACTGCTGCAGTCAGACATACCTAACAGTTAAATGTGTTAAACACATTAAATGATTTAGTTAAAAGCTGTATCACCTCACCAATATCTTTACAAATATTTCACAACATAACTGATTTACTTCAGTCATAATTTGCTTTGCAAAACTATCTACAAACATATGAGCATCTATGGATTATAACAAGAGAACACAACCAAAAATTCAGAAAAAATATGCAGAATGTAAGAATATGTACCTCAATGATTAAAAAATAATTTGATAAAATCATTTTAGATATAAAACAGAATTTAAAATATCTATTAATATATACTGTATTCATAATTGTACATAAATACTGTTAATATAATTAGTAAAAGTTTTCACAGGGATATAGATTAATAATTTTGCAATTACGTTATGTGGATAATAAAATTAAACAAATAAGTAAATAGCATATAGATACAGAGAACTAGATTTCTCACTGTTGGAGAAAAAAATATATAAATAAAAAAAAGAGAAATGCTAAAATAAAACCTGTGGTGTTGCACTGGAATCAATTATCTGTTAAACTCATGGTTTTTAATGTGTGTGTATGTGTATAATACACACACTTGTATGTATAGTCTTCCTAGCTTAGTTCACTGAGAGGGCCTAGAAGCAGTGATACCCAGTAACAATGTATATACCTGGTGCTCAGACCTTGGCCTCTACACACCATTCACCCAATAAAAGGGACCACAGCTTTTAAGCAGAAGTGGTTGATTCTAAGGCTAGACACCTATAAGTCCTTTTAGATAGTGATAAATTAAGTTCAGGTTGCTCATTAAGATAAACACATCAGTCTAGATAGCTCAAAAGCAGAAAGCTTTAGCAAAATATAGATAATTCTCAATTACATATAGTAGTGGGAAACAATTTAAAAATTAACCTAATATTCAACCATTCCCATCCCTACCATCATTACCATCTTTTAACCAAGTAACTAATAAATTAACTGTTTGGAGAAGTCTTTTTATTTTCCCACTCAGATTGTGTTACAAAGAAACTAATGAGAAGTAAAATGATAAGACTCTTAAAACTAAATTACTCCCTGAAAGAAAGCTAGCTGCAAATGAACTCTAAATTATTCAGTGTCCGGTGGCCTCGTTCTTCATAGATGGCTAGCTAAATTCCAGAACATTAGCAGTGAAGCCAACCAAGAACCAAGTGAACTGGAGAACTGCTTTAATTCTGTTACTAAATTCCCAAAACCATTTAAAATAAACCCCTCAATATCCACAGGTAATTTTTTTCAATGTAAAAAAGCTCAGGGTAAATAATCTAAGAATATAGGTTAATATACATATAGTTACATATAGAAATATTTATAGATATGTATATACATGAGTTAGTTTAGATTTCCTTAGAAGTAACCCCAACAATAATAAGCACATATAGTGCCCAGATTTTAGTTTCTAATATCATTCTTCAATAAAGGGGACGAGCAATGCTCCTTGGAGAATTGGCTGATTCTCGGACTGGAGCAGGAAATATACAAGATGAGCCTGGAGCATCTTGTAGTGCCAGAAAGTAAAAAGGTGCTTAAAAAAAATAAAACAACAACAAAAACTCACAATGATGGGGATATGTCAAAGGAATAGAGGAACCAACTGAAAGAACTCCCAGTGGCCAAAGCTGGAACAGTTTGAGCAACAAAATAAGTAAAGTAGTACTGGATTATACCTCAAAGTACAAAATAAATATCCATGAGTCAGTACTGATATATAAATGACTGAATAATTTAATAAGTGGGGGGAAAGAGGCAAATCTCCTCTCTAGAAAAAAATCATAAAAGTTTATATACTACTACACTGTTAAGAGGTAGAACTCCCCACTGCTTAATGTGCATTTCCTATAGTGACTTTCTTATAAAAGCACAACATGCAAAAAGAGGAGAGGAAAAAAATAACTTTACAAGGGACAAACTTGACAAACAGTATCTCAGGCCAGGTGATCAAGGTTAACATCAACAGTGCTAAGAAATATTGACAGTATTTATTTATTTAAAACATATCTTTTATTGATTTCAGATTGGGGAAGGGAGAGGGAGAGAGAGAGAAACATCAATGATGAGAGAGTCGTCATTGATCGGCTGCCTCCTGCACACCCCCAACTGGGGATGAGCCTGCAACCCAGGCATGTGCCCTGAACAGGATCGAAACGTGATCTTCTGGATCCTAAGTCGATGCTCAACTGCTGAGCCACGCCTGGCCAGGCAACAGTATTTACTCTTGATATGAGAATGGCACTTGACTTCTGTTGTCCTCCTCCAAAAATGCACTGCCCAGTCTAATCATGAGAAAAACATCAGACAAATCCCAAATGAGGGACAGTCTACATAATACCTGTCCTGCAGTCCTCAAAACTATCAAGTTTTCATCAAAAACCAGGCGTCTTAAAACCAAGAGGACACATAACAACTAAATGTAATGTGGTATCCTGGATGGGATACCAGAATAGGAACATTAGGAAAAAACTGAGGTAATCTGAGCATATGTTAGTGAATAATAATGTATAAATAGTGGTTCATGAATTGTGACAAATGTTCCATACCAATGTAACATGTTATTAACAGGGGAAACTGGGCATGGTGTATGTAGGAACCTCTATACTACTTCTGTAATAATTCTGTAAATCTAAAACTGATCTAAAATATGAGTTTATTATAAAATAATCTAAGAATACTGTGCTATATTTTATAATAATTAATTTTCAATAATTAATAAGTTTACATTATTAAAATACTAATTTGCTTTCATACACTTGGGAAAAAACCCAGTATAACTGGCAGTTTAACTATGACTATATTAACTACTATATTTATAAATATTAATATTCAAATTCCTATATTGCAAAAATCCATGAACTGAAATCTTTAGTAACATCAACTTGGAAATTCAATCAATATTTAGGTGTCAGGCACTGAGCTAGGTCTTAGGGATTCAATTCTAAGTCAAAAAAGAAAATAAGGCCCGGCCGGGCGTGGCTCAGCAGTTGAGCGTCGACCTAGGATCCAGGCGATCAGGGTTCGATTCCCGGTCAGGGCACATGCCCAGGTTGTGGGCTGCAGCTGATCAATGACTCTCTCATCATTGATGTTTCTATCTCTCTCTCCCTCTCCTTTCCTCTCCCTGAAGTCAATAAAGATATATTTTTAAAAAATAAAAAATAAATAAGATATGGTCCCACCCTGGCCAGTATGGCTCAGTTGGTCGGGCACTGTCCCGGGCACAAAAAGGTTGCTGGTTCGCTGCCAGGTCAAGGCACATGCCCAGGGTTTGGGGCTAGATCAACAGTGGGGGGCGTGCAGGAAGCGGCCAATCAATGTTTCATTCTCATAATGATGTTTCTCTTTCTCTTTCTCTTTCTCTTTCTCCCCCTCTCCCTTCCTCTCTCTCTAAAAATCAATACAAAATCTTTAAAAAAAGAAAAAAAAGATGTGGTTCCTGTTTTCATGGAGTTTGGAGGCAGTGGAAGAGAAAGACAATCATATAATCACACAAATAAATGTAAATTGCAACTGTGGTAAATGTATGATGTTACTACCTAATCTAGAAGGTTACAGTATTCCCTAAGGAAGCAAAACTCAGATGAGGCATGAAGGTAAAGTAAAGAAAGAGTGGTCTAGACAGGGAGAAAAGCGTGTGTAAGGAAAGGCCTTGTAAAGGTAAGGAGCAAGGCAGTTACAAAGGCTAAAACAAAGTCAGCTTGGTTGACGTGGAAAGTTAGGCAGGGGAGAGGGACTGGGAAGGGGGAAGGAACAGGGGGGAAAGGGTCATTGGGGAGAAAAAGGGACATCTGTAATACTTTAAACAAAAATAAAAATTATAAAAAAAAAGAAAGAAAGAAAAAAAAAGAAAGTTAGGCAGAACATGGTAAAAGATGAGGCTCAGAGGGCTAAGCACTGTTAAGGAGTTTCATTTTACCCTAGAAGCAATGGGAAGCCATAAAAAGAGGAGTGGAGAGTGCCAATCAGATGTGTTTCGAAATAAGTCACTGTGCCTTCAGGATGAATAACGGATTAGAAAGCGCCCAAACAGAAGTAGGTAGACAGGACTGGAGGCTTTCAGGCAAGACGATGGTAACAAAATGAAGTGGTAGCAGTAGAAATGGGAAGAAGGAGACAGATTCAAGAGATTAATAAAATCTAACACACTGGATATATCAGGGTGAGAGTGTTATTAAGGATCACTCCTAGTTGTCTGGATTTTACACCTGGAAAGATAGTGGAGTCTGTTCAATGAAATAAGGAACAGAAAAGGAGGACAAACAGAAGGTTTGGGGGGGCAGTAAGAGGGAAATCAGTTTAGTTTTGGAAATATTGTATTTGAGATACCTTTACTATATTCAAGAAAGTGCCAACTACAAAGCCAGATATACAGGTCTAGAGCTCAAAGGGAATAGAAAACACTCATCATGTTCATGGAAAAGCTCACATCTTCATCCTAGAAAAGCAGTTAACTACAATCCCCAAATATCCAAGAAAACATTAGACTTCGACCATCTGTATTAAAACAAAAAGTTGAGAGAGAACATGGCAATATTTTATCAGCTAAAACAAAAACTGCTAGACAGGTATTTTTTTAAAATCTTGGTTCAATAGTATAGTAACTATGTCACTAATTGTATAGTATTTTAAAGTTTTAGCATGACTGGCCCATGTTATTGGAAATGATCTATATTTGCACTGTCCAATAAAGTAGCCATGAGCCACATGTGGCTATTGAGCACATGAAATGTGCCTTGTGTGACAAGGAACTGAGTTTTTAAAATCCTATTTTTAACTAATTTAAATAGCCACATGATATTAGCATGGGTTTAGTGCTTCCTTGTGTAGTTCATCTAATCCCCAACAACTACCTTGTGAATTAACTAAGACTGGGTGTCGGGGCTAGAGGGATTAGAGAAGTAGAAATTTTCATTCCATCTGCTTATTATATTACTTGAATTTTTATTTCAAGAATATATATTACTTGTATAATTAATATGTCATATAGAAAAACTGTGAAATGCAAAAAGAGGAAGATAAAAATAATCTGTAAACCTACCTTTAAGAAATAATCTACAAATAACATTAGCCATATATTAAGAGGATCTGCATTTTTAACCCTTTTGTGAGTATTAGTAGTACCTGTAGCACCACTGATTCAAGCTACTCTCTGAGTTTTAACACATTTTGCTTCTACCCCTCCCCATTCTAAAACACCTTGGAAATCCTGTTAGGCAGCTTCATCTCCAGAACTCTCCCTCAAAACTGCTAAAAATAAACATTTAACAGTTCCGTTGCCTATCTCCCTTTCACCATCACCCTCTTGTCACCAATGTCACACACTTTAATTAGAATCCAATCTCTACCCTGCAATGTCCTGAAATCATTTAGTCACTATAGTGAAAAGAGTCGTGAAGCTCTCCTTTTACTTCTTGAGTGATCTTGGACTAATTATTCCTGCTGGTTTCTATACCTGTTTCTTCACTGGTTAACAGAAAATAAGAATTCCTAATACACAGGTAGCATTTATAAAGCATAACGCCTAGCCGGAGTAGCCCTCAATAAATGACAACTATTATGGACTTCTATGTGCCTAGAGCTGCCCTAGATGCTGAAGGTAGCACTTTGAAACAAAACATATAGGGTCCTGGCCATCCTGAAAGTCACATGCCACTGCATGCCCCCAAGGACTCTTTTCACCTGGGATTTGAATTCCTGACCCATCCCTTATTAGGTATGTGACCTCATATAAAGCACTTGATCTAAAATCTCAGTTTCTTCATTTCTAACATGGTAATGTTATCTGCTCTATCTACTTGACATAACTGGAATAAAAATGAGTATATATGTGAAAGTGCTTTGTAAATCATTATATGCTAAATAAACAGAAGGTATTAAACAAAGAGTAACATATTCTTTTCTAGGGCAAAGCTTTCCTTCCAACCAGTGTGCCAAAAATGGACTACAGATGTGCTGAAATACTGACCCACTCTCCCCGCCCCCTCAGCCTTCAGGGAGCCAGGGAGGGCCTGGCTATAGTTTGTCATAAATATATACTGTAATCATTTTCCATGTGTGCCACGATGCAGAAAAATCTGGAAAACTTGCTCTAAAACACTATCTCATGTTAGCAGAAATTAGTTGGCCAACTTACTCCCTCCCCTGGATGATTTGGGATTCACCACTAATCTCTGCTGTTCTTATGATCCTGCTCCAAAGACAGTGTGTCACAGTTTCCCAAAAGATAAAAGAGGATCAGCCTGACCATCAAGGAGCTGCTAGCCAAATGCTATATAGACATACAAAAATGAAACAAAATAAAAATTCTTTGGTAAGAATATGGCAAAGATATTGCTATATTTTCACAAAAGATTTGAGCAGTTTCCAGCAACACCTGCCTGTAGCCATCCTAGACAAAGGCCTAGAAGTAATGGAGGAGAAAGGGATACATAATAAGATAGAGGAGAGAAAGAGAAAAGGAATCAAGGAAAGAAAACATATACTTTTGTCTTGTAGAAAATGGCTGATAATCTGCAAGAGCTATTCAGTGGCTTCTATGACTGCCTAAAGCTAGTAGAGACCAAAGATAAGAATATTTTCAGATTCTTTTGTTTCATAGTATTTTTCATACATCCTAGAACCAATGCTGGTGCATATCTGACTTTTAGACTGTCATTGCCCCTAAGTCATCATCTTTCATATTATATAGAACTACTCTTCCCAGTCTGTACATACAGTTTTTCATCTCTAGCCATATTACCTTAAACTTTGTGTTGAATTTACTCCTTCCTCCATCCTGAACTCATTCCTTACTCTATCCCAAATTTATCGTTCTGGAATATATTTACACTTCTAGACTCTCACAATGTTGAGTTTATTTATTACTTAAAATCTTTATTTTCACATTTTTCTATTCCTCATACATCATAATACATACACAGAGAGATTTATATCCGTCCTCACAGGAAAAGTCTACCAAATAACACTCCAAATTTATTTCTTTTTGTCCTGTTTTGTGGTATGACATTCAACCAGGTGTTCATCCACTGTAGATTAATAAAAGATCTTCTTTTCTTAATGTCTGATAGAAAATCAGGTGAGATACTTCCAACTAAGGCCAAAAAAGGTGTAAAGAATACATGGTAGAAGCAGTCTAGAGCACTAGCTAAGAACTCACAAACTAGAGCAAGACAATCTATGTTCAATCCTGGCTCCACTTGTGTGACTCTGAACAGATTACTTTAGCTTCTGTCAATCATTTGGTTTCATTAGTAATCACTTAGTTTCTTCATCTATAAAAATGGGAATTTTAGCTACCTTATAAGGTTGCTGTGAGGATTAGATGAGATAATCATGTAAAGCACTTAGCATAATGCCTGGCACACAGTAAGTAAATGAATGTTAATTGTTGCTATGGTGTTAGATATAATCTATCTTCTGACTTCGTCATTAGATTAGAAGGAAACTAATTTAGCATAATTTACTCTTTATAAAGTTATGTTTTCTGCTCCTCCCCAAGTGAGGATGTTAGACAGAAGGAAAATTATTTTATTTTGTGAGCAGAAGAAACTGGTTACTGTATATAGACTATGATGAACTGTATAGGTCTCTTCAAGTTCCAACAGTCTATGAAACAAGTGTCAAACATTTAGAACTTAAATCCTTGATCAACAAACACTTCACAACCAAATCAATTAAGTTCAAATATGCACTCTAAACTTACATTAAGTTTGGAAGGTTACTAACTTCTTCACAAGAGAGAACATCATTATATACCTAATATAGAACAGTGGGAAAGGGGATGTTAAGATAAGCAGCAACATAATGAAAGTTATAGACCATACTATTGAAACATCCTAGTAGGTTGGTGATATTTAATATGTATTTAAAAACTAATAAACACATTAATTTATAAGTCCACGGATTTCCACAGCACTGGCCACAAACAGCTATCCCTAAAAAGAAACCTCAAAACCACAAATCAGGAACTATAAAGTAAGCAGTCTTCCTTCCTTCTCTAGGTGTAGGAAGGAATTTAGAAACACTGACGTTTTGAAGTAGAGAGATTTCAGTATAAAGCTAGAATCTCAGCACTCTACTCTCCCCAAACAAGCTACAGTATTTACAAGTTGAAAAATAACAGCCCCACAAAAAAAGTTTATATTAACTTCAACAAGACACTAAGACATGATTATATATCTGGAGGTTATATATCTCATATATACATTTCATATATATATATGTATGTGTGCATATATATATTTTAATATACATACACATACACATACACCATCCCGAGGTTCTCTATCTCCTTTCAGAATTTGATAAAAAGAATAGATTCTTCCCCCTCCCCTACCCAAAATGCATTCAAACAAAACTTTGCACATAACTTCAGAGTTGCAGCTGAGTCACAAACCTCATAAAAGATGGATCCTAAGACTTAAGCCAGGATTAAGATAATTTTAAAAAGAATGAAAGTGAGGCAGAGATTTTTAATCCAGAAAATAAAATAAGATTAGAAATACTTTCTATTTTCTCAGATAATGAGTGTGAGACATAGTAGTAGGAAGAGGGTGTTGGCCATGTCTAGCAAGGAAAACAAACAGGACAAATGGGAAAAAAAGTGTAACTAAAACAGTACTAACATATTGTGTTATAATCACTGAGATAGCAGCAATTAAATGGCCAATTTCTGCAGCCTCAACACAGGGCTGATTTAAAGTAACCAATTCTGGTGCACGTTTCCATGCCAATGAAGTTAATTAACTTCACCTTGCAAGGTGAACAAACCCTTGCAAGGTGAAAGCACAAGTTTATGAAAATTCTTACAAATCTTCCAATTTTCCTTATAAAATAAGAACCGAGTTAGAGAAATTATATACTTTAGGAGAAAACTAAGGGAGGGGGAACAGAAATCCTCAAAGGGGGTGGCTAAAGGATTTGCAAGAAGTGTAAATTACACTTTTTGAGATCAAAGGGCTCAAGAGAGAGATAAGAACAAAGCAAAGGATGAAATAATAAAATAAAAGGAAAAAGCATCTACAGACTGTTCTTTAAAAAAACAAAACAAAAACCTCTTTCCTTTTCCTAGACACGTAAACAGTAGTTATTTGGCAAAGTGGAACGGACGAGAAGACGACAGCACAACTTCCTTCCCAAACTCCAGCATTCCTCGGACGTTCCCACGTAAGCAAGGCTCCTCCCTCTGCACCACTGTCCAAAGTACCTCTCGGAGGGACTATCACTGTCTCCCTGCCTCTCACTGCGGGAGAGAGGACGTGGAGGATGCAGGGAGGGGAACGAAGTAAAGGCTGGACACCGAACCTGAAGGTGGCCAACTCTGAGACTCAATCGAGAAAGACCTGGATCCTGCAACCCCTTTTCCCACGCAATGCATGCAATGCCAAGAAGGTGCCACCTTGGAAGGGCCGCCCTCCCTCTACACCGGCTGTTTCGGGGGACACACTCGGGGTCAGTAGGAACGAAGGGTAAGAAACCAAAGGCCGAATACTTGGGCAGATATGGAAAGACTAAGGATAGAAGTGCCTTGTGAAAAAGTCCGGAACCCCAAAGTCAACGTGTCCGCCACAGCCAACCCCTCAGACTAGCCTTCCCCGCCTCCTTCCAGGTGGGCCAGCTCCGCCCTCACCTGTCCGCTGGGAGCCCGGCAGGTCTCACGTCGAGGATGATCCCTGCAGCTGCTCTCTGGAATCGTCTCAATACTTGGAAAAAGTGAGCGGAAAAGCAACTTGGGCCTTTTCCTTCTTCTCCTCCCCCCACGCACCTCGGCTCCTCGGGGGCGGGCTGCTAATGCAGCTGTCACAGCCCCTCACTGACCAACCGCCGAGGAAACAGACCCGGGACCTCCCAGTTCGGCCTTCGACACCAACAAGAAGAGCAGCGGGGCCGGAAGTGAGGAAACCGGAAGCAGCGCTGTCTTTGGCTCTGGATGGCCTCTCTCTCTCAATCTCGCCCGGCCGAGCCACGTCTCTATGGTGCCAGCGCACCACCCCCGAAGCCCCCTCCGCCCCTTTCCCGGAGAGGCTGGCCCCGCCCCTCCCGCTGCGGCCTTAGCAACCACATCCGGGGCTCCGCCGGTGCGGTTGCCCGGGTAATTTTCTGGCTTCCGCGGGATCACAGAGGGGTGTGTGCCCGGCTTCCGAGGCACCTGCCAGAGCTGGGAGCTTGCGGAAGGGCGCGCGAGCCTCATCTTGACTGGTCGGAGGTCTCCAGGAGCCCTCAGCGTCCCTTTCTCACTCACACACCCCAGCCTCACGCGTTAGGCGTCCCCCCTACAGACGGTGAGCCGGCGGCGGGAGGGTGGAGGTGGCCGTAGCTCACCGCCACGCAGATCACCGGAGAGCCCAAGCTTCATTCTCAGAAGCGGGAGAGCACGGAGGCTGTTCCAGTCCCGCGGCGGGTGGGAAGGTGGAGGGGATAGCGGGTTAGGGAGCAGATGGGATGCGGGCGCCTCCCCCCAGCTTCCTCGGCGCCGGGGAGAGCCCCTCCCGCCACGTCACTCACGCCCCCCGCGGGGAGAGCAGCCCGCCCACGCCCGCACGCGGAGCCCCGTCGCCGGCTCCGTCGCTCTGACCACTGGAATTCCGCTCTGCTCGCTCGCTGGCCGCGGGTCCCCGACGCTTCTCTTTCCCGCGCCTCTGTCTTTATCCCTACGACCGATTTCTCCTTTCTTCGCTCGCGCCGTTCCTTAAGTCGATCACCGCCCTGTCTGCAGATGCCGCTGGACAACCCCTTTTCTCAGAGCCCTTCGTCGTTTCCCGGCTGGAGGCCCCGAACTGTACCCGGGACACTCGCCCCGGCCCCGGCCCCGGCCCCGGCCCCGGCCCCGGCCCCGGCCCCGGCCCGGCCCGCGCGGAGGGCGCCTGGCGCGCGGCGGTGCTGGGCTGGCCGGGGGCGCGTTCCCACACTGTACACACGGGCGATTCATCCGCGCGGCTCCCGGTCACGGCTCGGGGCTGCTTTTCCGTTCACAGCCGTGGCTGCTCCTTTTTACGGCCATTTCGCCTGTAGAAGTGCGAAGGGAAACCGACAGTGCGCCCCGTGGGGTTCATCCCTCCTTACCCCGTGCTTCTCGCCCGCCTTTCCCTGTCCCGTCAGCTAGCAAGATAGGTTCAGTAACCTGGAGCCAAAGGCAGGCTCTGCCCCTGCAACTTTCTGGGGCGCTCCCGTGAGCAGCGTACCCCTGTACAGATACCTTCCCCTATCCGTGAATTAGTACCCACGGCACCACAAATGCTTCGAGGGTAAAATAACAGTATTTTCTGAGCTCCCCAGAACATCTTCCTCTAACAGAAACAGTACTGAAATCCCAAAACATCAATTTGTATAGAAAGGGCCCTTGCCGGAAGTGGCTCTGTTCTTAAAAAAGCAAATATATATAAATATATATGCCAATTCACTCCAACTGTAACTTAAGTTCTGTAGCTTACTACGGGCTTTTCTGTTCAAAGCCATCCTGTTAGTCTTCTCAATTATAGGAAAAGGGCCCCAATTAGAATCATTTCTGCTCTTACTGTGCAGGAACCGAATGGAACTGAGTAGCTGAGTACGAGTGTCCTGAGGGTTCCACAGCGGGCCTAGGAGGAGGCGCCTGCAGTGCAGGTGGCGCTGGACGGACGTGTGCTTAACTGTTTGAGCCGGCTGCTGCCTGAAGGATTCCTGCTAGCTGTCTTGAGTTTGGGGACATAGAGCTTCATTACAGTTAGTCTATTAGTCTGTCACACTCAGGTTTTTCTTATATTAGAAAGGTGGACCCTTGGCTTTAGTTATTTGTCCTTAGCTGGACGGTGTCCTTGGAAGCTGCTGAGGGTTTTGATAGGGATTCTGATGGACTTGGAACCGCTTGGAACTAACGCTGACTTCTGCTTAGTGGAGATGGCTGTTAATCATGTTAGTTACTTTTTAGTCTAGTGTGATTCTGATGCTTTGCATGATTAGTCCTCATGCATAGTGTGCAAGGCTATGTACAGGGTTAATCTTCCCAGTGATTTCTGCTGCCCCAAGGGAAACCAGAATACAAGTTGGCTTGAAGAAAATACTGGTAGCCGCTTTAGCTGGTGATGGAAAACAGTGAAATTCTATGCACTTTCTTTGGGTAAAGGGAGCAGTAACAAGTATTCTTTGGATTTGGGGAAAATTTTTCATACTAACTGAAAGATCTTATTTCAAACCTAACCCTACTTAGATGGAGACATTTGTTCCTCCCTCTTTCTCCCCTCCCTCCTTTCTTCCTTTTTCCCTTCCTTCCTATATTTCTTTCTTACCTCCCCCACTCCCTGCCTCCCTTTTCTTTCTTTCCTTTTACTTCCTTTCTCCCCTCGGTCCCTCCCACCCTCCTCCTGCCCCTCCTCCTCCTCTCTCTCCCTCCCCTCTGCTAGGGCTTGGGGAATTCTACTTGTCCATTTTTAGGAAGCATGGATAACTGCTTTTCTCTCAGTTGGTAATTATGTTTGGAGTGGTAAGAAAAAGGAAATAGCTGCCTGCCATATATGCTTATGACAGGGAGATTTTCTACTTATTTATCTTTGCACTTTTATTGGCTATTATTCAGCTTTCAAAAAAATCAGGCACCATGTTTTCATTTGGCTTGTGAGGAAGTCTGGCAGCCTATCTTTCATTTATTGACCAGAAGGAAAGGAGGCATAGGTTAAAGGATATTATCATGATTCCTTTCTGAATGAAGTAAGTGTGAATATGACCTTTTCTCTTTGCTTTAGGTGATGAATATTGTATACTGCTTATCAATATTATTTCCCCAACAGAACGGGGAAGGTGCTACCTTCAGATCTCTTCTAGGGGAATCCTGGTAATGTTGTAATACTTTTATCACTCTTATTAGCAGTTCCCTTTTCATGGAGAGATAGTTACTGATTGCATGGTACAATTCTCTGGAAACAAGTTCTTTATTAGAATTTACTGATTAATGGAACACTTAAAGGAGCCCATGAATAGTAGAATGAGTAGAACAGAAGAGTAGACTTTGTTTTAACTACAAACAGAAAAAACCTGAACTTATTATAATTCCATTACCTAGAGTTAACATTCAACATTTTGGTTAATATCTTTTTTTTATGCGTACTATATATATTTTTTCTTCATTTATTTAACAAATCATTATTGAGAACCTTCTGTTTGCTAATCACTAAGCACTGTAGGAATAGCCATGAGCCTCTGGCCTCATGCAACTTTCAGTATATGTTGTATTTGCTGGCATACAGTTTTGTATTTTGCTTTTTTTACTTAATATAGTATGAAATTTTCCTCATATCATTAAATTTTCTCCTTTAGTAACTCTGTTAGTAGTATTTTAACATATAGATTTTTCTTAATTTACTTGTATCTAATCCTTTTGGTTGCACATTCAGGTTATTTTTAGTCTTGTCTATAATTATAAAACAAAGTGAGGAATATTATAGTGTGGTTGAATTCTAAGATAATTTCCAATGATCATCACCTTGTATAATTCCCTCCCCTGTGAACATGATAGGATATCATTCCCATGATTTGTTATATGCAAAAAAGATTTTGCAGATGTAATTAAGGTTACTAATCAGTTGAGTTTGAGTTAATCAAAAGGGAGATAATAATCTGGGTGGACCTGAACTGATTACATGGGCCTTCTAAGAGCAGAGAGTTTTCTCCTGTTGGTGGAAACAGACAAAGTCAGAGAGATTGGAATCATGAGAGAGATTTGACATGAGGAAGGTTCTCTGTTGCTGAAATGAAGAGGGCCACAGGCAAGCACCTGACATAGGCCTCCAGGAGCTGAGAGCATGTTGACAGCTAACAAAAAACAAGGACCTCAGTCCTACACCCACAAGGAGTTGAATTCTGCAAATAACCCGAATGAGCTTGGAAGCCAGTTCTTCCCCAGAGCCTCCAGATAAGAGTCCCACATGACTGGCCTCTTGATTTCTGCCTTGTGAGACCCTAAGCAGAGGACCCAGTAGAGCTCACCTGGACTCTGACCTACAGAACTTGTGAGATAATAAATGGCTGTTGTTTTAAGCCACTAAATGTGGGATAATTTTGTTATGCAGCAATAGAAAATGAATACATTTATAGGCTAGATTATTTTTAAATCTGTAATTATTTGGGGAGAGTAAATCCCAGGTATGGACTTGCTGAATAAAAGTTATGCACATTTTTAAGGTTTTTGTATCATATTGCTAATTTGCCCTCCATAAACTTTATACCAATTTATGTGCCTCCTAATAACCTATGTTACTGCATTCTGGCAAACACTAGATACTACCATTCTGACAGGCAAAACAAAAACAAAAAGGTATCTCCTATTTTGAAAGAAGATTTACGTTTCTTTATTTGGGGTTCAGTTAGTAAGTCTTTTTTAGTGAATACCTATTTTTATTCTTTAGTTGGCTTTATTGTTCACATAGAGAAAATAGTCCCCAACACATAGTACAGCATTTCTCTGCTGTAATATTTTCAAGGCATAGAATGATTAATGAGCTTAACTGAGAGAATGAGTACTTCTGAGAAATATTAGCTGCTGCCAGTCTCCCAGACGTAATAATGTGGGAGAAGGGAAAGTGTCAGCTTTGTTGATTAGGCAGTAGGTGTCTTATTCTTTTCTAGGGAAAAAGTCTAGCTTGTCTGATTCAGCATTTGAAATGCAGTTATTTCAGGAATAAAGATATAGTGTATCTTACCAGGGAAAATTGTAGCTTTGGCTATTGTTTTAGAAGGAAATATATACTATTACCTATCAGAAAAAATAACTAACATCTTCCTAAATAAACATGTCACTTTTCAATTTGATCAAGATAACCGGTAATCTCTGATTATGTATATTATATTGCTTTATTCAGGATGGGGTAAGGAAGGAAATTCAAATTACTTTTCCTGTAATCCTTGTGATTTGAGATAATAGGGTTTTTTTCTGACAAGTGAAATAAGGTAGAAGGACAAAAGAAAAGAAGAAAGGAAGAAGTGAGAGAAGTTGGGAGATTAAAGAGTCATTTTGCTTGGTAGTGTCTTAAAAATTGATTCTTGCCATCTCAATTTTTGAAGGCTGGTATCTTCCTAATAAGAGCAAGATATTTTTAAATTTTTACTTTGAAATAATTGTAGATTTATAGGAAATTGCACAAAAACATACAGGAGATCCCATGTATAAGCAAAATTTTTATTTTCAGTTGAATAGTCAAATCTTATTTAGTTAGAAAGGTTATCCCTCCCTTGGTTGCTGCTTGTGTTCACAGAATGCATAATGGCCTATTCTTCTATGGAGGTCTGATACTGCTTTTGTTGTTGTTGTTGTTGTTAGGTTTGGATAGGCATTGGAAATACTGACTTGGCTTGGTGCTGAGGGCATAGAATGTGTAATTGTTATCAGAGGGGGCCACACCAGTGTGATTCAAGGACACTGTAATATAGTGAAAAGAATGGTAGACTTGACATTAGAAAGCCTGGATTCCAGACTGTACTCAACCACATTATAACTGTATGAGCTTTGAAATCCAGTTTTACTTTCCTGCTGAGTTTTTTTGGAATATAGGAAGTAAAGCAGTTTGGAATCTAAAGCCTAGGCTATCATAATTATAACCAAGATCTTTCTTGCAGTAACAACAGTAAACTCCTTCACTGGTTGTAATTCCTATGATAAAAATTACTTCTTTGATTTGGACAAGAAAGGCAAAGGAATTCTGACAAAAAGTTTTTTCAAAAAATTTTGTCCAAAAAAAAATGCAAGTGTCATCTTGAAACCTGGGAGGACAGCAAGAAAAACTAGAGGGATGGCGCACCCACAGTATTTCACACAGCAGTAACGCCACACATCAGATTAGCCTAAAGCCTGTAGCTTCAGTACTGTTTGTTTCAAGAAACTTGGCTTTCCGTATATACAGAGGTGGGCAAAAGTAGGTTTACAGTTTATTCTTGTATTATTATTAATTATTATATTATTTATTTGTATTATTTGTCTTTTTCCATGTGAAACTGTAAACCTACTTTTACCTACCCCTATATTATAAAATCTCTGAAGTTTATAGACTGACACAACGAAAGGGACACTAGAGAGATGAGAAAAATGATGAGATCATCACAAAGCATGTATTGAACACCTTGTAAGGTGCTAACTATTCTGCTAAGAGCTTTATACTAGCTCATTGAATCCCACTGAATGTGCAATAATCCTATGAGGCAGGTGCTATAGTTAACCTCTATTTTACAAGTAAGAAAATTGAGGTCAAATACTTAAGTAAAGTACCCAAGATCACATAAGTACTAAGTGGCAGTCGCTTGTCAATTCAGGTGTGTCTGGCACCAAAGCCCATATCTTTACACTATGATAAGCCCTTTATTTTACAGATAAGGAAGTGGAGAGGCTACAACCCAGGGTCACGCTTTCTCTTAGTCTAGGTCTTTTTCTTATATACTCTTAATAATTTTTCTATTCCTATGCATTTTGTCAAGCATTGCTGGCTTCTGTGCATCTAGCTAATGTGTCAAATTGATACAAAAGTTAGGAGGTTTTTACACATTTAGATAGAATTAGATTTCGATTTTTAAACTATGTGATGAAATCACTTGATTTAATTTTCAGTGAAGCATTTTCTACCAGATTCCTATAAAGGAGACACTGTCTCTCATGTGCTATTAAAAGTTGGACCTTGTGACTGCTGTCTATGTTTCTTTTAGAGAAGTCAGAGGGGCAGTCTGTGACTTCATGTAAAAAATAGCCACCAAAGATATATCCAGCATCATTTTTAGTTCTTTAATTTTGGTAAGCCCACGTTTTCAAAACAGATTAAATTTGTCTGGTTTATTTCAGAAGTATATATTACAAAGCATTCAAAGGCAAGTGAAAATTCAAATGCACAGAGCAGAGCCAGAGAGCTTTTTACAGAGGCCCTTCAGAAGGTAAGCATTTCTCCTGCTTTGGTTATTGTATTTTCAGAAACATGTTCCTATTCTTTTTTATTATTAAAGGCATAACCGATTAGCATAAATATTTTTTTAATATTCAGTTGACATATCATTGCTAAAAATGCTGTTTTGTTTGTTTTTACATTTTCAAGAGGCAGAAGATACACTGTCAAACCCTAGAAGGATTCTACTGTTTTCTTCTCTACCTTGAAGAGACTTGAAAATTAATGGGTAACATTTTGCATGAAAATTTCTGAATGCTATTTGTTCTTATCTCTTGAGGCCTTCTGTGGAGAATTAATAGGAGGCTGAATGTACAAATGGATAAAATGGATCGTCTTAAAGGATTGAAGTTCCAAAAATATATCAACAGGACTGGACAGGTTTGACATAATGAGATTTCTATTTTAGCTTGACTTCTGGAACTCTGAATAAACTATAAACTGAGCTACATAAGGTCCTGGGAAGGAGGTTTCTTTTCTAAACCATTCTAGCTACATATAACATTTTTCTTATTTAGATCCTTTTAAATATATATATTTAGTCATCAATTTCCTGAGGAATAAGACTATTATACACGTACCAACTTTTAACATATAAAGTGGGAAAGAAAGCAACAATTTGTGTCACACTGGAAAAGACATTTAATTAAGGAAACAGACCCCAGGAAGAGGAGAAATCTCTGAATAAGCACTGGTTGAGATGGCAGAAGCTTCCGTAGATGCCTCAACTCTCCCTGCAACAGTGAAAAAAAAGAAAAGTCTATCCATTGAAGAGAAGATCGACATTATAAACGCAGTAGAAAGTGGAAAGAAAAAAGCAGAGATTGCAGCTGAATATGGAATAAAGAAAAATTCATTGTCTTCCATTATGAAGAATAAAGACAAAGTTCTAGAAGCCTTTGAATCTCTGAGATTTGATCCAAAGAGAAAGAGACTGAGAACTGCTTTTTACACAGATCTGGAAGAGGCATTAATGAGATGGTATCGAATTGCTCAGTGTCTAAATGTACCAGTTAATGGTCCAATGTTGCGCCTAAAAGCTAATGATTTTGCCCAGAAACTGGGACATAATGATTTTAAGTGCAGTAATGGTTGGCTGGATCGCTTTAAATCCAGGTATGGTTTAGTATTCAGAGCTCAACCTGTAGAAGCTACAGGTGTATCAGTAGACCCTTCAACTGTTTGGCAGCAAAATATACTTCCTTATTATTTAAATGATTATCATCCTAAAAATGTTTTTAATATAAAAGAGACTGGGCTGCTTTATCGAATGTTACCTACAAATACATTTGCATTTAAAGGAGAAACATGCTCAATTGGAAAGCTGTGCAAGGACAGAATAACCCTGGTAGTTGGGACAAACATGGATGGCTCAGAGAAACTTCCTTTGCTCATCATTGGGAAAAACAGAAATCCACACTGTTTCAAAGGTATAAAATCATTGCCTGTGTATTATGAAGCTAACAGAATGGCATGGATGACCTCAGATGTATTTGAACAGTGGATGCGGAAACTCGATGAGAAATTTCAAGCCCAGCAGCGAAGAGTTGTGATTTTTGTTGATTCTTTTCCTGCACATCCAGAGGTAAAGAACCTAAAGTCCATTGAGTTAGCATTTTTTCCATCATGTTTGTCTTCCAAATTTATAGCTATGAAACAAGGTGTTATTAAAAGCCTTAAAATCAAATATCGGCACTGTCTTATCAAGAAATTTTTAAGTTCTGTTGAAGGCAGCAAAGAATTTACGTTTTCCCTATTAGATGCAGTTGATACATTGCATCTCTGTTGGAGGGCTGTAACCCCAGAGACTATTGTTAAGAGCTACAAAGAGGCAGGATTCAAATCTCAACAGGGAGAAAGTGATAAGACAAATTCAGAGACCGACACTGGTCTTGATTTGGTTGCCCATGCCCAAGCAGCGGGGGTAGAATTTCCTGAAGGTTTATCTATAGAAGAGTATGCCGCCCTGGACGATGACTTGGAGACATGTGAAGTGGCACCAAATGGTGATGAGGTGTTGACCAAAGAAAGTAAATCGGATGAAACTGGATTTTATACTTCCGATGAAGAGGATGATGGTGGATCTCTGGGAAATGAACTTCCTGTACCATCCAAAAATGAGGCAATAACTGCTTTAGATACTCTTAAAAATTTTCTTAGAAGTCAAGATATGAATGATGGGCTTCATAATTCTTTAGCAGACCTCGAAATTTTTATTAACTCTTTATCACCTAAATGATTATTTATTTTATAACATCTGAAGAGTAATACCTTTTCCTGATGTATTTTACTGTATGAGGTATGTAAAGGGAAACTACCACTTGAACATAAAAAAAATGAAAAAATTAGTAATCTTGGTTTACTTGCAAGTGTCTTTGGTCTGAATAGCAAAATTCCCTAGGTAGATTAAATAATGATTAAGTAAATGAAAAACTTGAATTTCAATTTAGCAAGCTTTTGGAAAGTAGAAATGTATTTCAGAGGCCTTGTACTTGAAAAATATGGTATATATGTTAAAAATAAAAAACTCTCCAGCTGTCTGATTTATACAGGCTGAACTGCTGATTGCTATTTTTTTTTATGTTCCCATCATGTTCTAGAATATTTTAACTTATCTACCTCATTTAAGAAAGAAAATATCTATTATTGCTTAGGTATTTATTTTTATAAATACATATATATGCTGAGTATATCCTAACTACGCTCTTAAGTATCAAGTATTAATTTTAAATTACTTATTTTTTCTCATAACTAGCTAATCTTCCTAAAAAGAAATTATAAAAAATTATTGAAAATAAAATCTGAGCCAATTATATACCAAAATGATTAAAAATTTGTCTGAACTATTTTCAAGTTATTTCTATATAAGGTCAAACAAAAGACTGTGGCCTTGTCAGATTTTTTTGTCACCTATAACCAGAAGATGATGTGGATTCTTCCTAAATATTTGTATGTATATGTGTGTGTCGAATAGCAAAATACATTATTGAAACATTTGTTAAACTCTTACGATATTTATACTTTAATAAGACTTCTCCTGAAAGTAAATATGAAGATTACATATGCTGTTACTAGAAAATATGTGGTTCTTGGTTTCCTCATTTTAACAGCTGAAGCTTATAATCTATAATATTTAATTATTTTCTTGATTTTACTGAATTTTATTTTTAGGGAAAATTGAGTGCCCTTTCAGCATATTCTAATGTATTAATCCACCCCACCTATGGTAATATTTTGGATTAAATTTCTGTTTGAGGAAGTTTGGTCTACAGAATGTTTTAAAATATTGTACCAAATTGTTTACTCTTTATCCATAAAATAGTCTTTAAACAGTAGAAATATAACAATTTGTCTGACTTTTCTATTGTTAAATTTTAAATTGTGTGCTTATTTAACTCATTATAGCTAAATGAAAAGTATTTTGAAAAAATATAAACTGTTTTTCAGATTATTTTTGTTATGAATTATTAGTGTGCCAACAAAAGACACATTTGGAAGGAAATATTTATAGAAAGTATTTTTATTTTCCACTGTTGACTTACTCTGTTTTTGAGATTTTGTAATAGTAAGCCTTAAAAATGTATTAAAATGAAGAGAGTTTCTTTTACAGTGAAATATGGACTATTTAAATTTAATTAAAAGCATTTTTATTAAAGATTTGATTTAAAATTTATTGTGGTAGAATCATGGAACTCTTCAGAGCCCCAGCTGTAACTATAGTGCCTGGCATATATTGAGTCCTCAACAATTTTTTCCTTTCTTTTTTCACTTTATAAATTTTTTTTTTTTTAATCCTCACCAGAGGATATTTTTTCCATTGCCTTTTTTTTTAGAGAGAGTGGAGGGGAGGGAGAAGGTGGAAAGAGAGAGAGAAACATCGATGCAAGAGAGACACATTGATTGGTTGCCTCCCGCTTGCACCCCAGCTGGGCCGGAGATCAAGCCTGCAACCGAGGAACATGCCCTTGACCGGAAATCAAACCCAAGACCCTTGGGTCCATGGGCTGATGCTCCAACCACTGAGCAAACCGGCCAGGGCATCCACATTATAACATTTTGATATCAAATATTTTTATTTTAATCACTCAAGATATTCTATGACATAAGAATTATTTCTTCATTTTTACAGATGAGCAAATTAAAACCTGGAAATACTAAATTATTTGTTTAAAATCTCAGAGCCCAAACTAAAATGCAGTAGTTACCTAGTCCTGTGTTATTTTGACTATATATCTTTATGCTTCTTTTCTATATAAAAGAAAATTCTATAGTTTCCCCTTGAGTTTAGGGGCCTGAGGGTAAAGTATTCAGAGAACATGCTGAATCTGTGCTGTCAGCTCTATTCACAAGATCTCCCCTGAGATCCCTATTACTATGGAAATGCTGGGATACCTTCTATTTGGTAATTCTGTACACTCTAACGCTCAGGTTCCAGTGGGGTTCTATTGAAAGCATTTAAAGCAACTTCTCTATACAGTCAATGCAAGTTGGAACTAAATGCCACTTTTTTGTTTATTTGTTTGTTTGTTTTTGTTGTTGTTAATCCTCACCTGAGGATATTTTTTCCATTGATTTTTCTAGAGAGATTGGAAGGGAGGGGGAGAGAAAGACAGACAGACAGACATTGGCTGGTTGCCGCCCACACGTGCCCCACCTGGGCTGGAGCCTGCAACTGAGGTACATGCCCTTGGCTGGAATCAGACCTAGGACCCTTCAGTCCTCAGACCGACGCTCTAACCGCTAGGATACTGGCTAGGGCTGTCTTTTCAAAAAGCCACTTGACTTACAGTTCACCTGTTTTTCAATTAAATGTGGTATTATTTTCATTGTTTCTTGCCTTATAAATCCCTACTGTTTCAACAATGTTTTTGCTTCTTTCTACTTCACCAAGCAACAGATCTTGAATTTGGGACATTGTTTCACTACCAATGGCTACAGAACTGCTGCGAAAAGCTTGGTTTAGGATAAAACAGGACAGTGAGTAAATCAAGGCCTGTGGGTTTCGTGTCGCCCGCCTGGCTTCTCACTGGGACCTGACGTCAAATGTCAGGCACCCCTTTTAGTGTATACAGAGCAGAATAACTGGGAGGGGGAGAAAGCTAGGGGAGGGAAGAGTTGAAGGAGAGCTTCCCAAGCAAACACCTAGCACGTCAAGAGAAGCCCTTTCCATTTACTGGCCCAGCAGGGGCTCAGTAGAGACTGGCAGAAAGAGATTTGCCCTTTAGGAGAGGCAGTGCCATCCATGCGCCCACAGGTGCAGAGTCCAGCGGCGGGCTGGGTCTTTGGCGGCACCAAGAGCTCCCTGAGCATAAGGCAGCCGAGAAGCTGCACCAGATGCTGAGAGATCCTGCCACCACAGGAGATAAAGGCCTAGGTTGGGGGCCATGGTGTACACGTAATAAGTTTTCAGAAAATAATCTCTCAATGGAGTGAATTAAACGAAGCCCTAGTTTTTTGCTACCTTGTGAAAGACATTTCATTTCTCTGAACTGTTTGCTCCATCCATAAAACGAGACTGACACTTCATTTGAATTTCTTTTGTGGAAAGATATTTTAACATATGAATGTATTTAGCAAACTCTAAGATGTTCCACAACTATAAGGAATGACTAGAAAGGTGCTTTGTTTACTACCAGATATGCCCAAGTATTAACACTGTGGTCACTAAACATCAATGACCAATTTTCTTATTGGCATTCTTCTGTGCAATAAAATTGGGAAGCCAGCATTTCTAGAAATACGCAATTTATCCATAGAGCTAAAAATTTATTTTCATTTTGCATGAGGGAATAAAGAGAAATCTTTATTTTTCCTGAATTGATCCTCATGCAAAGCAATTTAATAAAATAAGTACTCATCACAAAATAGCCCTTTCTGTCACCACATTAGTTCATTCAATTATACTATTTCCTTGAGCTGTGAAACCAAAGGTAACCCAGAGTTGTGGGGAGACTAAGTAATATAAACACTACTGTACTAACCAGCTTGGGCTGCCATAACAAATACCCAAACACCATGGACTGGGTGGCTTAAACAACAAATTTATTTTCTCATAGTTTTGGAGGCTAGATGTCTGAGAACAGGGTGCCAGCACGTTCAGTTTATAATGAGGGCTCTTCCCTTTCTCCCCTTAGTTTGTAGATAGTCACAAAGACTTCTTCTTTGTCCCAGCACAGACATGGCAAGGGGGGTGGGGATCAAGCTCTCCAGTGGCTATCTCTTATAACAGCACTAATCCCATCATAGGGGCCTCACCCTCACGGCTTCATCTAACCCTAATTTGCTCCCAAAGACCCTATCTCCAAATGAAATACCATCACACTGGGGTTGGGGGTGGAGTTAGGGCTAAATGTGAATTTTGAAGGGGACACAACATTTGGTCCATAACAACTACCTAGTACCAATAAAGGTATTCACATATTTAATTTCCAATTTGCTATAGCTATAAACTAAAAGGGCATGCATATTTCAGAATGTATTAATCAGCTACAGCTATTATAAAGAACTTTAAAGTTTATGAAACTTAAGCAATGTGGAAATATATCATGTCCTTGGAATAAACGGGAAGACTCAATATTGAAATATATCTTTCCCCAACTTGATCCCAATCAAAATGCCAATGCAGGTTTATTGAAAATTTTGCAAAATAATTCTGATTTTCACCTGGAAGAATAAATAGTATGTATCCATAAAATTTTGAGAAAAACAAGTATTTGATTTAACAGAAGTTTAAACAATATGGTATAAGAAAGAATTAATAGGTCATCAAAGAAATAATATATGATGTCTAGAAAAAGACAACACATGATAACATGGTTTTAAACCAGTAGTTAAATAGATGAATTATTACAATAACTGGTATTGGGGTAACTAGCTAACTATAGGATTTTTTTAAGTCATACATCAAAATGAATCCTAAAAGCATTAGACTCTTAGAAGGAAGGAAGGGAAGGAAAAACCGAGAACAGAAACTTGTAAATACTAGGAAAAATATTGTTAAATGTAAATATTTTAATATTTTAGTAGGAAGATATTTTAAAAAGTGACACTCAAGAAAAATCGTTGAGAATAAAAATACTAAAAGTATGAAAATGTTTTCAACATCACTAGAAATCAAAGAAATGCAAGCAAAGCAATGAAATATCTTTTGAGGGACTATCACAATAGACAAGATTATAAAGAATGATACTAGCCAAGAGCAGAGAGAAGTAGGTGCACTATTGTCAGGACTATAAACTCGCACACTCTTATAGCTGACATGTATTAAATACTAATTACCAAACATTGTTCTGTTGTGCGTGTGTTACCTCAATTAATTCTCAGAATAACTCCAACTATTCCCATTCTCATTTTGCTGCTGAGAAAATTTAAGTATAGGTATAGCTAATCAATGACAGACCTAGGATTCAAACCCAGAAAGTCTGACTGACATACGTGTACATGATATAAATTTAACCTAGCGAAACAAACATATCGAGGACATTTGTTGCAATGGATCCACGTCTATTGTCCCTTATCCAGAAGCTGAGAGCACGTTTCAGAATTCAGAATGTCTCAGATTGGAAGAAGATAATATATGTGTACACTCTATATTATGTAGCACCCCCAGGGGCAACTAGGGCAGCGTTGCTCAAACAATGATTTTGCAGGAAACATTCACATGAAGTCAGATGTGAAGGTTATAAATAGCTTAATAGTTTCATAGGCTTATTGCCAAGTAAGTTCATATCAGGTCAGCTTTTGCCACCAAATGGGTTACAAACAGGCTTTCAGGGCTTTTCATGTTTCGGAATGCAGATAAAAGATTGTGGGGCAATAACAGCTTAAAATAAAAAGACTGAAAACTACTTGAGTGTTTTAGAGGATTGATTCAATATGCCTGTTCAAATTAAATGAAACATCAAGGTCCAAACTTTTTTTAAAACTTCTTTTACTTGAGTGTAGATACAAATTTGCTTGTCTTAACCGAAGTGATTATTTTCTACATTTGACTTGCAAACTCTGGAACTAAAATTTCCTGTGGTTCTCTTTGTCGAACATCTTACTGTCATCACAAAAGCTACACAATTTCTTGCCAAGTAAAACAGGAACTATAGCATAGTATTGACTTGACGAAAAACTAGACTTGCTGGTTTAACATCTGTTCATGCATTAGTCCAATTTAAGTCCAAAGAAGACAGCTTCCTTAATCAGAGAACTCTCAGTCAGTGTGTCAGAGAGGAAAATCGAAAGGATAAGGCAGCCAGTTCACTCCACTTTTATTTTTTCTTAGTTGTCAAATCCCAACAAGATAGTGGGGTGTGTGTTTTTGAAGGCAGGACTGTTGTATAATTGCTTTATATCTCTTAAATAGTACCTAGTGAATACAAGCAGACTGCTGAATATTTGCTCAAATGAAGAACTAAATGAAAAGTTTTGGTCTTGTTTCTTGTACTAGGATATAAGACCAGACTCTTGTTTTTTCCTAACTTCCTCTTTGTATGCCACTAAACTGTCCTTGTTATGAATGCAAAGTCACTGCTTGTGTTATTGGCTGGTACCACACCTTATTTTCTATTTTGCAAAACAGATAACTCAGCATAATGATATAAGCTATTTTCATGCCTCTACCTGCCCCATTAAGGAGCAACTCCTCAAAAAGATCCAGAATTGCATCTCTCAACTCTTGGAGTGGTTTATCTGCAGAGAGATATTTGCCCCAGTCCTATACTCTAAAAGAATAAGAGAATTTCATACTGTTCATGTAATTATTATAAAAATTAAGGAAACAAAGCAAATAATTAAAAAGACTCAGGCCAGGCACTGCATCCACATTAATTTCTTATAATTATTGTAAAATCAGCTAATAATAAACTTGGAAAAAGAAGACTCATGTATAACATCACAAAAGAATAATCATTAATTTGACATACTCTAATGTTAATTTTTAAAAATATACATAGATTTCAGAGAGAGGAAGGGAGGGGGGGAGAGAGATAGAAACATCAATGATGAGAGAGAGTCATTGATCGGCTGCCTCCTGCACGCCCCCAGCTGGGGATGGAGCCTGCAACCGGGGCATGTGCCCTGACCGGGAATCGAACCTCCATCTCCTGGGTCATGGGTTGATGCTCAACTGCTGAGCCACGCCCAGCTGGACTAATTTTAAATTTTAAATTAAAAAGTATAGGAAAGTGTATGCAATACAGATGTTTACCAATTTACATAATTAGTGTTGATATTATGTTTGTTTCAGATTACCATATGTATCCTTTATTTTCTTAATTCATTCCAAAATATTTTATAGTTTAGTTGCTACTGCAAATGGAATATTTTCCTTTTTTTATCTTTCTGATTATTACTAGTATAGAGAAAAGTGAATGATTTGGGGCTGCTTTGTATCTAGTCACATCACCAAAGTTTCTTATTAATTGAAGTATTTTCTAGCCAGATCATTTCATTATCATTTAGAGATAGAGGTCACTTAATTCTTTGTTTCTTTTATTTATACTAATTATTTTCCTCTTGTCCCTACCTGAAGGCCATGAAATATTCCTCTCTATTTTCTTCTACTAGATTACAAGGTTGTTTTCCTATTTAGGTTTATTTTGTATGCGGTATGAGGCAAGGATCTATCTAATCTTATTTTTCCTGTTGGGTGAAGTAACGGCCATATGCTGACTAGCTGACTGTTTCATAATGCCTTATCTGTGACAAGTTCCTGCACCTGTACCTATAGGTAATGCTGGGGAAACATTTAATTCCTACAGTGTCTGAATAATTACCAAGAAGTAATTGTTTTAAACCAAAAGACATATTTAAGTGGAAATATTGTTTGTTGTTTTTCTGTACTGAAGGAAATAGGGGCTTATGGCCAAGTAAAGTTTAATTTTTAAAAAAAGTCTATTTCTGCATTCCTGGCCTGTAGTGTGTGCAATTGACATCTAAACAAGGCTAGTAGCCTTTCACAAAATCAGCTTCTACTTGGCTATATTTCAACTTTGAGTCTTTTTCTTCCAAATTTGATCATTGTGTGCTGGGTTCAATTATTTAGTTAGAGAAATAATACAAAATCTTAGCAAGTCCAGATTTATCTTACATAAGTCATTTATTCAGGGTTTTCAAATTGAATTGATTCAAGCCTAGAGACTCAAGATTGTAGTGAAAACAAAACAAAACACTGTTTACTCCACAAGAGCCCATCACACTCATTATTGGAGGAACTGAGGATTTAACGGTGAGAGTGAAAAAAGTCACTGCCACCACAGAACTGGCAGTCCCGTTGGGGAGGCAGACATTACTCAGCAACGACACAAACAATACTCTGAAAGAGCGGACCTGCTTCTATAAAATCATATAATATGGGGGTTTGACCTAGTCTCAAGGTCAGAAAAGATGTCCCTGGAGAAATGTCTGGAGCTGAGACCTGAGATGTGAATGGTAAATAGGGGTTGACTAGGCAAGGGAGGTAAAAGGAGACCCTTCTGGGCAAAGGCCCTGAGAGGAAAAGCACATGAATTGGTTAAGGAACAGAAAGAAAGCATCTAGGGTAGGGACAAGTGTCATGAGGTTGGTGGAGGCCAGGCCTTGCCGGGATGGCCTATAGTTCTGGGTAGGTAGGTAACTATAAGAAAAATAATGTAGGAAGAAAAGGAGATATCTTCCCACTTTTGTTTTCCAAAGCCAGGACCACAGTAGAATAGTGGGACTGGGAACACAGACAAAATGTTTTGCGGGAAGTGGGGCCTCCTGCGCAGACGGAAAAATGATTCCCTCCCGGTGTGAGAAGAACAGACAAAGGCCCCAAGAACAGAGATCAATGGGGCCAACGGGGGTGATGAAAGATCACAGTCAGGGCCACTGAGAGGGGCATTATTTGAAGGTCCAAGAGTGTGGGAGCCGAGTTGGCTCTGCCCATGGCCCAGTCCCCCCAGAATGAGCACTGGAGTGGCCAGTGGCCAGTGCCTGGGCCTGGGGCTGCCTCAGTCACCCTGCCTCCTCCCAGCACCGCCAGGGAATTCTTACTTTGACAGCAGCTGGTACGTCGCTTGGTGACTACCTTGCACGAAAGAGTCCAGGCTTAGCCCCACAACCTTAGCAGATCTCACCCACTTCCTTGTGTAGGCAACCTGCCTTGTAACTTCCAAGAGAAGGGCGGATGGACTGCTGAGATGGTGGAATGAGGAAGGGGAATCTTCCCGGCCCTGAGCTTGGAATAGGACCTGGACTGAGCTCATGGGGGATCCCTGTAACTCTCCCCCTCTCCTCCCAACACGCACTCCTGTAGTGGTGAAGCCATTTCCTTCATGCTAACTGTATAACATAACCTGGAAGGAAAGAGTGTATATATATGGAACAAATAGATAAGGTCACACTATAACACACACATCTTTACAAAAACAATAAGGTGGATTTCAAGTGTCATATTAACATTCTTGATTTACTTTCTGTCACTTCTCTGTAAATATGTATGACTATAATATGTAATAAGGAAGCACAGAATGATTAACAGGGTTCTCCTAACTCACTGTTTTCAGGTGTGGTTTTACAGGGGGCAGCCTGAATTATGTTAGGCCAATGTTCTCAAGTGACCTCACGGGGAATTAACATCCTACTTGGCATAAAACCTCTCCAATGCGACTGGAAAAGAAGTGACTAATCCACCTGAAAGCTATATATTTCTTAAGGTTCAAGCCTCAAAAGGAAGATTTAAAAACCCAAGGAGGGGGGAAACCATGACAAAAGGCAAAATAAATGTTTAAGAACAAATGATTCTTGTCCAGCTGGCGTGGCTCAGTGGTTGAGCATCAACATAGGATCCAAGAGATCGAGGATCGATTCCCAGTCAGGGCACATGCCCGGGTTGCGGGCTCGATCCCCAGTCGGGGGCGTGCAGGAGGCAGCCCATCAATGACTCTCATCACTGATGTTTCTCTCTCTCCCCCTCTTCCTTTCTCTCTCTGAAATCAATAAAGACATTTACAAACACACACAAATGGTTCTCTACTAAATGATTTCCCCCTCTTTTGTTTCTTATCTAGCATAGTAACAAGATGTGTTCTATGTAACAGACTGGGGCTTGGATGTCAAAAAGAAAAAGGAAAAGTACATTTTAGGACACGTAAAGCACAACAGATAAGATTCTTTGATTTTTTATTTTGGATATCTTCTTTGGTATTTTAATCACACTCTGCAGCTATCTTAAGCATAAAAGATAGAACATCTATTTTTAGAACTATTTGCTTTCCTCTCCAAATGCTGCTGTTGTCACTGGAGTGACCACTGTTCCCAGCTGGGGTGTCACTCGCCCCTATATGATGAGCGGAGGCACAACCTTTAAAATTACTTTCACTGGAAACCTGTTTTCCTTCCCTCACTGCTTCCCCTCCACCCTACTTCATTAACAAGCCAGAGTTCTCAGGAACTAAGCCTGGTTAGAAGGTGGTTCTTTTGATTTTGATTTTCTGTAAGAACTTTTCCCACAGGCTCAGGCCACTTCTCCTTGCTTTCAATAATGAGTGTCATAGACACACTGTGCTGAGCAGTTTGAAGAGAGTCTTTGAGTCTGGAAAAGGCACAGCTCCTAATTAACTGTCCAGTGAATGGTTTCACTGTGTGGGAATCAGTTAAGTACTTCCAGTGGGTTTTGTGGGACTTAAGAGAGACGATACTACGTTTTTAATCAGGCAAATGAAAAAACTAACAGTTTTTAATGACTTAGCAGCGCTATTCCTATGAGGACCCCAGATGGTCAAAGCTCTCAAGAACAGTTCTAGAAACACTTGTCCCTTTCCATCGGCACCTGGGATCTTTAGAGAAGTTCAGCCTTTGAATAAATACTACCTGTGAGTTTTCTTTCTCCTTTTCTTAAATTTTGAGACTGTTAAAGATCAAGGATTGTTTTTTAAATTTACTATAAAATAAGTGAAAAATGCATTGAAATGTGAGATGGACCTGGAATAGAGATAATTTGAAAGTGTCTCCATCTCTCCTGTGAAAATCAAAGTAGTGGGCAGGAAGAACACCTATGTTTTTAAATCTCTCCGGTTAAAAGCCCCCTTTGAGAATCCAAACAAAGTTTTGCATTTTCTCCATAAAAAGAACATGTATATAAAGTTTGCTTAAAATTTCAGGAGATTTACTATTAGAAAATCCTGCTTCATCTTTCTACCATTTATAAAGTCTTCATTATTAAAAGCTATACAAAATGTTAAAATACAACCCAGTCTTTGAGGCCATTGAGATAACATCCCACATCTGCTTCCTCTTTTTAACCATCTCGATGTTACCAATAAATACTTTAAAATTTTAAAATAGAATTATTATTTTTTAAACTTGGATTTGAATTGAGAAATTCAGTCTTATTTTACACATTATTTTTAACTTTCTTCTTTGAGTGTTATTTTTAACAGCTTGCTTGTGTATTTTTATAAGGAATTAACTCCCCTTGCCAATTAATAAATAGAACTGTCTGAGGCCTTCCTCTCTCTAAAATCTGAGCAGAGTCTGGAATTAGTGCCAGGTTGATTCTCTGTAAGCAGGACCCACTCACTGTGACACTCTCTGATATTATCCTCTAGTGAAGCCTCAGAAACACAATGTTTAAACACTGAGCATTACGAGCCCCGAGCTAACCTCCCAGGAATGATGTGTTTTCTGTTTGCAGAGAAAAGAAAATAACCACTCAATCATATAATCCTTTTTCGTCAAGTTATTTCAGAACTAGGAAGCCCTGGCCAGGTAGCTCAGTTGGTTAAAGCATCGTCCCAATATGCCAAGGTTGCAGATTCGACCCCTGGTCAGGGCACATACAAAAAGCAACCAATGAATGCATAAATAAGTGGAACAATAAGTTGATTTCTCTCTCTCTCTCTCTCTCTCTCTCTCTCTCTCTCTCTCTCTCCCCCCCCCCCCAATAAAGAAAAGATAAAAATAAAAATATAAAAGAACTAGAAAGACTGTCACATAAGGGTGGAATGTGATTTTGAGAGACTTCTCTGCCAGGGATGGTGTTATATAGTGAGGGGGATACAGAGGAGTTAGATACTTGGTCTCTACCTTGGAGTTTGCTATCTAATTGGGAAGACAGAGTAAACACTCTGGGTAACAGAAGCCACCATATGCTGTTTCGAATCAGTGTAGCAGAAGAGCTCCAAGAGTGCAGAGTGGAGCTTGGTGTGAGCTGCTGTGTCAGGATCATGCAGAGGGTCACAGGCCTGAGCAGGTGAAGTGCAAGGAATGTATCCAGGTTGGCATAATTTCTAGTTTTTTGTGTTTTTTTAAAAAAACTCTGTGTTGTATATAAGGAAGAAAGAGTGTACATTGACAATATTTCCGAATGTAGATTGTAGAAGACTACCCATTGATTCACCTAGGGATTGTGCATATTGTAGATTAATCCACAGAACCCCACCCTTGATTGCGTAAAGCTCTGAGAAAATGCTGTTTCATCCCAACTGCACATGTAATTTTCAAAAAGAAACTTTAAAAAATGATTAAAATAATAATTCCTGCCATTGACATGAAAGGAAAAGTTAGACAGGCCTTTACTGAAAGGATCGGGTAGGGCACACCAGAGTCAAAAAGAGCACCAAGGTCAAGAAAATTATTTTGGGAGCTAGCTGGTTATATCAAGCCTGTCAAGGAGTGGCTGGAAGGTAAGCCGGCTCACGTTGCTTCTTGTCGCCTGCCCCAGCAGCAGCAAGAAGACTTAAAAGAAGCACAACAAGGCTGGCATGACAGGGTTTGAAGCAAGAGCAAATTACCTCTCCCCTAACTTACTGTTTGGTTTACTTTCCAGTAATTCAGTTCCACAGGAAGTTTAACATTAACCAATTTAAGTATGAAATTTATTCCAACTCTCACCCCCCACTCCCCAAATCCAAGCCATTAAAATTTAAAAGTCCAATTAAACCAAGTTTGTGCTATTAAGGAAGTCTTGTGTAGGTGAAAATCACTAAGTTAACGATATATTCTAAGGAGCCAGGGCTAGCTCCATTCTCAGATGGGCTCGACTAGTTTTCTCATTCTTTCACAAGCTTCTATTTCTGTCCTTCTATTTCTTCTGTGGTAATAGTAATACTAGCTACCTATATTGGGTGCTTACAATGTGCCTGGCACTGTGCTAAGAATTTATGTTTATTATTTCATGTCATACCCAAATAGCAATAACCCTGTGAGGCAGCTGTTATCCTGATTCTGCAAATGGGGAAACCAGCAAGTGGTCAAGCTGGAATTCAACCCTTTGGAGGGTGACTCTCACTCCATTCTCAGCGACATGTCTCCCTGGCTACCTCTCCCACTCAACTCTGCCTGTCCAAATTCAGTGAAGGCCCAGTTTAGTCCTATGTCCTCTGCAAACGCTCCTACTGCCTACATTGATCTCATCTCAGAATTAGTAAAGCATTTATTTATTGAATGTAGAACAACAGCACATTACTAAAACATGGAGTGGTGGAGATATCACAGCCTAGTCAGAGTTAAAGCATATTGAGTGCTTACTGTGTACAAAGAATTGTAAGAATTATATATGGATTAACCGATTTCACAACAAAGCTATGAGGTCAGAATTATTATTTCCACTTTATAGATGTGCAAACTGAGGCAGAGAGAAGTTAAATAACTTTCCTAAGGGCACAGAAGTTAATATGTGTGACCACATAATATAGTACCTGGTACACGGAGTATTTTAGTGTTACCTGTTATTACTATTTCACTCTACTGCTTCTCCAAAAATTTGTCTCTGTCCAATTGATTCATCTTCCCAGGAAGAAAATAATGTGTTTTCAACAAGCCAGATGCTGGGTGAGAAAGTTTCACGCTTGTCATTTCATTTCATCCATTCAACACATATTCACTGAGCATCCGCCTTGTGTCAGATACTGTTCTAGGCATCAGTATATAGCAGTAAAATCAAACGAAAGGTCTTTTCACAACAATCCTGTAAAGGGGGTTTATTAGCTCCATTGTTATAGATAAAACTGAAGTTCATGCTGGTCACTTGAAGGCTTGGGATTTAAATGCAAATCTCTCAAACTTAAAAGGTTTGGGCATTTCTCCCCAAGGAGATTATGTTACTTCTGTCTGTGAGCCACCTGATATGACCTATTCTCCCCCATGGGACACAATGCATTGGGAGATTCAGAAGCTGCTGTTTCCCTTGCTCGTATTCATGTTACAATTTCCTAATAACATCGTCATCATCCTCAAACAGTATCTGAAGAATATGTGCAAGTGAGGCTGCTCCTCTGTGCCGCCACTCTGCCCCCCCCCCCCCCCGAAAATCTTCAGGCAAATGAACTATCCTGGGAGAAGCAGAGTTGCTCTGGTTTGGAGCAAGGGATAGAGGTTGGTGGGCTTTGAGACCCGATTGCTCTCCCTTCTCCTCAAGTCCCTAAGGTAAACCCCCAAAGAACTCTACTGCTCCACACGACACAAGAGAAACCATTGTGATAGAGGGAAAAGCTCTGTTTTTTGGAATCAGAAAGCCTATTTTATTAACGTCTTTTATTATTTATTTAACCAACACCCAACATATCACTATGAGCCAGACACTGTTCAAAGCATTTCACAAATATGAACCCTTCTTAGACCTCAACTTGAGTCCCAATTTGCCACTTACAAATTGTGTGATTATGGTCAAGTCAGTTAACTTCTCTGAGCTTCAGTTTCTTTATCTATTAAATGAGGATAATAAAATTCCTCAAATTGCTAGAAACAGATGAAATAAGTCAGTGTTTTACAAACTAACAAATGTTAGTTTCTGTCACTTCGGTAACTCTACAAGAGTTAGACATTTCTTCTCCTAGGAGGTCCTGACCTATGACGCTGGGAGTGGCCTTCGACAAGCCTGAGCTGTGGAGCCTGGGCGATGGAAACTACATCTCAGGTTTCAGAAGAGCATGAAATAGTAAGACAGCAGTCACAGTTAGTCTACAGGGGTGTGTGTGTGTGTGTGTGTGTGTGTGTGTGTGTGTGTGTGTGTGATGACTACAATGAACTTAGCTGATGTTTAATCCACAGGAGAGTTTCGATGTGGTCCCCTCACTATATTCCCTTATCTAAATTCTCTCACTTTTGAGATCTCAGCTTAGACATTGCTTCTTCTGGGAAGCCCTACTGATTCCCAAGACCTGTGCAAGAGACTTCTTTTTTTTTTTCTGTGTGCTCCCACGGCATTTTATACTTTCTAGCCCCTTTTCTTCATAGTTTTCTAATCTGACTCCTCAATCAGACCAGAGGCTCTGAGAAACTAAGTCACACCTATCTTTTTCAGCATTGTATTCTCAGCACTTAACAGATATCCTGGCACTTAGTAGGACCTCAATAAATAATTGTGTGAGATAGTGATTCTGTATATGGACCAAAGAAGTAGGAGAACTTAGAGCCCTAATATGTATATAGAGGACTTCCAGAAAGTTGCTGTGCTAGGAATATGGATCTCATTATTATTATTATAAAGCATATAGTGATCATGTGCTCCTAAGGTGACCCTGAGAC
Source organism: Miniopterus schreibersii (assembly GCF_964146895.1). Classification (NCBI taxonomy): domain Eukaryota; kingdom Metazoa; phylum Chordata; class Mammalia; order Chiroptera; family Miniopteridae; genus Miniopterus; species Miniopterus schreibersii. Next base: position 46,482,240 of record NC_138105.1, on the reverse strand, counting down.
CAGCCCAACATCCAAGGTCACACTGCAAGTGCTTAAAATATTTGTTGATCTGATTTCTAGACGACCTTTGCCTACTAGCTTATTCAAGACCTTCACATGACAGCTTATTCCTGGTGACATGTATCTATAGTCAAGGCTTAAGTCCAGTCCTGGGAGTCGAGTGCATGTGGGACAAGTGCTTCTTTTTAAGAACTCAGCCTCTGAAGTGTAGGCTAGCTTGGAGGAGCCCGCAGGGAAACCAAGCAGTGTTGTATTATTGAACTTGTTTGGGGAATACAAGTATCAAGGGTCAGTAAGTATCCTGTTCGCTGAAAAATTTCATGCATTGCAAGGAGATGAAATGGTATTGAGAATGAAATGAAATGTCATCCCCAGTGAAATGAAATGTCTGGGAAAAGGAAACGGAGACAGGCAAGGATGATAGAGTTGACAGTCATGGGCAGACAGCCGTTTAGCATAAGTTAATTTACCAGCCAGCTCAATAAAAAAGAAGCTTATATCTGGCTTGCACTATGATATATTAGATTCTGACATGATGGTAGGAGGGGAGGGGATTAAAAAAGGCCATTTCCAAGGGCATAATATATTTTATGTATGAATTGCAGAAACGGCGTAAAGGCCAAGGAGAAACTGCTAAGTGTTTTTCATGTTTTTTAGACTCTTGTCATCCTTGTGTCTATGCCAGCTCCTCTGGAATGCAGGACTCAAACAGTTTGATGCAGCAAGTTGAACTACGTATCTTCATGGAGGCCGATAAGAGATTTTAGCGGGAACCAGCCAGAGATATGCATATACCTGCACCCACATACACAAGTACATGCTTAACTTTCCAGGAGCGTCAATTAGAAGAAACAAGCCAGCCATATTCCATACATATGTCTTACAATGTGACTTTTTACTGGATATTAGTAAATAAGTCCTCTGGTTATAATTCAAAAACACTTAAAATGCAATAAATAAGCTCTTGGTTTTGAAAAGCATGAAATACTCAGAAAGACTAGAGGACAACTTGATTAGTGCTTTCCTAATTATAAGCTGGCGACAAAAGCAGTTCCTAGTAAGGCATCTTAAACTCTGCTTTTCCTCCCCAAGTACACAGGGAGGGAAGCACAGAAGCAGTTACACAACCAAACATCAAGGAGATAATGAAGATAAAACACAATTAGACTGCAAACTACTCCCCTTGGAGCACCTCGGACGGAGTAGGTACTCAATACTTCCTTTAAACGAGAGGGGTTAGTGTTTCCATCTGAAGGAAAACCAAGGTCATTGTAATAGCTATCTAGTGACCTAGCCATTGCCTTCGGTTTTTGTCACGTGGTGAGCAAACACAGTAAAGGCATGGGGGGGAAAAAAGCCAATGTTCTGGGCAAAATGACTATGTCCTGGTGGGTGTGGTTCCCGCTTCTGCAGTCATTTTACCTGCCGGGTCTCAAAGTGCCTGGTGAGCAGCCAGGCGGGTAGGAGAGGTGAGCACCACAGTGGGAAGATCTCGCCTACTGGCAGCTGCCTCAGGCGAAAACAGGGGGCGTAATCTGATTTGCAAAGTGTCTATACTCTCGAAATTTTGGATTGAAATACAAAATGGAATCATATTATAAATGCACTTTAGGAGTTTATTGTGTAAAGAACATCTCTGATGAACCTTCTCTCAAGTGCAAACTCTCTTACTTTAAATCAAAACAAGACATAGTTTTTTTTAACCCATATATCCTTTAAGTTTGACTTTTACATGACAAACATATAGTGAAATACTTTTATATTCCAAAATCTATTTCATTAATCATTCTGTGTTCCAAAGCAATAGGTTAATAAATTGTTGAAACATAAAACATATTCAGTACATTTTTTAAAAGTATAGAACAAACAAAAAGTTGCCCCCTTTATATTTTGTGAGGTAGAAATCTATTTTTATAATCATTTCATAAAAGAAGAAAGAACTTGACATCCAAAAAGTAAAAAGGGTATAGTAGAAAGAGCAGCTGGTAGCCTAAGAACAAACACAGGTAAAATATAGTTTTACAAATACAGTGTCCCCCAAAAATGTATATACACTTTAACAGCTGATAGCTCAGTTTTGAAAATGAAATGTATTTTAATAAACACTGCCTTTGTAAATATTCAAAGTGTGTGTATACATTTTTGGGACACCCTATATATACATAACTTTTGAGTTTAGAAGAATTATAATATGAAATTTTACTTTACAATATTACATTGTATATCATTGTTAGTTTGATATACATTTATCAGCTTGTGGTTATATATTCAACAGGATACCACGAAGTGAAGCATAAATGCTCAATTTACTCTTATATTTTACTCTTATCATTCACTATTAAGCTCAATTTCTTTTTCGGACTTATTTGGAAGTAAGGCCTTTGCAGATGTAATAGATTTGTTAACAAAAATGGAAGTAACACTCTTAATGGCATTTCCCTTATTTGGAATAGTCTGTAAACTGAAGCAAGTTTATGGACAGCTCTGATGCTACTCTTCTTCCTTATTGGGCCCTGAAGAATTTGGGGATGGAGGCCAGGTGCCTATAAGAAGCTCCTACTGAACGACTCCTCTTAGCTGAGACTGGGAAGCTGGAGGCCCTGGGGTCTCAACTACAGGGTTTATGGGGAAAGGTGCCCTGATCTGTGTAAACTTCCCTTCTGACCAGAGCACCTCCATTGGCCAGCATCTGGGAACCACTGTCCTATGGAATATAGATAAAGGTCAAGTTTACTTTTGATTATCAACAATCATTAAGTGTAGTAAGAGCAAAAAGTTAATAACAAAGAGTAAATAGATTTCCTGCCTTTTAAATGTATAATCTCCCCATTTTGTCTATTTTCTGTAATCAGTCACATATTGCAGTGGGTTGAATAATGCACCCCACAAAATCATGTCCACCCAGAATCTCAGAACGTAGACTTCTTTGGAAATAGGGTCTTTACAGATACAGTTAGATGTAATTAGTTAGGGATTTAGAGATGTAATCATTCTGGATTTTGGGAGGGCCCTAAATGCAATGACTAGTGTTTTTATAAAAAGAGGAAAGGACACAGAGACACATCCCTAGGGAAGAAGGCCATGTGAAGACACAGGCAGAGACTGAAGTTAAGCTGCATGAGCCATGAAATGCCAGCAGCCACCAGAAGCTGGAAGAAACGAGGAAGGATAGACAGTCCCTTCGAGCCTTCACAGGGAGCATGGCTCCACTGACAACTTGATCTTGGGTGTCTGGCTTCCAGCACTGTGAGAGAATACATTTTTGTTGTTTAAAGTCACCAAATTACAGCAGCCTTAGGAAAGTAATACAAACATCTTTTGCTTTTTATGGCTCAATTCTCTTGCTTCTGTATCCTTTGCAAGAATGAGGTTATTAAACTGAACAAGAGATTCTTTATGGAATCTCTTTGTTGACTACATAACACTTCTTCACAAACTCCTTGCTAGTCTTCAGGCTCCATCTTTCATCGTCTTGACTTCTCACCCTGGGCCATTTATCCTGTTTTTGCTTCTACTTGGTTCCTTGTGCCCTGAGAGGCACTAGCAAGAGTGTGTTTGTACGGATGGACAGGTGCCCGTCTGTTGCCCTTTTTTTCCATGTGATGCCCAAGGAGACTCAGAACTAACTCAGTGATTTACACTTGGAAGAGTCAGTTATGCTCAGGTCTTTTCTAAGACAGTCATGTCTTTACTATTCATCTTCTTACATCAGCATGTAGGTATTTGCCATCGATATTTATAACTACTGGCCCATTTCAGAGACTCTTTTTTTCTTTACAGAAACAATGTCTCCTTATTTGGTAACCCCTCCCTGGCCCCTGCGTGTCTGCTCTGGAGCTATAGTAATCTCCTGCTAAATTCAACGCCGAAAGCAGACTCCTACTGCCCTTTTTTAAACAACTCACATCATAACTCAGTCAAGAAAGTACACAAGTATTTATTAAGCACGAGGTAAAGGCCTGACACTGTATCAGAGGGTTTCATGAGTATGTATCATCGTATATCCACCAAATAGAAAGGAGAGAAAAATCCTTTAGTCTTCATTTCCAGCCCCCTGGCTTTCCCCTTATGCTAATCTTCTCCTCTAAGTCCCCCGGTACCACAAACAGGGCTGTTTCCTTGCTTTGACACCTAGAGTTTCTCCAGCTAATGTAAAAACAAAAGAGAAAATACATTCTCCAGTTTCTGAGCCCTATTTTTGTCTTTTGGGCAATAATGCAGAGGGGAAGTGAAACCAACAATGCAGCATACCCCCTTTAAAGCCTCCTGTCCTGGGCTGCCTCTCTCCTGTGGCTCCCTGTGCCCCACTCCTATCTCCCCAACACCAGTTCCCAAAGGGAGCCTGTCAAGGCTGAGCAAAACCGTGGTTGCACCCAGGGCCCCTGGAGATACTGGGCTATAGAGAGATCTGGAGGGTTTGCAGGGGAGGGGCCCAGGGAGCAGGAGTGATGGGGGTTCTTGGGGAGCTTGAGCCAGCAACCATTGCCAATCTGTATATAAAAAGTCACCACTTTAATGACTGGTCTGATCATACGACTGGGTACCAACGGATAGTAGCCCTGCCTCACTGTGTGACCAACACTGAATGACTTAACCTCACCAAATTCTTCCTTCATCAAAGGACTCCTGTTTGTCCTGCCTGCCTTACAGCATTATAATTAGTCACAGTCTGTAACAAATACTCAGTACTTAATAGCAGAATTAAAATGGCTTTTATGAAAACTTTACCTTTATATTTATCAGGACTGCTGTATAACCATGAGCACATTATTTAAATATGTATCTGTGCTTCTTTCCTCCCTTGTAAAATGAGAGGGGGAAAAGCTCCCACCCAGTAGGGTTGTTGTGAAGATTACATTAGTTGATGGGTATAGGGTGGTTGAGTAGTGCCTGGTGCCATAACAAGAATTAGGGGGCACTGAGCTGGCAGCTACCTAAGATAAGTCCTACAAGTTGAATGAGAGGATCTGGGCTCCAGTTACCAAAATGAAAGCCTTGAGGATCCAAATGGGAGGCTGTACTTTAGTTTCATCTGCTACATATTTATATTACCAGATGTTAATAGCTTACCGAAATACACTGAAAACACAAGATTATTTTTCAACCCTTTTATGCCTTCTAGAAAATTCTCTCTGATTTTCTGAGTCATCAAATATCATGCACCCTTTTTTCTTGACAACCTTGTTACTTTTTCACTATTCCCTTATGGGAACTTAGGCGAATTGCTTCACTTCCTGGAGCTCACTTTCTTTTCTGTTAAACAGGAACAAACACATGAGAATCAGGCAAAATCAGGTATACGGAAGTCCTTTAAAGGTGAGAAATATTGTGTAAATATTATGGAGGAAGACATTTTTATGATTTATTAATTACATAAGCACAAACTTCTCTTTAAGATTGGAAATGTTCCCATAAGATGCATTAAAACCTCAAGATAGACAAGACCTCTGGAGATATTCAAGAGGATGGAGGGCTGTGTGTCTTGAATGTAGATAGACCGGAAGGAAGGCTGGAGACTGGCTTAACAACAGTGTTCACATACAGAAAATGTTGGAGAGGATTACATCCAACTGTTTCCATCTTCACTGACAACAGAATAAAAGGAAATGGGTATCCACAGGAGGGATTTAGATTAGACATGAAGAATTTTTCTGCTAGCGAAGATTTTTAAAAATTGAAATGCATGACTCAGTCTGCATGAGGTTTCTTCTCTGAAGGTCCATAGGTTGGATATATAATAAAGACATGAGAACTGGTCTATGGGGTCAGATCAGGGATTTATTAGGACCCAGGAACTCTGGGTGAAAACATCCCAGACTTTCTTAAACTACCATGTCCACATCCATTCTTTACTTGAACAAATTTATATTTTTAGCCTTTGCCAATTTACTGATTTATGTGCCTCCAGTGTCTAAATTAGCATTCCCACTTATTAAAGGGTTGTTGCATCCAGAGATTAGGAGCATAGACTTGGGAGTGAAACAGCCTGGGTTCCAATCTTGCTTTTGCCCCCTTTCAGCTGTGTCTGTCACCTTGGCTAATTAACTGATTTCTACACCTTGGTTTCCTTACCTGTAAATGGACATAATAATGGTTCTTACATTAGGGGTGGTTGTAAGCACACCTGACATGAAAAAAATGCTCAAAAGTGGTAGCCAGCATTAGGGAGACTAAAGTAACCTCTTCATGGTTTCAAGGAGGTGCCTCTTACACGTCACCCTTGGAGATTCGTTTGTACTGTTAGTTCAGTGTTCTATGCATGTCAGCGTTCTAGTCTGTAGTGTATTTTTCTTCATTTAAAAATAAACATACAGGAAAAGACACCTCCTTCCTTGTTTACTCTAGTTGCCATTCTCTGAGTTCTCAAGCTCCATTACATCTGCCTTGAAGGGGAGTGACCTGGAATTGTTCAAGTGATGTCCTCCCTAAAGGCAGAGAGGTGAGCTGAATCATTTATTAAGGCTCCTTCTGGCAATATGAATGTATGCCGTGACTCTTAAATTGAGGGGGTTTTTCATTTTCAGACTGCCTCACCGGCTAGCAGAGATCTCTTTGTAACACTAGAGGTCACTGTTAAAGCAATTTTTCAAAAGCAGAAGCCTTATAACAGCACTAAAATTCAGAAAGAATCCTTCAGGACACGGGTAGATGAAAAGATATCATACGGGTAGTCTGAGGGCGACAGCTGGGATTTTATCAAGTTCCTAAATTGAAATCCATTTCTAATCTCTTCTTGTTTCTCACCCCTAGAAAACAATTCCTTTCTCCCTGTGGTAGTAAGAACTCTATGGGGAAGATTTGGGACTGAAAAGTCTGCCCTGCCTTGGACTTCTGACTTCCAAATCAGCCTCTCCAGCCCTGACACATAAACCAGCCAGCGTCTGTATTTCTGACCACCTTTAACCATTTCCACGCGTCAGTGCCCCCTGCCTGCGCTGTCAAGTCAGAACCTGTTAAACGAGTATTCGCTTCCTAGTCCTTTCTTCCCCTCACTTTCACAACCAGCCAGACGTCTTACCGGTGATTAAGACCAGGTTCAACCTGCAATTTAAGGCCTCCCTCACTCACCAAGTTCTGTTGATTTTATGTCCTAGTTGAATGTATCTTCATCTGTAAAAATCAGAATAACAACAGTACTCACTTCATAGTGTGGCATTTAAATAAGGCACCATGAAGCGGTGTCCAAAAGAGGGCCCTGCCCACTGGGAGACCGCCCTGTGCTGGGTGCCACAGCTCTCCCAGCAGCCATCCAGGGGGATGCCCAGAGCCTGCCCAGATCCCCAGATCCCTCACTACCTGCCTTGTGACCACTAGGACTAAGCCCATCATGTCCTTTATCTCTGCTGATGTCCATCTCTATTAGACCCAGGACTCTCAGGTCATCTCCCCTCCCTGAGAGCCTAATCCCCACATGGCTCTGTCCACCTCCCCTTTCTGACCTCATCTGGAACCCCTTCCCTTCTCCTGAAACCCTCTCACCAGCCCTCTGGAAATTGGATTAATCACCAGCAAAATCCTCCTTTCCCTCCACCCCTCATCTCCTCTGAGCGTTCCTTCGCCTCCCTCGCTGAAGCTCGACTCTGTCCCTTTGTCGGCTGGGGACACGGCTCCCCCTGAGCCCTTGGCCGTGAGGGCTGGGTCCTTTCCCACAGGGCTGGGAGTTGGGCTGGGGCTCCTCTTGCTCTTGCTTGTGTGTGGCCATGCTCACTTCGCTTTAATGATTTTACTGTTAAACTATAAAGCATACTCTCCAGTCATTTTTATTACTTTTTGATTATTTTAATACCTGTCTCACCTTCACTCTCTCCAATATCACTCCTGTCTTGAGTGTTTGTAATTTTAAGTTACACACAGGTAATCCTTCCGACACCCAGGCCTCTCCTCCAATGATCTTGACCTCTACCCGACCTCAGCCACTTCTTCCCAGGGTCATACCCTAGGCCTTGTCCAAAGGGCTTTTTGCGATGATAGAAATGTTTTATATCTGTCTGATAGGATAGCCCCAGACACAGGTGGTTACTGAGCACTTGAAACGTGACCAGTGTGACTGAGAAACTGAATTTTGAGCTTCATGTAATGTTTAACTCGTTTGAATGTAAAGCATCTATCTGCGCTTGTGTTCTCTGTGCTCTCCTGTTTCTACAGAACTTCGCTCCTGGTGGTCAGCTCAGCACCTCGCACTACTAAAGAATCCTCCCTCCTTTCTCCATCAGTTTATCTCTATAATTCCACCCACCTACCAACATGCTGTTATTTCTCCCATCTTGAGAAAAACCTCTCTTGACTCCAACTCCCCACCTGGCACAGCCGTCTTCCCCTCATTCCGTCCACAGCAAAACTCCTTGAAAGAGGTACCTATGCTCGCAAACACCTATTTCTCTCCTATTATTTCTTGAATCTCCGCTCAGAAAATGCTCTTAACAGGGACTCCATATTGGTAAGTCCAGTGATTATACTCCCATCATCATCTAACGTGGTCCATTAGCAGCAAGCGACGGTTGCCTGACTCTCCTTGAAACCCCCTTTCACTGGACTTCAGGACGCTGCCTGGTTTCCCTCCCAGCTTTCCAGCGGCTCTGTCTTCATTCCTAAAATACTGTAGTTTCATCTTCCTCAGCTTCTCCACCTCTGGATGCCAGGATGCCCTGGGGGGTTAATCCTTGGATACCCCGTCCTCTTTCTGCCATTTTTTCACTCCCTAGCCTCTCTCATCTAGTCTCACAGCTTTAAATATCACCTGTATGCTGATCATTTCTTCATTTTCGGCTCCAATGCAGACCACGCCCCTGAAGGCCAGGCCAATATATACAACTGTCAACCTGACATCTCTAGTTTAACAGGTTCCAAACTGAACTCCTGATATCCACCTCCCTGCAAAAATAACTGGCTCCTCCTGCAGTCTTCCCCATATCAGATAAGGGCAATTCCCTTCTTTCCAGCTGCTCGGCCAAAAACCCTTATACGTATTCTTGGTTTATCTCCCCCTGACTCCCACCCCTTACACACACACACACACACACACACACACATACCCTGTCCCCCCTTTTTAAGCTAGCATTCAGGGAGCATTTAATATGGGGTGAGCCCTATGCTAAGGCTCTACATGCATATCTTATTTAATTCTCATCAAAACCTAATAAAAAAATGTAGCATGTGGATTCTACACATGAAACACACACACACAAAGGTTAAATGCTTTGCCCAAGGTCAGCCAACTTATTAAGTGCTAGAAGTAGGATTTAAACCTAGGGAATATCTCATTCCAGGGCACCCCATACTCAACATGGTAATCAATGGCCTTACCCTCCCAGATTTACCTGTCTTCAAATCCTGTGCTTTCTGAAAGCTCAGTTCTCCTTCCTTCATGAAGCCTTCCTGTAGACTCCAACGCACACTGAAGGGTCCCCTTCTCAACTCCTGTAGCACTCACTTGTCAACCTACTGTGCTTTTATTTCAATTTAGTATTCTATGCTATAATATATTGTGCTATTATTTAGTAGTTTCATACAGATTTATTTTTTCTCAGTTCATTTCTGCTCCTCTAGAACAACCTAATACTTCTTTTGTATGCCGCTTTAGCAACAGAATTAGGCTAGGCAGGGCTTAACAAAGACTAGGGGTGCGTGTTTTTGAGTCTAATTCTGTTATACTCTAGCTGAATTTTCAGTTCTTACAGCACAAATAATAGACAGCACATAGGCTTTAGGGCCAGGCTGACCCAGGTTCATTCTAGTTCTGTCATTTTATGACCCAAATAAATGACCTGTTTATGGAGCCTATTTAATCACTTGTACAAATGGAGAAAATACCTAAAACACATGGTTGCAATGAGCATTAAAGGTATAAATAAGTAAAACCTAAAGTGTTCAATAGGATTTTATATTCTCCTTCTTTGTCCACTGCCCCTCCCCCCCAAGATGGCTCTCAAGAGACTTCTGAGAATCATTTTCTTTTTAACAAAATCAGATAAAGCAGAGTTTCTCAACCTTGACATTGTCGACTGACCTAAAGATTGGAAACACTTTCCTTTTTCCATTTAAAATCAAGATATAAGAAGAAGTGGAAGGAGATCTTTTTTATTTTTTTTCCTACATGCAAAATGATGTAAACTTTTTGTGTTTAGCCTGCTGCAGTATCTTGGTAAATGTGGAATAACAACAGCAACACCTGGCTTAATTAGTTATAATCAATAATTAAAATAATTTATAGAGCACCTGACCAGACTTCCAAGGTGAACATTTTAAAGAGAAGGACAGCTTATAACATGATTGTTCTTTCTTGGGATTTAAAGGACATTTTCGATATTTCTGAAGCCAGCTTAAAACATTTATTAGGAAAAAGATATTAATTTATAGTGAAGGTTTAAATATTCTTACATGTAGCTGCATTCAACCATTTTATAAGACAACTATTTTTCTCTTGCTTTCTTTTACATTTTAGAGAACTATAGAATTTCTAACCTGAAAACCACTGTTGAGGTTTTAAAGAGTTTTTCATCTTATTGTGTCATTTGTGAAGCCTACTGACCACTTTCAGAATAATATATTTAGATACATAAAATAAAATGCATAAGATTCCATAAGTTGAATCATGTTGAAATACAGCTATCAATATATATTTTTGATTATTTTTAAAAATTAGGATAAAATACACATGACAAAATTTGCCATCATAACCATTTTTAAATGTACTGTTCAGTGTCCTTAAGGACATTCACAGTGTTGTGCAACCATCACAACCATCCACCTCCAGAACTGTTTTCATCTTGCAGAACTGAAACTCCACATCCACTTAACATAACTCACCATTCTTCCTTCCTCCACCCCCACCCCAGCCCTGGCAACCACCATTCTACTTTCTCTGTAAATCTCACTACTCATAACTCACCACTGTCCATAGTTTCTCTTCCCGTGTTTCAGTTTCCTGAGGTCAACTGTGGTCTGAAAATTAAATTAAAAATTCCACAAACTAAGAACACAAAAGGTTTAAATTACACACCATTCTGAGTAGTGGTGAAATCTGGGGAGATCTGCTCAGTCCCACCTGGGACATACAAGAATCGCCCCTTGGTCCAGCATCTCCAAGGTGAAGACACTAGGGCACCATTAGATAAGTGGGGACTCCTGTATTTGCCCTTTTGTGACTGCCTGATTTCACTTAGCAGGGGTTATAGCATGTCATAATTTCCTTCCTTTTAATGGCTGAAAAATATTCCATTGTATGTATGTACCACATTTTCTTTATCCACTCATCTACTGAAGAACATTTAGGTTGTTTTCACTTTTTGGAGATTGTGAATAGTGCTGCTTTAGACATGGGTGTACACATATCTGTTTGCATCCCTTTCAGTTCTTTTGTGTATATACCCAGAAGTGGAATTGCTAGATCATATGGTGATTCTATTTTTAAATTTTTGGAGATCCACTGTACTGTTTTCCATAGTGGTGGCACCATGTTACATCTTCATCAACAGTGCACACTGGTTCCAATCTCTCCACTTCCTCACCAACACTTGTTATTTTCTGTGTGTGTGTGTGTGTGTTTTTAATAGTAGCCATCCTAATGAGTATGAGGTGAAGTTTTCAATATATTTTAAAAAACAAATTTGTAATATAGTTTAAATGTAAGCTTTTTATTAACTAACATTAATTACCAAAAAACTCTAACAGCAGGTCTAATAACTTCCATAATTTCTAAGTAATAATAAGCCTAAACAATATTTCAAAGTATCTGCAACAATTGCCATATAGTATGAAGATACTTGTGATTTCTGTTGGTGATAAAACACAGGTAATACATAGCTAATACTACTGGGGCTTGTTGCCTACATTCACAATGGTAGGAAACGCCCATTTTCAGTTAGAGGTTGGTGGAATTAAAATGCAATCTTTTCCCCTATACAAGTTTATACCTTGAAAATTATCCTTGAACTCCTTGAAGGTCGTGGACCCCAGGTTAAGAACTACTGATCTAGTTTCTCCCTCATTTATAGGTGAAGATAGTAAAGATGGGTTAAGTGATCTGCCAAGAGTCACATAATTTGGTGATAAAGCCAAGACTAGAACTCAGTCTCTTGGTTCCTAATCCTGTGTTCCTTATCATAGATATCCCAGGCAAAATGATCCATTTCTAAGCCATCTTTAAATGTACCAAAGTTTTTCAGTTCATTTGTTTGCACATAGTAGGTCTCAGTAAATAGAAAGAAAAGGAATGCTACATATTATAGGCAAGAGAGACCAAAGTGGAACATGTGAGCCCTCTTTGCTGAGAATCTCAGTGTGAGGGCATTTTTTCCTATCCAGCAACAACATTAAGATAGAAATTATTATTTCATTTATATGACTAAAGAAAAGGAGATTAAAAATTAAAGGTGTTGTTTTGGTCCCAACATTCATATGCAGCAAACTTTTTTCCCCCCAAGTGAATTCATGAAAGCTTGGGCTTTTAAAAAGTGATTTGACTGATATTTATACTTAAGTCTTAGAAAATAGTTTCAGATTGCAAACTATTTTTAAAAATATTGTTATCATTTCAGTCATGTGTTTTGGAGGATATCTCAACAGCATATGTCCCTAGATGTGTTCTTACCTGTTTAGTTTCTAAGACATTAGCTGGGCACTAGGAAAGCACCAGCCTCAGCATGAAAGAAACAGAACAAGAGACCCAAAGTAAAAGAAGACAGTAAACTCAGCCTTTCCTTACATTCCTAGGTCATCTTTAGATCCTTGCTTACCATTTTAAAAAATTTGCTTGATCTTGCTAGTAGTTTTAAGTTTGTTCTTAAAACTTATGATGACTTAAGAAGAAAATTTAGATGACAATTCTTCTAAAGCAGATGTCTATGTATTGTTAGATGTGTTTAGATTGGTTAGATTAATCATTTGTATGATACAAGACCTATTGCAATAAAATATTTAATGCCAGTTTTTCAAGTCCATAATCAGCTGGTTTATATAAGCAACTTTCTGTTTCTTTGACTGTGAAAGAAGCTAGAGAAACTTTCAAGCTGTCTGTTTGCTTCAGCTTTATCTGTCTGCCAACAGGACGCTTACCTATTCACCTGATGAATGGCTAGACTGATATTTCTTCCTGGAAAGGAATCACCTCCATTTCTGATATGTCTGTGGACTTGGCATGTCTAGCTTTTATTTGAGGCAAAGGGCCAAGTCTCTTAGCAAGTTTTACCTGTGTCAAGGCCAAGCGACTGTTGTGCTTTTGTCTAAACAGATGGACTGTTCCCTAAAAAGATTTAAAACTCACTAGCAGAGAGAAACATTGAAATAAGTTGGCATCATACCACAGCTGGTCTAGTTAAAAAAAAGAAAGAAAGAAGTTGGCATCATTTTTATTTTGTTTTCTTGGCTTTGGGGAATGATATAAAAATCCCTTTAAATTTTTTAAGCTTTTAGCTCCTTAGATGCTAGGTGTTTACTCTGACATACAAGTCATATTTGGTCCATAAATCCTATTTCTATGACATGACACATCCTGTTTTTACTTTTTAAAGTTTGGCAATCTCAAGGCATTTTACAATGAATGAATGAGCAAATTTTCTGGAGAAGGGGAAGCAGCCTCACAGGTTCGCCCACACCACACGTGGAGCTGCACTCAAACACCTGCTGTCCTTAAAGCACGTTCAACAAGAGTGCAGAGCCTGGGGCACCTGTCCAACTCTGGTTTTTAAGGTCCAGAGTTACCATTTTATTTGATCTCCCAGACAGCTGTTTTCTTTTTTTCTTGGCACAGGAATAGGCCTGTCTGCTAAAAATGAAAAAATGTAGCCAAGGATCCGCTGAATTCTCCCAGATCATCGACATTCTCAGCAGGTCAATGTAAATCTCCCTTTAAATCCCGCCTGCCAGTGTGTATTTACAGGTTGAAAGATTATAATAATAAAATCAGTCGAAGCGGGGGGGGGGGTGGGAGAACCCTATAAACCTTATGAGATCTATTGCAACAGGTTGTGAAGCCCAGGAGGGAGCGCGGTGAGGGGCCTGCGTGGTATTTTAACCCTTGCCCCTTTGAGTCCCTGTTTCAGGTCAGACAGGGCTGCTGAGCAAAGATGACGTGGCACCCAGCATCCCTCCTCCACCCTGCCCCCCACACGAAAGGAGGGTTCACAGAGGGAAAGGGAGGGTGGGGCCCAAGCGATTGCACGGAAGGATTTGAAAAGCAGGCTGGTTCCTCCTTTAATTCTCTTGTGCCCACCCCGACGGCCTCTTCCCCAGATGTTTGCCATTCGACTAACACACCACCCTCTCCCTTTGCTTTCTCTGCAGTGGGGGACCGGGACAGCCCCTGTGGTTGACATCACTGATTCCTTCCCTCCCCTCAGGCCAGCAGTGTCGTGGAGAACAGGGGAGCAATCAGCCTGGGAGGCATTTTTGAGTTCAGCCGTCATTTTGACCACTTCTTCATACAAGGTCACTCAAACAAATACTCATTAAATTCCCACTGCTGCAGCTCTGTTCTGGGTGTGAGATACAGTGATATGGGGCTCACATTCTAGTGGGGAGAGAAACAGATTACAGAGCAGGATAAGTTCATACGGTAATAAACGTTGTGATGGACTAAAGTGGGATCCGTAAGGGACACCTGTCTGGTTTTGGGACCCCAAATTTAGGTTTTAGCTCTGCCATGCTGGCTGCCTGGCTGGGGTACCCTGAAAGGCTTCATTCCTGTGGTTCCCTGTTCAGGAATGTTCTTTCCCCAGATTTCCACATGACACTTGCTTATGCAGAGAAAACATTTTTCTTTACTTTTACTCAAAATGGGGAGGGAGAAATATAAGAACAGCGAATTCATAGGCTCTTTTCTCACCAATGGTTCAATTTGCTTGACTGTCAGCTTCTTGCTCAGGCGTGTAAAATGCATCTTGTGCATTCTCTACCTGCTAAAGTTCACCTAGAAAGATACCCTGTGCCAACAGTGTGTGACTCTCTTGGTCTGTTATCTTTTTCTGACTTCCAGTGGCTGCTGAGAGAATGCAGCTCAATACCCTGACTCTTCCTATCACCCAGCAAGAACACCCGGTAGGGCCTGGAAAACAATCTTACTGTTAGCATCACAGCCAGGTAGAGAGTGGTCCCCTGGGTGTGGCTGTCCTTGCAGGGACAGTGTTTATTGGGCATCTACAAAGGCAATTATCTTTTTTTTTTTTTCCTTAAGAAAGGAAATGTTGGAATCCTTGCACCAATTTTTCAATGTCTTTGGAAGCTCTAGGTGTTTGTTTTTCCTAAACATATTCTCTGGAGAAGCCTGGAGAGGAAAGAAAAGTGGCCCAAGTGTACACAGATGGTAAACCCACAGCTCTTACCAACAGCAGCACAGAAATCATCTTGACTCAAGCAGGCAACCTCTGAGATAGGAAATGTAGCCTCTGGGGAATGTGGGGAATGAAAGTCCCTGATCAGAATGATAGGCAGCTCCCAGGAGACCCACAAAATGGCACTGAGTCCCATCTTCCTCCAAGAGAGACATTTTTTAAATAGCAGCAAAGTTGATATTGAGCTGGGCAAACAATCAATTCATTGGATAAGTTGTTTTGATTTTCTTCAGTTTTTCTCACAGGATCATTAAATCATTAAATAATATTGTTTGGAAAGAGTGGCAAGGAAATACCAATGAATATTCATCTTCTCTTGAGGTAGGAAAATACTTTCTAAATGTGGCTTTTAAGATAGAACATAAGGGAAAACATCAGGGAATTTCACACAGTCAAAACTAAAAATGTCTGTATATTTTATTTATTTATTTTAATTTTTTATTTTTTTAATATATCTTTATTGATTTCAGGCAGAGGAAAGGAGAGGGAGAGAGAGAAAGAAACATCAATGATAAGAGTCATTGATCGGCCACCTCTTGCACACCCCCGACTGGGGATCGAGCCCACAACCCGGGCATGTGCCCTGACCGGGAATCAAACCCCGATCGCCTGGATCCTAGGTCAATGCTCAACCGCTGAGCCACGCCCGGCTGGGCTGTCTGTATATTTTAAAAACTACTATAAACAACATTAAAAGGCAAATGACAACCTTGAATAATAATGTTTTCAATATACATAGCCGATATAAGATTTAAAATCTTAATATATAAGGAACTCTTATAAATAAAGTAAAAGAGAATACCCTAATAGAAAAACTATGTAAACAAGTTGGCTATTTATAGAAGAAAAATGTAAATAGCCAACAATTTTATGAAAAAAATTTTTTTATATAACTAGCAAAGGAGGAAATGCACATTAAAGCAATCATGAGGAAACATTTTCACCAAATAAATTACAAAGAAAAAATAACCAGCATTATGAAGTGGTCATAAAAAGTAGTACTTCCATTTATGTAGAATATCATTTGGTATGTTTCTGAAATTTGGAAATATGTATCAAAGTTCTCGAAAGTAAGTTTTCCCTTTGGCCTAGGAATTGTCATCCAGAAATAATTAAGCATGTGTATAAAAATGTGTATTAAGAATGCTCAAATTAGTATTGTTTATGATAGCAAAAAGTCTTTGAGTTGGAATATCTGTCAATATGGAACAGGTTTAGTAAATTATATTGCATCTTGAGTAAGAGGTTATGAGCATTGCCACTGAGACCGCCTGGGTTCAGGTTCTGGCTCTCCACTAATAGCTGTGTCTCTTTTCTGTGCTTCAGTTTCCTCAGTTGTAAAATAAGGATAATTTTACAGCATCTGCCTCATTAAGTTATTGTGAGAATTAAACTAGTTACTCTATGTAAAGTGCCTCCTATATTCTAAGTATTGTTTATGCTGTTATTATTTCTATTATTCTAGCTGCTGTTATTACTACTATTCTTTCTATAGATACAACATGGCCATTAAATATGTGGTAGAAGGACATCTAAAAACATGGGGAAATGGACATAATATATGAAGGGGAGAACAAAGTACAAGAGTATCCATAATACTCATAACAACTTTGTAAATACATAACATGTAGAGAGAGAGGCAAAGAGAAAAAGAGTGGCAACAGACGAAAGGTTTCAGTGTATATTTCTGAGTGGCCTTTATTTCTCCTCAATCCTTTTCAATATTTTACAAAATTTCCACAATGACAATATTTTTGCTTTTAATCAGAAATTTTAAAAATACGAATCTATTTTTAAACAAGCTTTACTTAGATTCTGGCCTGTGGCACATTCCCCCGTCCGATGGTGGCAGAGTGGGATGGAACATCCTTCCCGCTCGTTTGTTAGTCTTTGATTTTATTCCTCCTCACAGTAGCTACCCCTGCCTCCTCCTGTCCCTGGCCAAGGCTGGGCTCCACTCTGGTCATGGAGGAGCAGATGGAGCTGGTGGGATCCTGGGTCCTGGGAATCCTGCTTGGAAAGGAGGTAGAGCCAGAGCAGGCATCTCCAGGTTGGGACTGGGATGGTCTCTGACTACTAAGCAGTGGAAGGCTGAGAAGCCCTGGGTAATGGGGCTTCCACTGGAACAGGGCCTGGCGGTAGATCAAATGTTACAAAATACTCATTTTCCGGTTGCCATGATGAACAGGAAGAATTATTAAGCAGGTAGGGTTCATCCCACCCCAAGATTTGGCAAGCCATTCAAGGTCTTTAAATGACTTGGCATCCTGGGCTTGCCTCATTGCCCAGAATTGCCAAATAATGGCTTTGCTCACACTTCCTGGGGGAGAACCAATGATCCTAATTGGTTAAGGGAAATGCCACTGAGATGTGTGAATAAAACAGGTTTTCCCCTTTTTCCCTGGCTGAAAGTAAGAGAGAATTTGGGCATACTTAGGTCTCTGAGTCACTGATGGGCTAGTTTCTGTCTTTCCTGAGGCTTTCTCAGTGTTTTTGTCTCTTATTTCTGGAGCCTGGCACATTGTGGGTGCTTCACAAATTTTGTGAGCTGGTAAACAGATAAATGAGTGACTGAGAGGATGAACGGGTTAGGTGGATGGCTGATGGGCTGGCTCTGCTAAAACTCCCTAATCTTTCCCCTCCTTTCAGCCTCTGGGTAGGAAGGGTGCACCCCCACTCGCATCTTTATCACAGTTTTTCCTGCTCTCAACACTGAAGCTGAGGTTAAGCTAAACTGGAGAATGCTGGATGCTGGTTATTTGGTGTAAAGAAGACAGGTTTTTTGATAGCTGTGGATTTAAAGGTGTTTTCCATGTAAAGTCTCTTGGGAGAAGAACACAAGTAGCAAACTTTCTAACCCAAGTCTCTAAACCTGGTGTCAAAAGCTGGGATTCATAGAAATCTAGGTGGACAAATAGTCTGCACTTAACTGAGCTGTCATTAATCTCAGGATTCTGGTGTTCAGGATTAGGAAAACCAGTTTCTTGAGATCTTTGGGTCTGGTCAAGAGTTTATGTACAGGCAAGAACACTAGGAAACTGGGCTACAAACAGCTGATTCACTCTCAGGGGGAAATAGAGTATAAGGAGAAACCACTGATCAGGGCTTGGTGGCTCCAGGAACACTCAGGGTCCAGCTGACTGAGGGCCCCATTTTCCCCACCAAGGGCTGCAACCCCAGGTGAGCAGCCAAGGAGAACTTTACACTCCCCTGCTGGAATCTAGTTGGCTAACCATCTCCTCTATTTTTGAATATTCCCACTCTATTAGTTCCTTCTCTGAATACCAACATGCTCCAGGATTTCTCATCTTAAAAAAAATTCTCACCTTGAACTACCAGCATTATTTCCCCTTTACTACCAGAACTCTCAAAAAACACAGCTGTACTCAATGTTCCTCTACCTCCTCATAGCCCGCTTATTTCTTAATCCCTTAGAACATGACTTTCTCTGATGCTCTGTAATTGAAATTGCTCCCAAAGGTCACCATGACTTCTAAGTCCCCCAAATCAGTCATTTCCACTCAGTTATTATCCTTCTTGACTTTTTGGTAGCATTTGATGCTGATGACCACTGTTATCACTTGGAATTGTTTTCTTTTTTACTTTGGGGGCATCTCAGTACCTTGATTTCCTCCCCCGGAGCCTTTTCTCCCCATTTCCTTCCCTGACTAATTCTCTCTTTTGCTTGCAGAAGGCAGATGTTACTTAGTGGGACAGTATGCACAGTGGTCATATAAGTCCATACTTTGCAGTGCATAATATAGTGCTGGGCACATTGTAAGCTCTCAAAAAAAGTAAGCCTGAGAGAAAAGAGCCTGCCCCCTCCCTACCCCTGCCTCCTCAGCCCCTTACCCACCCCAAGGGTCCCCCCACCATCAGCACCCTGCAGGTACCTTCCCACGGGCGCTGGAATCTGTTACTGCGGGGCCTGTTTTCTCTACTAATCTGAGAGCCGCATTAGGGGAGGACTCTGTCTTTCTCACTTTTGTAGCCCAGTGAGCAGCACACTAGAGATTGCCATGTTTTGTTTGCTTGTTGGTAGAAAGACCTCAGTGTGGGTGACCTAAATGTCTGTCTCCAGGAAGCCCTTACTTTCAAAGCTGCAGAATTATTTTTCTAACTGGACATTTTCACAAACACGTCTCAGTTTTATTAAAACCAAGCTCATGGTTGGGAACTGTCCTCCCAGAATCGCAGCATGACCACTGCCTTCTCTCCATCACCCCTGACATACAGCCACCAATCCTGGGGCATCTTCTTCCCCCACTCCCTCATCCAACCCACATTTCCTGCTCCCACAACCCCATGCGGGCAAAGGCCCTTCCGCCTAGACTGACACAGTGGCCTCCTAACTGTTCTCCTCACCTCCCAACTCACCTACTCTTTTTTTTAAAAATCCTCACTTGAGGATATTTTATTGATTTGAGAGAGAGAGGAAGGGGGGAGAGAGAGAGAGATGAGAGAGAAACAGATCTGTTGCCTCCCTTACACACCCAGACCAGGAATCAAACCTGCAACCCTTCAGTGCAGGGATGACGCTCCAACCAACTGAGCCACACTGGCCAGGGCCATCTCACCCACTCTTATTTATCTAATTACATTAGGGCCAAGTCAACTTTAAATCACTATTTTGGTTCTTTCATTTCTGTATCTTCATTTAGCCACAAAATACAGTTCAGGTAGTGCCAGAGGCCTTCCTTCACCCCTTCCTGTTTCATTTCTTCCCATGCAAAGACTGGGCAACATCCTTTCCCCAAAGACAGTGGGCACTCCCACCTTTGTGCCTTTCTCTTGGAATACCCTCTCCCTACCTGTCCTCCTAACCAGCTCCTAGTGCCACCACCTCCTTCCTGAAGACCATAGCTAGAAGTGACTCTTATCTTCTCTGACCTCTTGAAACATTTAGTTTATTTCTCCCAAGGTAAATGAGTGCAGATATATCAGCTTATGTCCTGTCCTTCCTTTAGGGAAGGGACTGTATTTATAGTGCTTTGCACATTACAGGAGATAAACATTCATTTGCATGACTGAATGAATCACTTTATCAGAACTTTGCACCCAGTGATCTGTGATTTCCAGTTACCTTTACTAGCTCATTTCCACCTGCGATAGGTATGTGATAGTTCGTCCCTATGGAAAAAAGATTCCATTAGACTAAGGCTCTGGGCAAAGTAAAATGGCCAACATAGCAGAGCCCCACATACCGAGTCCTTGGCTCAAGCAGCACTGAGAACATTTCTTGAACATTTCTATTGTTTCCAGGTTCAGGGAAACCTTTCTCTTAAACCAGCCTGGCTGGCATTTTTTTAGGAAACATCTAGAGCTCCTCACTGCCAAGGCCTCTTGCTCTGACCCCTCCTGACCTACCATGGTGGGAGCGGCAGGAATCATTCCCCAGAGCATGGAAATAGTTGTGGGAAAACTGACGTGATATCTCCACATACCACTCCACCTCCCCTTCTTCCCACCACCTCAGCCCAGCAGCCTCTCAAGTCACAACAGCGCCTTCACTTGAGTCAGGAAGGGAGGTGACCACATGAGGACTGGGAGGAATGGGGCTGTTCAATGGTGACAACTTTTCTCACTGTTGGCCCTTGGAGAAGGCGAGTCTCTGTAGAGTGGTAGGCTGCTGACAGCTTTTATAATACTGGCTCTTGGAACATGTTTTTAAGAGACCAATACAGAATGCCTATGGCAGTGCTTCTTAAACTTGGATGGGGGCACAAGTGATTATAGGATTGTGCTACGACACAGGTTCTGATTCAATAGGACCTCAGATTCTGAATTTGTAGCAAGATCCTAGATGATCTGATGCTACTGTTCTTCAGACCACACTCGTGGAAGGGTCAGTCACAGGTGTTTAATCATTTAATAATTGCTTTTTAACAAGTGTTTAATCACTACCTATAAAACTCTGCTAAATACAGGCTAATTCCAGTCTTCCTCTCTCCTGGAGATCCCTGCAGCTATTGTGAATTGGCCAGGGCCTCCCATGTATGTGAATCTTTCTGGGGCTTCAGTCTGCACAGACCCTCTGAGTGCTGAGAGGTGGAGACAGAACCAGCCATGGACAGTCAGGCTTGGACTGGAATGTGGATTTCGTTTACAGTAGGCAGGCAGGCTGGGGGGGTGGGGCAGAAGCCCTCCACACAGGTGTGTTCCAAAAACCACTCCAAATAGGAAGTGACTCTGGGATGCAATTAGTTCAGCTATAGGGCCAAGATATAATCCAGAAGAACACCTTCAAGAAGCACCCAGTAGAAATGTAGCCTAGCTCTTGGCTATTAGGTGCCCACTTGCAAATAGTTACTGTGCTCCCTAACCTGCAGGATGGGGTCTGGGAAGTCATTCTTTTTTGTATACCCTGTTCCAACACCACATGTCTGATGGTGGCAAGACTTGGATAAGGCTCAGGAGAAGTGCCAGGAATGCCCGAGGCTGACTCTCCCAGATAGTAAAGACACATGAGATGGTTTCACTACTTTTGTTCTGCATGTGAAGACTTTAGAAAACAGTCATTCATTTAAGCAACCAGCCTACAGGCCAGACCCAGCAGGTCTCGAGGAGGGGTAGCACCTTTGTTTTCCTCAGGAGGGGTGTCTAGGTGACACATTTAGGGGTTGGGACCTCGACCAGAAATTGCTTTCACTTCATGATTCTATTCTGAAAATTTATAGATTTTTATTTGCAAGCTTAGTGATGTTCTAGTTTCAAACATTCTTCTTTGCTCAGTGAATGATTCCACACACACACACACACACACACACACACGCACGCACATACACACACACACTGATGCTTTCCATAAACTCACATGAAGAGACAAATTCCTTCCCTAGAAAGGTCAAAGCTAGTTCTGTTTTGGGGGATACAGGATAGCCACCCCCTCCCTTTACCTGGGTGGGTGGTTTGAATCTGGGCATTGGGTGTGACCAGGGCATCCCCTGGCGGTTCCTATTTCACTGAAGAAAGTTCTTTCCTGGAAGAGATCTGGACCCGAGGCTTGCTTCTCAGGGGGCCCTGGCTTTACACTGCAGAATCTTCCTTCTTCAAAACTGCACAGCTACGGAGTTCCCATTGCACTGGAGTCTCAAACAGACTCGCTTGGGCAGAGAATTGATAGAATTTACTACCCTATCGAGGGCTTCAAATTCCAGCTATTAATTTTTGAATGTTGTTTAGGTGCTGCTGCTGCATATAAGTTTCGTTCATTTGATTTTTGTAAGTATTTGTTATGGTATATTTGGTGTTGTTATAAATCATTTAGATTTACCAGTTGGTGTAGTCCATTCTTACCCACTCCCGGCAGAGCCCAAGAATGCTGAAGAACTCATTACTAAATATATACTCTGCTCTTAGATGCCCTGCAATAGTGCTCTTACCGCACCCATGAAATTTGAGTCCAAGGACAGATTTTGTAGCTGCCTTATTTTCTCCTTGCACTGGACATGGGTGTGAAGCTGGGTTTTTCTTTCTGCTCCCAAAGAACTCTTATTTTCTGATATAGAGAAGAACGTAGAGCTAAATATTTAATTAGAACAGCAGGAACATGTAAGAATGTAGTGTGAAGAAAGAAGGGGGACATTTTAAGGACAAGCACAGGAGGCCTTCTCGCATTAAATAATGTACAGTTGACCTTAGAACAACATAGGTTTAAATTACGCAGGTCCACGTACACATGGATTTTTTTCAACTACTGTTTTCGATTCATGGTTTAGAGTGCATGGATGCAGAGAGCCAACTGTATGCATCGATCTACACGTTTTTATATAGGGGACTTAAGCCTCTGTGGGGTTTGGTATCTGCGGGGGGATTCTGGAACCAATCCCCTCTGGAGACTTAGGAGCAACTAAGTTTTGGGGAAGTCAAAAGTTATATGCAGAAAAATGTGATTTACTCAGTATAGTACCCAGCATGGTGCCATAATTAAATAAGTACTTTCCTTTCTCGTGCTTTTGAAGGTGATGATCTTCATTCCAGACTTAGCCAATGCCAATGACACCAGACACCCTGGGAACACACTGTAGCCTATTTTGATTAATTTGAATTTAGAATTGTAGTAATAAACCTATTTGGGTTGGTGTCAGATGATAGTTACTCATGTGAGTATTTGTGCTATGACTTCACTTACTATGTTCTTAAATAGGCACTCAAAAAGACAGCTGTTCACGATGCTATTTTCACCTGTCTTCAATTTCTCAGTAAATTGTTTCCTCCAAATTGGAGCAAAACACTCAGTCCTCGATGGAAACCCACCAACACCAAATGCAGTGCTTTAAAGAACAACCCATTTTGTAATATGGTCAGGAGGAATAAATGTTATTTACAAGAAGTGTTCTTCATTGAGTAAGCTTACTAAAATACCAGTTAAGTCATGTCGCTACTGCCCTTAAAAACTGTCCAGGGTTCCTCACTGCTGACAGAATCCAGTTCCAGTCATCACTTGATCTCCAGGGCCTTGTAAAGGATTTTCAGCCTCGTAGCCCAGTGTATCTCTTTATACACCCTGCTTTCTAACCACAAGGAGCTGCCCTTCCCTGAGCAAGCCAAGCACTTTCAGATCTCTGTACATCAAAAATTCTTCCTGCGGGTGTAGACAAAATGTGACCAGGAGCCACTACCAAAGAGAAAACTCTGCAGCTCTTCCACTGACAGTTGAATAATTTTCCATCCATTTCTTCCAATCGCTACACCCTGGAATTGGGGCCTTTCTACTTTTTGCTTCAATGGCCGTCCCTTTCCCCTAAGTCACCTTCTGGAGTATAGCACATAGTCACTCAGCCATTTAGTTCAAAGATGACTTCAATGTGTCACAGTTGCTTCCACAAGAGAGTCAGCAGAGCAAGGAACTAGGGGCAGAGACCTGGACTCCAAGGTGTGTGACCTTGGGTCAGTCCCTGGAGTGCACTTCCTCAGCTGCCACTGGAAAATAAGGATGTCTGCCTGGCTTACCTCAGGGTTTAAGATGAAGAGAGATAGGTGTGAAGACACCTTGTAAACTGTAGAACATGCACAGTGTGCAGAGTTAACATCTTAATTCATCTCATTATTCCCTTTAGTTAACACAGGGTTTCTCAGCCTCAGCACTGTGGATATTTTGGGCTGAATAATTCTTTGTTGGGTTGGGGTGGGAGACCTGGCCTGTGTGTTGCAGAATGTCTACCCACTCGATGCCATAGCACCAAAATGTCACAAATAGAAATGTCTTTAGACATTGCCCAATGTCTTTGGGGAGAAAATTGCCCCTGGTGAGAACCACTGGTTTATTAACGGCTTTTAGGGTTGTGTTCTGGTCACCCTTCAATCTTTTCCCCCCAGCCCCATGCATGGTCTCGTTTGGCCATCAAATAAACAAGGCTTTTTAAACCTCCATGTTGGAGGCCTTCCCCCATGCTCTGCCGACCTGTTACAGAGACATTTTTGTAGTTGTCCATGTGCACATTTAGTAGCTTCTCTGGATTGTTTCCACAGAATCTCTGGAACAAAACATCATGTCCTGGACCTTGAACTTAAAAACGCTTCCTCTTTTCTAACCCATCCCTTCCATCTTTGTGTACTAGACAATTCTACTTTTGACATGCAAATTCTCTTAAAAATCGAAGCATTTTCCTTCATTCATCTCTTCTGTTCCCCATGGCATCACCAACTTACCTACCTGTGGGACTAAAAGTCATTCCAGACTTGTAGGTCTCCTTTTCTCCTCACACACATCTTTTGGTTTGTTTCAGTATTAGGAAGGTAATACGTGGTATTACATTTTTTTCCCAAATACCAATGTGTAGTAAAAGAAATCTATCCTATTCATTTCTCCTCCCCCCTCTCCTTCTTGCTCCCCTCCCACCAAGCTTTCAATGTCCCTCTGTTCCTTCCTGGTAGATCCAGTCCTTCCTGTTTTCTATCTATATGCATATGTTTTTTTCTCACTGCTTTTTCAATATGTTAATGTTTGTATGTGAGGGCAATGATTTCCTCTTATTCTGTCCATGGCCAGAATAATTGTCAGTCCCTACAGATGGCCAAAGAGGAGGTTTTCTTAGTTGGCAGGTATAGAAAATAGACTCACCCTCCTTCCAAAGCCCCACAGAGGTGCCACGTGTGCTGGACTTGCCAGCAGCCTGAGCAGGGCTCCCAACATGGCCAAGCAAACCCCTCAGGTAGTTACACACAAAACCCCAAACATTAAAACCTTCATTCTATTGTGTTTGTGTTTTTCTGTTTGTTTGTTTTTTAAAGAGGCAATGTGTTTTGCACAGGATCCTGAGATATTGTAGGAGGTGGGATCTACACAGGGTGTTAGACCAGTGGGGTCACATTGGACCTGAGTTCAGCAATCTCCGTACTTGGGTTCTGGCTAGGAAAGAATTCAGAGCCAAGACCCAAACTGTAAGATAACATTTATTTGGTAAATCACAGAGGCAGAAAAAGTAATTTCTAGAAGAAATGGGCTTAGGGAACAAGTTCTAGCAGTAAAGGCAGGGCCCTTGGATCTTGGGACTGAGGAAGCTAATGGTAATTCACGGGGGGGGGGGGGGGGGGGGGGGGGGGGGCGCGAGTGAATGGAGGGGGAGGGGGAAGGGAAAGTGAAAGGGCAGGGGATCGTTATCCAATGCAGCTGGTCCTGAGGTCAACTGTGGCTAGTTTTGTTGCTTTTCTGGGCCTAGATGTTATCTCTAGGGAGGAAAGGTCGGGGGTCCAAACCACAGGACTGGTGATATGCTAGGGGAGGAAAGGCCACCTGGGGGCAAGGTCTCATCCTAGGCACCAGGGGCTTTCCACCCTGATGACCTTCTGTACCTAGCCCATCATCCTTGCTCTACTGTGTCTAACTGCCTAGTACAGAGAGAGGACAGACAAGTTTATGCAATGGGGAAAAAAATGACTACACCAGAGGAGAATTTAGGCAGGGTGTGCACTGGGGCTCACTTCAGTGAATGTTCTCCCTCGCTGAGTTTAATGAGTTAAACTCCTGGCACGGAAATGGTAAGGATTATTTAGTTTCTGATTCAGTAACTTGTGATCATTTACAAAAAGAGGTGCCCAAGTGCAAAGAAGAATTTTTTTAAAAAATCCCACTTGGATAAGGGCCATTTTAATTTTTATTTCATTTTATTTTTTAATCCTCACCTGAGGATATGTTCTAATGACTTTTAGAGAAAGAGGAAGGAACAGAGAGAGAGAGAGAAGCATTGATCAGTTGCCTCCCACATGTGCCCCAACTGGGGATGAAACCCACAACCTCGGTATGTGCCCTGACCAGGAATCAAACTCATAACCCTCTGGTGAATGGGATGACACTCCAACCAACTGAGTCACCAGGCCAGGGCGAATAAGGGCCATATTTTAAAATTTTATTTTATTAAATTTTTAAATACATCTTTATTGATTTCAGAGGGTGGAAGGGAGAGGGAGAGAGAGATAGAACTATCAATGATGAGAGAGTTATCATTGATTGGCTGCCTCCTGCACACCTCCTGCTGGGGATCGAGTCCACAATCTGGCATGTGCCCTGATCGGGAATTGAACTGCGATCTCCTGGATCCTAGGTTGATGCTCAACCGCTGAGCCACGCCCGGCTGGGCAGGGCCATTTTTATATTCTTTCTTTCATTCATTTGTTCATTCAACATGTATTAATTGGCTTCAGGTATCTCTTGGGGCAGAGCTTTGAGAGGAGGGAAGGCATAAAGTTAACTCAGACAAGGCTCTTACTTCCAAAAGTACATGGTCAATTAGGTCAGAAAGAGATTGTCTAAGTGATATAATCCAAACATAATGTGATAAAGATCATGAGTACAGCTAAAATGCTGCAGGTGCTACCCAATACTTCCTCTCCAATAAACACTGTCATGGACCTGGGTTCTAGCAACTGTCTCCAGGGAGTCAGAAATTTAGGAATGCCAGGGGTGACACCGCAGCATGGCTCAGCCATTTATCTTTGCTGGCTCTGGACTGAACCGGGGTCCCTGCAGGAGAAGGGAAGAAGATGGCAGTAGTGAGTTAGGTGTGAACGGCCCTATCTTTACAGAGTCCTATCTTTACCATCTACAGTAAGGTGGGACAGCCATAGTTCTCGCTATCTCAGGGCTTAGCCAAAAGCAGCTCTTATATTCTAATCTGACTTTCTCCATTCAGGTTTACAACTTGTGAATGAAGAATCTTAAGAGATATATTAGTCAGTAACAAACAATCCTAAATCTTTCTGTAGCTTATAATCATAAATATTTATTTTCACATTCATGGGTCTGTAAGTCAGTGGGGTTTGGGTGAGCTAGGCTGAGCTAGGCTGGAATCAGGTTTCTGATCTCTTTGAGATCTGCTTCACATTACAGAGATCATGATCTCAGGTCACAGAAATGTGTTGCTGGTGGGAATGCAGACCTGTGCAGCCACTGTGGAAAGCACTATGGAGTTACTTCAAAAAATTAAAAATGGAACTGCCTTATGGCCTAGTGATTTTACTTCTGGGGATATATCTGAAGAAACCAGAAACACTGATTTGAAAGAATATATGCACCCCTATGTTCATGGCAGCGTTATTTACAATAGCCAAGATTTGGAAGCAGCCCAAGTGCCCATCAGTAGATGAGTGGGTAAAAAAGCTGTGGGATATTTACACCGTGGAATACTACTTGGCTGTAAAAAGAGAAGGAAATCTTATTCTTTGTGACTGCATGGATGGACCTGGAAAGCATTATGCTAAGTGAAATAAGCCAGTCAGAAAAAGACAAGTACCATATGATTTTACTCTTATGTGGCATCTAATGAACAAAAATAAACTAATAAACAAAATAGAAACAGATTCATAGATAGAGGACAGACTGACGGCTGTCAGAGGGGAGCAGGGTGGTGGGGCTGGGTGAGAAAGGTAAAGGGATTAAGCAAAAGACAAAACAAAACAAAAAAACTCATAGACACAGACAACAGCATGTTGATTACCAGAGGGAAAGGAGGGTGGGGAAAGGCGGAAAAGGAGACCGGGGGATAAACGGTGAAAGAAGGACTTGACTTGGGGTGGTGAACACATAATACAATATATAGATGATATATAATTGTACACCTGAAGCCTATTTAATTTTATTAACCAATGTCACCCCAATAAATTCAGTTTAAAAAAAGAGAAAGAAATGCAAGACCACAGAAATACAAGAAGATAAGCCCTATTATGTGATGGCTTGTAAAGAAGTTTGCCTACATTGTCTCTTCCACTCATATTTCTTTGATCATAGCAAATCATGTGAAGCCTGGCCCTATGTCAAAAAGGCAGAGAAATAAAGATTGCCTATGTGCGTGGAGGGTTACTGTCATGTCACAAGGGCATGGATATAATTTGTGGGATTCAGAGAAAGCATAAAGAACTGGGGGAAATGATCTAATCTACTATAAGGGATTGCCATTTTTCACGAAGAGAGAACCTAACCATGAGATATATAAGTGGCATCTTCTGTGCAGTGCACTTGTGACCTGTGGGCACCGAAACGTAGTGACAGACACTAGCGCCCAGTGCCATGTGTGGCTGTAGCTGCAATGATCATCACTGTAGACGTGAACACTGCTGTTCCTGGCTTCAGATAAGCTTTGCATTTGCTGCTTCCTAAACAGTGAAGGCACCACTTCATCTTTCTTTTCAGTGTCCTTGTCCACTTATTTCCTTCCTTGTGCCCCAAATCCACAGCAGTCACGCTCCTCCAGCCCACCGTGTTTATGGGGACTCCATTTCAACTCAGTAATGCTCCCCTGATTGGCAGTTCTGCAAGGCCCCTGCCCTCCATTCTCACCCTGCCTGGGGCTGCTCCATTGCTGCAAATACATGCCTACATTTCTGGGTCTTGCTGATGATGGAAAGGCTCAAGAGCCTGGCTGGGTTCTGTCTTTAGAAGCTAAGGTGTATCTC
The DNA here is from genome assembly GCF_964146895.1 of Miniopterus schreibersii. Taxonomy (NCBI): domain Eukaryota; kingdom Metazoa; phylum Chordata; class Mammalia; order Chiroptera; family Miniopteridae; genus Miniopterus; species Miniopterus schreibersii. The sequence goes on along the minus strand of NC_138105.1, from coordinate 46,453,024 downwards.
TCCCTTGAAAATCTTTATATGAGCCTTCCCCTAAAAGAATCTCAGAGACTCATAGAATATGAATGCGGGGGGCTTTAGAGTTCATCTGGTCAGCCCCACTGTGTTACAGACAAAGCAAATGAGGCTGAGAGAATCTAGTTAGTGAATGAACTGAGACTGTAGCCTTAGACTTCTGATTCTCAATCCAGTGAACGCTCAGTGTCTCACCACATTCATCTTTCCCAGGGGAGGGGGTTAATTGCATTATATTGAAATTAGCATAAACATGTATGGCAGGATCCTAGATGAAATTCTATGGATATGTGAATTTGGGGTCCTTGGGCTCTCTCTGTTTACATACCCATCTAAAGCCACCCAAACTAACAAATTAGACTCTTTGGTCTAGGAAAAGGACATCTCAGCTACAATGCAAAGATAAATATAAACAGTTCTTAGCTCTTGATCTTCTAAGGACCCAAGGACCAGAGTTGCATTTTAGAAACAGCCTTCCTACCAACTCTGGCATTCCCAAAGCAATCTCAGAGCAAAATGGGAGTAGCAGAGATTGGGGAGGAGAGACCCTGAAATAACTGAGGTTAATCCTAAATAACTGGGAAATCACTAAACTGACTGGTTGTATTTGTAAGTGACTGTATTCAATTTACAATTACCAGAATCAAATTTCAAAATCAATGCTTTAATAGGAAACTAGAGTAAGTTACCATTTACTCATACCTGAGTTTGTGACCTGTGAATTTTGTACATACAGTGAGTTGGCAGGATAGTAATACCAACTACTAGTACTGGAAATAAATGTAGACATAATACTGCTAGCTTAATATGTATAGGAAAAGATATGAAAGGATTTAAAAATGGGAGAATTTATTTTTGCTTATATGCATTTTTAATTTTTCTGTAATAAACATGCATTGTTTTGTAATAAGAAAACTTGTTTATTTTAATTTTAAGACAACCACCTCCTACCTACTATCCTCCACTGCTCTCTCTCTCTTACCTGATACAAATCTTCTCTACTTTCACTTACTTTTGGCACTACTTACACGCCCTGGCATCTTTCTTAATTCTATTACAATTTGCTATTTCCCCCAAACCTTTGTGCCTTTGTATTTTCCAGTTTCATTGAAGCTGTGGATTTAGTGGGCCACGGTACTATCAACTGTGAATCTGGGAAGTCAAATTAAACAGACAAACAAATACAAGAAAAAGCATGATACTGCTAATATGCATTCATCATTTTGAAGTGTCTTTGGTATAGATACTACATATTTATTAACGATGTGTGTCTTACTTCAAAAATACTTGAAGAGACTTTGAAAAAGATAAGTTGTCAAGACAGCATTTGATCAAAAACAAAACAGTGGTGGAAGGAAGTTTGGTTCCTTTTAACTGGTGTGGGAGGCCACAGATGAGTAAGACTGGGGCAGTGAGTTTCGGGGAGATGTGACCAGAGATCTTCTTGGTATATTCTGATGGACACTTGGGGGTGGGGGTAGAGGAATGGCACTTAGTCCTTCCCAAGGACAGGGAAGCTTCTGGAAAGGCAAAGGCTCCCTGGTGGAGATGGCTCCTGATCTAGGTCTTGAAAGATGAGTTAAAGTTTGCCAGGGAAAGAAATGTTCTTAGAAGTGGTAAGGAAACCTGGGTTTCCTGGCAAGCAAGGCAAAAAGGGAAAATATTGTGTTATTTATTTCTTACTATCTGAGAAAAAGGACATACCTTTTGAGGTGCTAAAAATGAAACTCTAGAGTAATGATTCTCAAGTGTTTGTGCATAAAAATCCCCCAAACATTATGGGACATCAGCTCTAGAGATTCTGAGTCAATAGTTCTAGGGTGGGGTCCAGGATTCTGAATTTTAATGAGCTCACCAAATAATTCTGATGTAGGTGGCCCTCTTCTGCCCACTTAAGAAATATACTACTGTAAAAGAAAAATTTTAATTCACTTATTCATTCAAAAAATATTAAGCACTGTCCTAAATGTTTGGGGATAGACTGGAGAATAAGACAGGGAAGCCCCCTGCACTCAGGGAGACTAGTCAGTTAGGGGAGGGCCATAGAATCTGAGGTTCTGCCTCTGCTCCTCGGGTGCTCCCCAAAGGCCCTCCAAACCAGAGCTCTGCACCTTGTCTGGCAGGCCAAGGGCCACTTCAGCTCCAAACCACAATCCTTCTCAGTTTCATTTTTGGTCACCAGGCTATTTGTCTAGGCTCTGGGACTCTTCATGGAGGGGGTCCAGGCTGAGGCCTGTGGTGGAAGCCCCTAGGATTCTCCAAACCCTGTAGCAGCTGCTCTGAGTGACCAGCTGAAGAGTGCGTGTCTCGGGCCAGCAGCCAGAATGCAGGGACAGAGACCACTGAGGGTTCTGACAAGCACAGAAAGGCTGTCAAGGTGAACTTTGGTGTGTAGGCTCCCTGCTTCAAATGTAGTGACCCCCCAAATTCAGATGTTGAAGTCTTAGTCCCCAATGTGATGATATTTGGAGATGGGGGCCTCTGGGAAGTAATAGGATTAGCTGGAGTCACTGGGGTGAGGCCCTCTTGACGAGATTAGTGTCCTGTAAGAAGAGACACCTGAGAGCTTGCTCTCGCTCTCTTTGCCATTTGAGGACACAGTGAGAGGCAGCCAAGCAGGAGGAGGGCTCTCACAAAAACCTGACCTGCTGGCACCCCAATCTCTGACTTCCAGCCTTCTTGATTTATAAGAAAATAAATGTCTGTTGCATCAGCCCAAGCTGACTAAGACACAGCAGAATTGATATTGGCCCCTCTCCTGGCTTCGGCTTTTCTGCTTACTCTGAGGTCCAGTTTAATCCTTCTGTTCCATCCCCTGCCCTGCCCACTTATCTCTCTGGGCACTCCTTCAGAGCCTGAAACCTTCATCTGCTCCCTATGCCTCCTAACTGGCTTCAGAGTGAGCCACAGGCCCACCTGGTATTGCTCTTACTATGTCTGAGTCCTGGCCACCTTGTCATGCAGAGCCATCAACTACCACCAGTTAGCATTCAGACAGAACAAGAAGCCCCAGAAGGTGTATGCAAGTGTGTCAGTGTGGGTGTGAGTTTTTGTGTATATTTATGAGTAAGTATGCATGTAGGTACGTGCTGAGAGAGACTGGATACAACTGAACAATGGCCAGACCCACAATCTGCAGCACACAACCCAGGAAGCCAGCCTGCTGGAAATCAAACCCTATCTCTAGTAACCACAATCCCCATAAAAACTGGCCCAAATTTTTTCCTCCCGCTTTCAATTCAGAAGAAGCAAATGTGTACCCCAAACCAATAACCAGGGCTCGCTTCTAGTTCCCCGTGCCAGTAGCGTCCCATTGGGGCACACCTGAACCCCCCCCCCCACTCCTCTTTGGCCTGCCTTTGAGTCTCGGCCAAAACACAAGTGATGGTGGCTGACTGCCTGGCTGTAGCAGGCTCAGAATAAACAGCCTTTGCTTGTTCTCAGTTGGTTGGCCTCCATGGGTTTCCAGTGTGTGTGGGAGGGAGCTCTGTGTACATGCGTGAGTGTGTGTGAGTGTGTGCGCCTGTCTGTGTGTGGGGGGGATGGCAAAGTTGGTGAGAGGGAGTGTAACAGGAGCCTGTACTGACTGGAAGATCTCATCACTCTGAGTTTGTTCCCTTGGCAGTCCTCTTTTGGAGCTGACAGGAGGGAGGGGAGATGGGACAGGAGGGAAGGGAGGAGGAAGTGGACGACAGTCTCTCCTGTAACAGAGAGGAGATTGTAAAAGCTGGATTTGTTGGGGTAAAGTAACAAAGAGTCCCCAGAAACAGCACTTTCTCCTGCCCTTCCGAGCGTGCGGAGGTCTCAGGGCAACTCCTAGGCCCCACACTTCATTACCTCCCTCCTTTCACTGCTACAGCCAAGGGCAGGTACCGATGTGTCATTACCCCTGCCTGAGTGCCCGCTGTTCCCTCCAGACGCTCCCAGTGCCTCCCTGTTGAGACTAGAGCCCTGACTTCCTGCCATGAGTGCATCAGGGTTTAATCTGAGGCTGGGCGGCCACTTGCCAAAATTAATGGTTGGTAAAATTAGAACAAACAGAGGTAAATAGCCCATTACCTACCACAGTCTCTCTGTGATTTTAACTGCAGTAAAGAGATCACCAAGGTGCAGCTATTTTCTGATCAATGATGGTAATTTTCTTCCCCCTAAGATCAGCTTAATCACAGCAAGGGTCTTAGAGAGCACAGGGGTCAAAGGAAAATTACACGGTTGTGCAGGATGTCTCCGCAGCCGCTGTTTATTTTGCACGTGATTCTAACTGATGCAGTGTCGTGCTTGCTCAGAAGCAACGCGTGGTGCACTTGGAGAAGCTATGAGGGACTGTCTGGCTATGCCTCGGGCCTCTGCAGAGGACTGCAGAACAGGGCAGTCTGTGGTACAGCCACAGGTACCTGGCTCTGCAAAGCTTCCTGTCAGCTGTAGTTTTAAAATCAAAGTAACCAGGGCTGACACCTTGCCCTATCCAAACACGTGCCTCAAGCCTGGCATCCAGCAATGGTTTTAAAAGGGTGTAAGTGGCAAAATGAAGAGAGCTCCCAAGCCCTCGGCATTTTCTGTTGCATGTGTGTGGCAGCTGGAGAAATGTGTGCTAATACAGGAAAAATTGCCAGCCAAACTCAGTGCTAGAGGGTCTCTGAGCTGGTGGTCTACTCACTTGCTCAGCAAGAGTTTGATTAATACTTCCTTCCTTCCCTGTTGTTTTCCAATCAATCATCCAGTTTTGATCGCGTCTATTTTCTTCCACCGTTTGTTCTGTATTGTCTCCTAAAGGGCAAAGGCATATTAAATCAGGAGTTGACTTAATTGCCAGTTTAAAACATTAAAATCCATAGTGTAAACCAATTAACAAACTGATCATTACATGAATCACCAACCTACTTCTTGTGCATAAGAACTGAGACAAACAGTGACTAATGACATTAAAAAGCAGCAGTGCACCGAACAAAAAATTAATGGCTGTGTCAGGAGCATCGAAATTCCAGTCACCTCGAGTGTTTACAACAACCAGATCACTGCAGAAACCTACCGGAAAGTGGTGACTCATGGTAACCTGCAGGAAAGGGGTTAGAGATAGGTGTCTGAGGCCTTTCTCTATATGTCTTTCTCTCTTGGCACCACAACAGCCATGAGTATGAAATTGCATTCTCTAGTGCTTAGACCCTAACCCTAGACCAAAGGAAGAACTTCAGTTAGAACACAAAAACCTAACACTCTAATCTCCCCTGCATACTGGTTTAAACAGACACCTCCTTCCTGCATTGTTTCAATTGGGTAGAATTTCCACTCCCATTCTAATCCATCTCAGTCCTATTTTGTTTGTTGTTAACAACCTCTGAGAAATTTATTGTTATGCAAAGAGAAGAAAGGTGACTTGCAGACCCCACCCCCACCCTCAGAACAGACTGCTTTGGAAACAGGTCCTTTAAAAGATCATTTCTCTCTTACAATACAATCCAGCAATCAAATACCCTTATATTTTTCCAGAGGCGTTGAAAACTTATGTCTGCAAAAATACCTGCACAGGGATGTTTATAGTAGCTTATTTATAATTGCCAAAACTTGGAAGTAACCAAGATGTTCTTCAGTAGGTGAATGGATAAACAACTGTGATACATGCAGAATATTATCCAGAGCTAAAAAGAAATGAGATATCAAGCCATAAAAAGACAAGGACGAATCTTAAATGCATATTGCTAAGTGAAAGAAGCCAATCTGAAGAGGCTACGTACCGTATGATTCCAACATATGATGTTCTGGACTAGGCAAAACTTTGGAGACAGTGAAAAGATCAGTGGTTCTCAGGGTTTGGCAAGGGCGGGGGTGCATGAGGGAGGGATGAACAGGTGGAGCACTGAGGATTTTTAGGGCAGTAAATCTACGCTGTATGATACTACAATGAGAATACATGTCATTATTGTACATTTGTCCAACCCCAAAGAATGCATAATACCAATAGTGAACTTTGGGTGATTATGATGTGTCAATGCAAGTTCATCAGTTATAACAAATGTACCATCCTATGGGGGATGTTCACAATAGGGAACGCTATTCGCACATGGGCGTGGCATGGCCCTTCCCCTCTCCAAGAGTCTGGGAGAGGGGCATTCATCCAGGGCCCAGGAAGGAAGATGGGTCTGGCTGGAGAGAAGTGGCCTGGCCATGTTCTGATGGTGCAGATGTCCCTGTTGCCTGGGCCTGCACTGTCCAACACAGCAGGGCTAGCCACATGGAGTTATTTAAATTTAAATTAATAAAACTGAAAACTAAACATTCATTTCGCACTAGCCTCATTTCAAGTGACCAACAGCCTATATGGCTAATGGCACCGTCCTGGACAGCACAGATTTGGAACATTTTCGTCATCTCAGAAAGGTCTACTGCTGGCTAGCGCTGTTCTGCACTCTAGGTAGCCACAGAGGCTCACATGTGGGTTGAGTAAAATCACAAATCAAAACTGCATAGTTCAGGGCCCCCAGTTTCAGATTCCAAATGACACCTGAGCAACCGACACCGCATCCACAGGGACAATTTCAAAAGACAGAGGCCCGTGGCTGAGCCAGCCTGGAAAGGGCTTCAGAGGCATGCTAACTGCATCAGTGACTGAAGGGCAACTTCTCTTTTGCAATCCTTGCTGGTCTAACAGGCTCCTGCAGAATTACATCACTTCCTAAAAAACAGGCAAACACTTCTCCTTCAAGTTAGCACCTACCCAAACAAGCAGGAAACAGGAAATGTTCACGTTTCAGGGAGGCTGAAGCCAGCGCAGCCTCATGCCGGAGGGAGAGCCCAGGCGAGCTGACATGAAGGCGCCCCGAGCCGCCCTCATCTTCGCCCTGCTACTCGCGCTCCTTCCCGCCGGCCGGGCTCAGGGTAAGCTACCTCCACTCGGGGAGCAGGGTGATGAAGCCTCGGCTGGTGCCCGAGGCTACAGAACTCTGCCCGGGAGGCTAACACCCAGAAAATGTTATCCTTTTTGTGAAAGAAGTGGAGAAAAGGAGAACTGTCTTTTTAAGGTGGTGGGGAGGGACGGAGAACTTGGCTTTCCCTGCAGCTATCAAAGCGCGCTCTAGCTCGCTCACTTAATGTAACCTCCCTGCAATCTTTTTGTCTTCTGAGATATGGGAGTCCCTGTAATTTACCAGTTTTAATGGGCATATTAAGAAAACCATAAAGTCTTTGGCAGTTCACGGAAAAGAACGTTTCATTCAGCTGAAACAGAGAAATCATAATAAATTTGATTCTAATAATGTGGGCTGAGAAGTCTGCCACTTTTGAAAACTGGAAAAACTGGGGTATGGTAACTTACTACTCGAAAGTATACTAAAGAAAAGAATAAGTTTAAAAAGAATGTAAACAGGAAATTATCTGAGGAGTTCCCAGGCATCTACTCCAGCTTTTCAAGAAAGGTCTTTCATCTGTTTTTCTTTTATCTTGTTATTTTGGGGGATATTTTCTTTGCATTGATTGTTACTAATGAAGCTTTGTTTAGAAAAGTAACGTGATAACAGCAAATCAAAGGTATTGAAAAAGGAAAAATATTAAATTTCATTCTTTTGAGCTAAGAGCAGTTATTGGTTTATATCCTTGACAGTTGTTACAACAAACGTAGTCCCCCTCAAATGCCTCCTACAGTTTTGTTGACTCTCCCTTGGGTAAATAAACTTGCTGCCCATAGTTTCTTCAGTGGATACTACCTGCTTCTAGTGTAGGGCAGTACTTCAAGCAAAAGGAAAGTTCTCAAGCTACAGTTCTTTAAATAGGATGGGCATAGGGCACTGATGACTTAACAGATGTCACAACTTCCTGGAGATGAGCAGTCAGCATCCAACTACCCCCACCCCACGCCATCAATTTCTCTTTCCCTGGGTGCTCTCCATGTGGTCTCTCCAGGCTTTTGAGGAGAAAGGCAAGCCATTCCAACTGTAAAGATGTTTGGTTGAAAATGAGGCTAGCATTCAAAATAAGTTTGGGGACAATGTTGTTTTATTCACAAAGTTTTGGAGCTGGAAGGGAGCCTAAAGATGAAGCAGCTCAAGCTGCACTGGGGGTACAGACGAAGAAACTGAGGCAGAGGAAGGTGAGATGTCTAGATCCCTGCTAGTCAGCTTTTCTGACTTGGACTTCACGGTTCTCTCCTCTCACCCAGGGGACCAGCCACACCCCCTGCCAAGACCACTGGACTAGACTCCTTTTTCCTCAGGGCATCCCTCAGCACTCCCAAGGAAGTGGGGACTAGCCATCCCATTTCCACTTCTGGTAACTCTTATCACTACCACAAACACACCCCAGAGAGTAATATTAACCTTGCCTGAAGATTTTCTTGAGCGTCTTGAAAATGATTGAATCGAAGTGTTTGCAATTTGGGAGATGTAGAAGGAAAATCTGAAGCGACTCAATCTGTAAAACTTCTCTTCCTGGGACCCATACCTGATCACATGAGTCTTCCACTTAAAGAGCTTCAGTGGCTCCTCATCTATGCTCCTTGGACTCTCACATCAATCTCCTTCCCAGTGGCACCTCCTTCCATGTGTCCTCCCACTCCCCAGCCACAACTCCTCTAGTCACACTGAATGGAGCATGTGCTCCAGGCCTCTGTGGTTCCTGCCACAAACGAATGACAGGTTCTCTTTTTTCTACTTAGTGAATTATTATATAACCTTAAAATGCTCAAACTGAATGTCACCTCCACCTTGATGTCTCCCTGTACTTCACCCTCCCTGGTGCTGTGCCTTTACCCCTGTTATGCCCCTTAGACCTAAATGTATGTAAACAGAGCTCATCACTTTGAATCACAATTGTGTCCATGTTCTTATCTTCCACCAGGCTGTGAACACCTCCAGGGGAAATCCTTTTTAGTTCTTTTTTTGACTTCCTAAAACCCAGTCAGGGGTCAACATAAATTAGGAACTCAGTAATTGTTAATAAATACTAAAACCATCCAAGAATGGCTATGAGGCTAATGACTACACACTGGTGAGCTATTGATAACAGGTAGTGTTAGTATGTCAGAAGAAGCCAAAGATAAAAAGTTGCATTTAAATCACAGATGAAAAGCTGTATTTTAGTAGAGCACAGGGATTATCTAGCTAATCCAACAAGTTCATTGGGTCCTTGCTGGATTCCCAAGGTCTGGAAATATAAAAAATACCACTTGCAAAAAGCTGTATGATCAAAGCATATTACTTTGAGCTTAGTCAAGGGAAAGGCTATTCCAAATTAAAGACTGATTATATATTTTTAAATTAATGAAGGTATGTCCTTTTGATCTCATGGTGCCTCAGACGTCAGGATGTGAGTTGGTTTATGGGTGTCACAATTGTATTTCCTGGAATTCTTCAAGAAATACCTTGGAGATGTTTGGTGGAAGAATCCAATCTACTGAACAGCCCAACTCTCTCCCTTACAAACATATCATGGGATGTATCTCAAATCAGGTCTTTATTAACCACAACCTGGCAACATTATCTAATACCTGCAGTTACCTGAGACCTGCATCATTACCTCTGAGTCAGCGTCTTCTTCTTTACGTAGATTGAGAGCCTGACGGAGACTTGATTACTCTCCCAAGTGAATAATCCACTTAGAAGTCTCCTAGAGAGAAATGAGAAAACAGTTTATCGGGGATTTTGACCAAACACATGAGCGTAGTTAAAGGAAAGCTCTGGGCCTTGGTGTCTTGGCCAGTGTAGGATATTAAGAAAGTTCAGACTCAGGGTGACATTGTGCCGCTGGAGTGAAAGGAGGCATTCCTCCCCCATTCCTCACCCTGGGCCCTGTCAGTGTCAGCTTAACACTGTCAGGAAGCTAAAAGCAGCTTCCCAGATACCAGCACCGTGGGCTTTGTTAGCTGCCACAAGCAGAATGGTTTGTAGGAAGAAGAGTCATAAGACAAAGCAAGGTGGCTGCAAGTGTTTGATGGGGCAGAGCCAAACACCGGATTTGACAGAGAGGACTGGGAGATATTCTGGGCTATTTCAGAAGAGTAAGAACCATGTAGTTATTGATTAATGAACCTTGAGAAGATAAAGAAGAGAAGAAAATTCTAGTTGCATAAATGAAGTGGCACTTTCTGACATTGTTCTCGTTTCGGTAAATGTGACTGCCACCTGCTGTTTTCTGGGACAGTCCCAATGAAGTAGTAATAATGATGATAGGGAACATATACAGTGTTCATTATATGCCAGACATTTTCTAAACACTTTCCATATACTAATTCATTTCATTCTCATAACAGCCTTATACGATGAGTACTATTATTCCTGTTTTACACATGAGAAAACTGAGGCACAGAGAGAGGTTAAATGATTTGCCCAAAGTCACACAGCTAAGTAGTAGATCTAAGTAAGATTCAGCTTCAGGAGTCTATGCTCTAACCATATACTATATCACCTCTGGGTTTTCAGGCTGTGTATCCAGTTTCAGGTTTGGAAAAATGTCTCTGGTGACTTCCCAACTATAGATAGACACATAAACTCTTGGCTGGGCTCTAAGGTTACGTACCACATATTCATAAAGGAGCTGTATTTGGTGCAGTCAGAGACTGGCTGACAGGAAAAGGAGTGGTGAGAGTTGGGTTAAACTTTGGCCTGAAAAAGGGGAAGGGAGGGGCTGAAAGGTACAGAGTGAGCAAAACAGAATCTAGGGATTAGCACAGTTAAAACCAGAAGCAGGTAGATGAGTGTTGAAGTCCCTGGGTGAGAGGCTTCAGAGTGTGGGAACCAGGGAGGAAAAGCCCAGCTTTGCTGTGGGGAAGGCCTGTTGAGAACTGACCCCAAAGACCAAACACACACACACACACACACACACACACACACACACACACACACACACTCACCAGAGAGGGATTTATTGAAGCTTAAAGTCCCTCTGTGTCTAAAAGGCTGACGAGTCTGACCTAGAAAACCAGAACAGGGCAGGGTCTTGGCTGGGATGAGCTCAATTCTATAAAGAAACAATGCAACCTGTAATTTGTCTACCTGTGTATAGTTTGCACCACCCTCAAATGTTGGCGAAGATGTGGAGAAACAGGAACTATGCACCGCTGGTGAGAGGGTAGATTAGTGCCATCACCTAGCCTACTTTGCTGCTTAACACAGCCACTGGGCTTTTAGTTTCAGCTATCATATTTTTCATTCCTAGAAAAAAAAAATTATTTCTAGAAAATTCTTCATATGTGTAATATGTATATGCATATATAGTGTCTTGGTTTTATTATTGTCTTGATATTTATTTCTTTTATGTCTTTATTTTAAACATATTATTTGGTAACTGTTATCTGAAGTTTTTGTAGACCTATTCTTGTTGCTTGTTGTATATGTCGACTCCCATTCATGATGGAATTCTTGAGGCCACTGAGGGCAGAACCTGCACATAGAGGATGACTCACCCTATTTAGCAGAACCCCAAATTTTCTGATCCTATCACCAAGCTACTGTAAATGTTTAACCAATGCAACCCCTGTCCTGTCACCACAAAATAGCATTTGAAAGAGACTCAGAGAGGGATATGCTGGGCTTGAGGGGAGTGGGTGCTTGCACCCCACGCTTAAACCTCAATCTGGGATGGGGAGGGGCAGCCTCTGGGATCAGCCTTCAAGAGTCACATAAAAAGGTGCCAAAACCTCATTAAAAGTGTAGGCCAGCAAACCAGAGTTAGTAGTGGTAACCAGAAGCAGATAATTGAGGAGACCAAAGTGATGGCCAAAGAGAAAGAAGTAGACAAAACCAAATTCAAAATCTGAGGAGGGGCCAGGGTCTACTGTGTCAAGACAATGGAGAGATCAGCCTGACTTTGACTTTGGACTTTTCAGGAATCATTGCAGTTGCTCTTTTTTTTTCTCCCTCTCTCCCTTTCTCTCTCTCTCTCCTTCCCTCCCTTACTTTATTCTTCAAGCCTTCATCTTTGGACACTCCTGTGACAACCCTCCTCACCACTCTCCCTGCCTCAAGCAACTCCGTAATAACCTCAAGTTACTCTTTTAAATTGTAATTTTGAAACTGGCCACTTAAAAGAAAGAGAGAGAAATACAAAAAATAGAAAAGTATTCAAGTTAGTGATGATAATAGCTTATTTTAATAATCCCTGATCTTTTCTTTTTTAAAGCACTTTTGTGTCTACTATCCCACTGATGGTAGGGAGAAGTTTTAAATGTTAAAAGTGTGTATGTATCGTGTCCTATACATTCCTGTCTGGCTGGTGTGGCTCAGTGGTTGAGCCTCAATCCATGAACCAAGAGGTCCCCAGTTTGATTCCTGGTCAGGGCACATGCCCAGGCTCGATTTTTAGTAGGGGGTGTGCAGCAGGCAGCCCATCGATGTCTCTCTCTCATCGATGTTTCTATCTCTCTATCTCTCTCCCTTTCTCTCTCTCTAAAATTAATAAAAAACCATATTAAAAAACATAATAAAAACCATATTAAAAAACATTCCTTTAAACTTCCAGATACTACAGGCCAGAATAGGATTCCAGCGTATGAAAATACAGTCAGATGGAACAAAAACGCAGCTTCCCCAGGTGGTTAGCTTCAAACAAGAGACAGCCTTAGGGTCTGGGCAAGCCTGATTAGATATGAGCAAACTTTCTCCAAAAAAGACAACAAAATAAAATAGAAACAGACATCAGGGCCTCGCAGGCCCCCATTGTGGGGTGTGTTTTAATCTGACAGCAACTTGCAAATACAGGTGTGCGTTTCTCAAGGCAATGGGATAAAAACACAACCTGGCTTCACAAGTCAATTCCCAGAGCAGATGACTGCATGAAGGCATTTTACTAGATGGCCCTCCTCAAAGTAAGCAAAGGAAACATTTTTTAACATTCTTTAGATATAAAGTGTTTTCACCATCAGATGGCTGACACGAAAGGGTGTACAAAACATTGGCATTGCTTTACCTGAACTACCCTTCAATGCATACAATCTGCCATTAACTTTCCACGCATGCCTTTGCCTTGCATCTGTTAAACCAGCTATTTATTCTGACCCTACCTTCTTCAAGTGAGTATGTCAGGAAGAGCATATCAAGTGAATCTTTTCACTTAATAAAAATGGTTGACTACGTAGTACAACAGAGCTTCCAATGAAAGCTGCCCTGTCTCCCCATCAACTGATCCTGCTCCCAGGAGAATGAAGTCACTTCGTCTCTACACATGGAAGACATGGGGACAGTAAATCTCCCTGCCAAAAAAAAAGTAAACAAAACCAAAAATAAAGAGAAACAGGAAGTTTCATCGTTAGGGATTCACAACTTTACATTCAATAATTCCTCTCATACCCCAGTGTCCTTTAAAAATTCAGATAGCTTTTGGAGAGAAAACTGCCTTGGAGTCCTATTTCTCTTCGTGATGAAGAATCCCCTGTGTGTTTTCCCAGAGGGGCGTTGATAGAGAGAGGAGACTCTCCGTAACAAGGTGAGAGGTGTGACATTTTACCTCAGACTAATCTGGCCTATTTTACATTTCTTAAACAACTATTTATGAATGGCCACCATCCAGCAGGCAGGTTCCAGGTGCTGGGGTAGACATAGTGCAAAATAGTAGAGGAGACAGACAATAAGCAGGTACATGAGTGATGATTTCAGATAATAAACAATAAATTAGTACTGTCTTGAGACCAAGTAAACCAGAGAAAGGGCAGAGCACTGCAGACCATCATCTGGGGCCCATGCAGGAAAGCGTCCCAATGGCCCAACACCAAGGAGCGTCCCCCACCTATTTGGTGTTTGCTCTCCCTGCATCCAACACCATCATCCTCCCACAGCCAGCCTGGGAGATTATGAGTATGGTAAAGTCATTTGTTCCCAATTTGTTCCAGTTTTGTCCCTGGCCCCATCATAGTGAGATTCCACAGATACTGAAAACTGATTTTTTTAAAGATATGAGAGCTGAAGAGATAGACTATCTGATGGGTGCATACGCCTATTAATTTTGCTCCCAAAGGCTTCTTTCTGTGTAAGCTTCACCAATCACCTGTAAAGTTAATAAGGAATGTTTTCATGATTAACAGCAAGTTAAAGTCAGTTGAGTTATGATTTAACTCAGTAATTCTCAACCCAGCACACATACTTAGTGGAGTCATTTGGGGAGCCTTTAAAATATACTGCTGACACCTGAAACTAATATAAAATACTATTGAATGTCAACTGTAATTGAAAAATAAAATAATGAATAAGTAAAATAAGATATATTGTTGTCTAGGCTAGAGCCTCAGGTATCCTCAAATAAACTGATTTGGGTGGAACTTAAAGACCATCATGTGATGTTGGTACACTGTAAACGTTGAATACAATAACAGGGGTGACTAATGTTGAAACACAACTAAGTGAGAATGTTTGGGCAACTTAAACCAGTGGTTCCCAAAGTATGGCTCCTGGATCAGCAGAATCAGCATTTTGTTAGAAATGATCATTCCTGGGCCTCATCCAGACCTACTAAATCAGGAACACTGGGAGCCATGTGCAGCAATCTGTGTTTAAGAAGCCCTCCATGTGGCTCAGATGCACGCTAAGGTTTGAGAACCACTGGCTTAAAACTCCAAGCTGTTCTTTCAGCAGGGAGCTTTAATGGAGATGTGGCTTTGAAGCTCCAGCATGCTCTTCTCTTATCCAGGCTCACTTGGGAAGGCATGACTATCACAGTTCACTCTCAATCCATCCTGGCCAGGGTCTCTCTGGTGCTTGAGGCTTCAGTGATGATTTTTATGCTATTGTGTGCTGGTGACAGAGTTGGTAGCTGCTAGGCAAGCCTTTGGCATCCAGCTCTCTGACCTATGATTCTTCTCCAGTTCACTAAGGAGGAGCATAGAGAACAAGAGGGGAGAGTGACTTGCTGTGGCCCCAGGGAAGGCAGGGTGGATAGGGTCTGGAGTTGTGGTTGGCAACCTTGGCTGCACAACCTGGAGACCTGTAAAAATACTGAGGTCTGGGTTCACCTCCCAATAATTTGATGTAATGGTTTGGGTGTGGTCTGGATATCAGGAGTGTTAAAGGGTCCCCAGATGATTCTAATGTGTAGCCAAGCCTGGGAAACACTAGAGGACATCTTGCTTTGGTTTCATCCTATCCTTCTAACACTCTGGCTCTTTGTATACAGAAGTGGGGGTGGGGTGGGAACAGTAGGAAGACTTCTTGGGTTTGGTTTCTTGAGCATCCTGAAACTCATATAGAGTTTCCATAGAGCCGGATAGAGTTTGAACACCTGTCACCTGACTTGTCTTTTTTTTTCATTTCACAATCTGTATTATAAAATCATTTAAATAATTTGTGTATGGAGTTTACATAAATGAAAGAATGGGGTGACTGATTGAAGTCCAACATACTTCATGATATCCTGAATTTAATAATATCCTCTCATCACTATTTTATTTTACATTAAAATATCAGTCTGACAATCTTTCATTTGGTATGTATATATTACACAGAAACATTTTTTACTTTTTTTTTAATATGTCTTTATTGATTTCAGAGAGAGGAAGGAAGAAGGGGAGAGAGACAGAGAGAAACATCAATGATGAGTCATTGATCGGCTGCCTCCTGTGGGCCTCACGCTGGTGATGGAGCCCTCACCCCAGGCATGTGCCCAGACAGGGAATCGAACCTAGATCTCTTGGATCATAGGTTAATGCTCAACCAGTGAGCAACACCGGCTGGGCTACATTTTTTACTTAAAATACTAGAGCTTGGTTGCGCATTTGTTCCACTTTCAAAAAAAAAAAAAGAGAAGTGGGCTCCTTTGCTTCACCGGGAAGCAGCGTCATTTCCGCTTAGAGAGGATGCTTAGGGCAGTGATAAAGGTGGCCACGTGCCCACCCTGCTGCTGGGGCTGCCAGGCTCACCTCACATTTCCCCTATTTTCCCACTTACAAGGGTTCCCCCAGGGTCCTCGCCAGATGTGCGAAATAGGAGTCCCAGATATGTTTGCATGGATATTGTCAATAATCATTTGTAAATGACTCTGTACACTGTGCAGCTTATTATCTGGTAATTGTAGGATTTTAGGATTAAAATAAGTGAAATACTGTGGCTTAGTTTCATCATTCACATGACCACTCCCATTCTCTTCATAATGCTCCATTATCTGAGCAGAGAAAGAGAAACGATGGGAGGGAGATCTTCCTGGGAGGGTTTGCATTGGGGTCACTTGAGATAGCTGTGACTGGGCCACCTGAAAGGAAGACAGAGCGTTGGCCAACCTGCCACCTGGAGCCCTCACACCCAGTGATTCCACCCGCAGGTCACACACAGGGTACACGGCCTGGCAGGGGCCTTCTCACAGACCTTCTGCTTCTAACATATTGTCCTTTTCTCTCCTCGTCTGCACTTTTGCTTGCTGATGCCTCTCTCTTCACTCTCATGTGTGATCCTCTTCATGTGTATCTCCTGCAGCTTCTTCTGTTTTTACCCGCTGGCCCCACCCTTTTTACCCAGAAATACGTCCAAATTTAGATAAGAAGATACAACAGTAAAATGAAGAAGTTACATCAGGCAGACTAGTCTCCTGGGCAACGGCAGAGACACAAATAAGTCTAGAGATGGGGGAAAGAAATGGGTAGACAGAGGAAGTAGCAATCTACCTACACCTGGCATATGTGTGGTACTTTGTGGGTTTTACAGCATTTTCACATTTGTGGTTCCCTTTGCTCTTCATTCAAACACCTTGGGAAGGGCAGAGCAGCAGGCCTCCATTCTTGGCCTTCAGGAAAGGAAGGGCTTCAGAAGTGAGGGGCTCTTCCCAGGCCCCGTGACTAGAGAGGGCAGCACCAAGGCACAAGCCCCACACTTCTGAATCCAGATCCTTCTCTCCACTTTGCCATGGAGATGCCCACGAAGTCCTCACACAACACAGGAATCACTCTATGCCTTCTGCAGGGCTCATCCTGCAACTCATCAACCTAAAAGAGAGTTCTGGTTCCTCGATAGCAGTGCTGGGCTCCTAAGGTTCCTATAGGACATCACTGTTGACTATTATGGGCCTCAACAAGTGTTTCTTGGAAAAGGCTGGTCCCTCCTGGTGCCTGAGGCCATACAGTGCTAAGGGTTCCCAAGGGTTAAGAGTTGCTATTAGCCCACAGGCCATGGGAGGAACTTGTAATGCTTCAGAACAAGTCTGCCACCTGCCCTCTGCCAGCTCCACTCCCATCCCTGCTCTTGTGACTTTGGCTCCTCTCTTGTTTCCACCTTGGTTTTGTCCACCTCTGGTTTTCTTCCTAACATTTACCTCTGTCCCCTTGGTCCTTACTCCTGGTTACTGATTTCATTCTATGACCCACCTGGTTTTCCAGCTTCCATTTGATGACATCTGATGCTCCTGGTACAAATTCTTTTTTTTTTTTTTAAGAGTATTTTTTTTTAAAATATATCTTTATTGATTTCAGAGAGAGGAAAGGAGAGGGAGAGAGAGACAGACAGAAACATCAGTGACGAGAGAGTTATTGGGGATCGAGCATGTGCCCTGACCAGGAATCGAACCTCGATCTCCTGGATCCGAGGTCAATGCTCAACAGCTGAGGTACACCCGGCCGGGCCTGGCACAAATTCTGATCCCCAATGTTTTCAACTTCCCCCTCTTTCCCATCATAGACTCCCTGCATACTAGCAGTTCCCTGACTTCATCTCTGCCAGTTCTCATTGTATGAGGACTCAGCCAGAGTTGTCTTGGAGAAGCTGTGAAGGCAGACCACCAAGAGTGGTTTGGTGCTGTTCCCCTTCCCACTGCACCCAACACCTCTCCCCTGCTGCCCCTGTTCTTGTGACACACTGCAGAAAATACTTGCATATGTGTAAACTGAACGATATACAAGATGCTTGTTGCAGCATCATTGGAAATACAGGAGAAATTACTTAAATCTCCATTAATAAGAATAGGTTATACTTTCAAATAATGAGAGGAAGACAGCTTTCTGTATATAGACATGGAGGAAACTTTAAGGCAAATTTTAAGTGAAAAAAGAAAGAAGCAGAACAATATTTAACTTTTTTGCTCCCATTTGTGTTAATAAAATAGGAAAAGATGCTTGTATATGCATGGAGTTTCTAGGCAAGGCAGCAGAAACAGTGGTTATCTCTGGGGAGGGTAACTGAGTAACTGGGGAAAGGGTAGTAGTGAAATTTCCTTGCCGAGCTTAGTACCATGTGTATAGCACCTATCCAAATATTCTAATGAAAAACAAGATTAAGGCTTTAGAATCAACACACAGATGTGGAGATAGATGGAACCTTGGGGATCACTCCTATTGTACAGGTTAGCACATTAAGTCTTTAAGGGATAATTTGTCCAAATTTCCACAATTACCAAGTGACAGAACTATGTCTAGAACCCTCCCTGTCACTGGGCACCTATGCTCAAGGGAATACAGCCTCCAAACCCTGTGTATCAGCGGGACTTACAACATAAATGACAGGGTTATACCAGCCTGAGACATCCGAGACTCAGTTTCTTCATCTGCAAAATGTGAGCAAGAAAGTTGTGAAGTTTAAATTAGGTACTACATGCTTATCCTAGTATCTAGCACATACAAAGCATTCAATGTCCGTTACTGTTGTTTATTATTTGGATTTGGTTGGGAGAGCTGCAAGGAAGGTTGTCATGGGAGTGTCTGGAGATGACGGCTTGCAGAGTAAAGAAGAGAGACAGAAAGAAAGAGATGTGAATCACATTTGTTTAAACAGTTACTAGAGAATCTCACTGAGTAAATGATGTTTAACATGGAAAACACATGTGTGAGAGAGATATTGTAGAGAGAACTTCCAGCCCCTTTTAGTCACAAAGGCCACTAAGGGCCACCTGTGACCAGCATTGTCTCTTATGCTGAAAAATAAATGTGCACAACCCAGGACCAGCTAGTGTGCTTTTTTCCATCTCCCGTTCATTCCCTGTTGTCAGAAAGCCCTCATTATTCTTGCTAGCCTATTTCTTTTCCTATTTTCTCTTCTTCTGGGGCCATGGGTCAAGTGGTGACTCAGAGCGCTAAGTGTTCCACTGGGAACTTGCTGGCCTTCCTTGGAGAGGCACCGAAAAGGCCCTGCATCCCGGGCAGTTTGGCTCACAGCGGTCTGGGCTGAGAAGCTTAGCGAGAGCTCCAGCAAAGCGGAGGCTTCTGGGGACCCCTCCCCGCCCTTCCCCTTTAAGCCAGAAAGCCATCTCCTTAAAAGCTGATGGGCAAGAATATGAGGACCCCTCCCTGGTTCACCACCTCATGATCTGTAATCATTATATTCCAGCCAGGTTCTGCGATCAGCCCTCCCAGGTTCAAACCCTCACTCCCCGGCCATAGCTCTGCGATCATGGGCAAGTTGTGTAACCTCTTTGCCCCAGTTTCTGTATGAAAAAATGGTGACAAGAATGAATTAATGCAGGTAAAAGGCAGAGCACAGGACTGGGCTCTTAGTAAATTCTTTATAAAGGTTTGTTTGAAACCGTAGCAGCAGCTACAGCAATAGCAGAAGTAAACAAAAGAAATAAAAGGCAGGCCTGGGTATTTGAGAAAGGTCCATAATCGATGACCTCAAGGAAAAGGGTCATTACCACCAACTGCACTTGTGTATGTGCCCCTCTCCCATCCCTCCTCCCCAGCCCCCTCATACGTCAGGTCTTCAGTGGCCTGGGTTGGGAGTAAAGAATGCTGTTTGGGCTCTGGTGGGTTTGCTCAGTGGTTAGAGTGTTGGCCCATGGACTGAAGGGTCCTGGGTTCAATTTCAGCCAAGGGTATGTACCTCGGTTGCAGGCTCTATCCCCGGCCCTGGTTGGAGCCCATGTGGGAGGCAACCAATCAATGTGTCTCTCCTACATAGATATTTCTCCCCCTTTCTCTCTTTCTTGCACTTTCTCTGAAAAAGCAATGGGGAAAAAATCCTCAGATGGGAATTAAAAAAAAAGAAGTGATCTTTGGTTCTAATAGTTCTGCAAGTAAGATAACTGACAAATATCTTTTCCTAATCCAGGATGATATGTGATATATCAAAGCTTGAGTGAATACAGCATTGACTTACGTTATTTCAAAGACATAAACATAGGACAAAGTCACTTAACCCAGAAGGCAGAGGTCAATAAATGGTAGATTTGATGTATTTAAGTCCTGCTTTTGGTACACAGGTGAGGAACACCAGCTAGTTATACTCTGCAGTTTGAAATTGATTTTGATGGTTTGGGCTGGCATTTACCCATGTGATTATCAAGTGGCTTCCCTGGTCTTGGGGAAAACTGAAATGTTTATCTATGTAACCAAAATAATTAGACTGTGATCAAACAACTGTTTTTATAGATCCAGTCAGAGGAATTCATTGTCAGACAGTCATCTAGATAAGGTATTGAATTGGCTTTAAATGTGGCCAGCTCTGTCATTCTATGGAGCAGTGGCCTAACAGAGCACTGTGGTGTAGTAACAGGGCATAGCTTTAAAACAGCCAACTTTTCCATTTGCATAGGCCCTTTCACCTTAGAAAGAGCTTTCACATAAATTATCCATTTGATAAGTTTCTGTAGCCTAAACTCATATTCTGTTTTCCCCAATGGGCCCCATCTGAATGACAGGCAACATTATACCATGCTGGGATGAAAACCTTTAGCCTACCTTACCATGATCACTACATAGCCAGGTGAGGAAAGATTTTTCCTGTCCTGTGATGAGCCACAGGATGGTTTTCCAACACAATCTGAAGTTAAAAAGAATCAACTTGCTTAGAGCTTATAAATAGGGAAAGTTCTAAAAATGCATTTTACTGAATACATTTAAATATTGGTACACTTTCTTTAGTCTCTAAATTCCCCTTGAGAATTTCACTTTACAAATGAAATGCACATTGTATTTTTATTTAGAATCCAGGAAGAGTTCTGCAGATAATCTCAGAGGCAGACTCGGTTCTCTGCAGAATGTGAGCCGTGATGCCGAAATCTAAGCAGACACCCCAATTTCAAAGAATTATTTTCCACTGATAGATAACCTTTTATTAAGAATTCGGGCACAGTGCATTCCTTTATAGTTAAAAGTGTTATGTGGCAAGTACTTACCTTTCAGTAGTGAATTTAGATTTCTTCAGAAATGTTATTAAAATATGATACCTTATAGACAATGTCTTGGAATATCACCCATGACAGGGGAAATCTTCTTAATGCCTTTGCTTAAATGTGTCTAAAGTATTGGTCTTTTTTTTTTTCTATCATTTTTTAAAAATTTATCTTCATTGTTGAACGTACTATAGATGTTCCCTTTTTTTCCCCATTGACCCCTTATCAGTCAAGGCTAAACTACCTGCAACTTGTGGGAGGTTTATCTAAACTCTGATTCCATGTTCAATATACTCCCAGGTTGGACTCCATTTATGTTAAATCAATATCCTATATCACACTGAACTGGAAGACCCAATACAGTGAGTCAAGTTTATAACTGGATGCATGTAGAATAAATTTAAAAATCATTGAAAACATAACATACTAGCTTTGTCTCCATGGCAATAGCAATTTTGTGTGTGTTCTCACAGAGTATAATGAGACAACAGAAGATGTGTCAACAGATGAACGCCAGGAAATGGAGTTTACAAATGAAGATGCTACTATTATAAGTACAGTTGCTGCAGTGACCACAGAAACAGTCATTGAAAATACGAATTCTACCCTCATTGATGAGGAGGATCATCAGCTAGAGTTTATATTAATGGTGCTGATCCCAGTGGCTTTATTGGCACTCCTACTCTTATCAGTGATATTCATTGTAATAAATTATAAAAGAAAAAAAACTAAACAAGGTAAATATTTTGTGTGTTTCCAGTTGCAGACAATTGCTTCATGTGTTAATGAACAATCAATAAAATGAAGTGCTTTTTGCTTTTACACAGAGCTGCCATCTAGCCAAGGATCTCAGAGTGCTTTACAGACATGTGAGTATCATCCTAACGCCTGCCTGGAGTTGGGGATGGGGTAGGAGAAGGAAATGAGAGGTTTTAAGTTAAGCAACAAAGGACTGCATAAAATAGCAAGTTATGAATGACATATTTCAATGACATTTTCCAGGGTTTAAAAATGACATATTTCTTTCTTTTTAAAAACATAGAATGTTTTCAGCCTAAATTGAAATTTAATATACACAGCTGCCAGCTCTGTGCCTAATCCAGATGAGGGCCCCATATAATCTTGGCCAATGGGTCAATGTAACCTGTCCCTACTATTGGAGGAGAGGGTAAGGCTAGTGAAGCAGTGAGCCAGACTGAGGTCAGGGATGGGAAGGCAGAGACCTTGGGGTCATTCAACAAGAAGAGGATTCTTCCACCTATATTTCTGTCATAGATATTGTTTTCTCCCCCATGCCACATCCCAGTTTGATCTTGAAAAGGCCTGGGTGAAGCATTGTTCTTATTCCCGTTAAAACTATGCTAACTTTCATAAGCAAAGTCCTAACTGGCTAAAGATTACTATCATCAATCTCATAGAAAACCAATCTCAGAAAATTCCCTAAATCAGAGATTTACTCTGAGAGTATTCAGTTCCAATTCTGGGAGCATCAAATACTAGGTTTTAGGGTATCTAGGTCCAAAGGAGACTTGGGTACTTTTGGCTTGTGCTGGTAAAAATGATTTCAATCAGGTTTTTAAGTTGAAGCCTATAGTCACTTAAAAAATCATTCAAGGGAAGAGAATTTCTCTAATAAGATACATAGTCATCTGTGCATACCAAACTCACTGGATGTCCCTTACACCCATTAACGGGGCACCTCTGGCCTTGAGACATGCCCTTGGCCTGCAGGCCTTGCTCACTGTCCTAGCACCAGGAGAGCCTTTAAGCTCTCAGCGGGAACTATAGATGGTCATTTTCCACTATGCCCTCAGATACAGAGAATGTGAGCTGGGGAAAAGCCCTGAAGTGCATTACCTTTCCTGATGGGGGCTAATATAATAGATTCCAAGGAAGTGCGAAATACATATGTTCCTCCATTGCTTGAAATTTCAGGGTGACCTAATAACAGTGATCAAATGGGAGCTCTTTGGTAAGCTAAAGAAAAAGAAAAAAAACAGAGCCGCCTGGACACACACACACACACACACACCCCTTTTTAAAGTAGAGAATGTGAGAATTTCCTGCCCAAACCATAGACAGTCCCACAGCTAGTTTTACCTAATGGGTTCATGGGGTTGGGAGGAAATTGGGGGTATCCAGTCGAATGGTCATGCTCTTGGGCTCTAAGTCCAGGGATCTTTTCATTGAACTTTATTGTGAGAATCTCGAAGTTCAGAGGCCATCCTAAGTGAGAACCAGCTCCATCTGAGACGTGCCCCATCCTACACCACAGCCATGCTCAAAGCGTTTGCTGTGGGCGGAGCCTGGCTTGCGCTTTGATGAGGCCTCAGTGAAATGGCGCCTGGTTGACACCGTTTCTCTGTCTGGGATTGCCTTCTTGTCTGCTTGGCACACTGCAACCCCGTTCTTCAACGCTCAGTTCTAAAGTGGTCATGAAGCCTTGAGTAATCACTCCTCGGGCAAAATTAATCACCGCCTCTTCCGTGCTCTCATAGGCCGTGGTCACATTTATTGTGCACAGTTGAGCACAGTGTTTACAGTGGCATAAGTTGGTGGCTTGCCTCTTTTGGGTCTTTCTTTCTTACTAGGTTATGTTCTCTTTAAGGTTCGAGAGAACCAAGAGCAAGTCTTATTTATCTTGTTTAACAATGTGGCATGGAGACTGGGAGGACAGACTCTGGAACCACACTGCCTAGTTGGCTTTTGCATTTCCTAGTTCTGTGACTTCTCTGTCAGCTTCCTCATCTGCAAAATGGGCAAATTCAAAACTTACCTCACAGAGTTTTTGTGAGACTTAAATGGATTCATCCATGGAAATCACTTAGAAAAAACAATACCTGGCATATTGTGTTAATTCAGTGCCCTTTTACCTGACATAGTGCCTAGCCCAGCATATAGATTAGCTGCTGAATGGATGTTTGGTGAATAAATGAAACAATGTTAGAACTTATTTTAAAGAACACCTATTCTCAGAGATCAAAAACAAAATTTTCACATATCCTTATCACAAACTGGCACATTCTGTTTAGTTTAAAGAAACTAAGAAAACACAGCAAAGAAAACTTGAATTTCAAAGTAGTTGCTTATCACAGAAGGTTTTGATAAAGAGCTTTATTTGAATATTTTTATTAGCCACTCCTTTAATATAGGTACAGGTGGTTAACTGTTTAACACTTGCATATCTCTTCAGACAAACTGGATGCTAAAGGGTTAATGACCACTGTCCACTGAATTCTACACATTCATATTTAACATTATAAGCAAGTCAATAAAAGGAGAATGTTTAAATTCACAGACTCTGATTTAAATACTTTATTCCCCCCAGGAAAAATAAAACTGTCATTCTAGGTCAGCATCTTGCTTGAAAAGTTCCCGAAGGACTGTTTTGCGGAAGGGCATGGATGATGTCCCCTCAGAGTTAGAGCCTCCTATATTCTTCTACACCTGGAAATAAGCGTTTAAATCTGACAACTGGGAGGACTTGGCGAAGCGTTTTTAGGGAGAATGCTTCATCTAATTGGGAATTACCTTTAGCTTTGGGCCTGTCAGGTTCGTGTCCAAGAAAAGGGAAGCACTGTGTAGTAACTGGCTGTTCCATTGTCATTCTTCCTACGCCTCCAGGCGTTAAATTTGCAGTTGTTATTATTTAGCGTTTATTAAATGTCTTGGTGTGCTGTGTCTCTCGCAGGAAGAGCTGCAGGGGAAACAGCTGGCAGTAAACCATCACTTTAAACAGGCTGTGGCCACATGGCACCTGGCTCTGCTCAGTAAATCTCCAGGGAGACTGTCTCCCTTGCTCACTGTTCAGCATGGAAACAATGTGAGCAAGCCGGTCTCCTGCTGGGCTCTTGCCGCCATCCTCCACCCCACCACTCCCACCGTCGGGTGCCCAGAGTAGCTGGGGGTGGGGGATTGTCAGGCCAAGTGCAATGTAGGAACCGAAAGAGGGGGACAAAGTGGGTAGAAGGATGCGAAGTGGAAGGGCTGTGGGAGGGACATGGAAGCAAGGGCGGGTGAGGGGCTGTGGAAGGGCTGCATTTGCCTCCTGGTTGCAAGGGCGTAGGTGGCTATTAACGGAGAGATGGAGGCCAGGTGGAGGGGAGCAGGCAGGCCTGATTGCTGAGGACGGGTAATGGGTCTCCCTCCCGGTTTAATGCTCGGCTCTGGAGCGCTCTCCCAGGTGTTTTCCTGTTGCCATGGCGGCTGGGGCAGGGGTAATGGTCCTGGAGCAGGGGAGATGAGGCTGCAGGAGGCTTTTTGCTCTGTTTGAATACTGATTGCAGGAGCTTCACATTCGGTGCATCTGGAGCACTTTGGTAATGGGGTTTTAAACTTTTCCATCATCTACTGCTAGGGCTAGTTTTTGCTTCCCGAGAAGCCTGCGGGCCCTCAGATTATAAAGATAAATCCATGCCCTGGACAGTGGGGCTCCAGGGACACTTGCTCCCTGAGAAATTAGCAGGGGGTTATTAGGCAGGGATAGAGGGAGAGGGAGGAGGGAATGACAATACAGGGGGATTTTTATGGGTCACCTGCAGGGGCTTTATTTATAGTTAAATCCCTTAAGGAAACAGCATGTAAGTTTTAGATGGAATATATATATATGATGTACAAACACACTTTTCCCCAAAGTCTTGAAGAGTCAGGACTCTGCAGGACTCTTCGGCTTCCTATTGCGGGGTCGGGGGTGGATCGGGAGGACATAGCCGACAGCCCCTGGAAGGTAAGGGGTGATGGCATGAAACTTACATCGGTGCCCAGCTTTCCTGGATTAGCAATGCCACTCGAGCTTGCCAACCCACAGAAAATCACAGCAGCTCCCAGATGCTGCCAGGAGCTCAGTTCCAGGTGCCTGTTGGTTATGTCCCCTCGCTGGGGACCTGCATTTCTGCAGGCCAGACAAAATGAGGCCTCTGATTGCCAAGGATCAGGACCTCTACAAAGTGGTTTGCTTCTTAATGGTTTTCACATCATAAAAGGTGCAGCAGGCCTATGCTATCCACTTGCTTGACATCATTGCCTCATTTCTCTGGGTGCGTTGACCCCCTTGCCAAGCAAAACAGAGCTTGAGCTGGGACATTGGGCTCTGATTCTTGCCACATGTTCATTTGGAGTCTGATCTGCATGCATTAGAGTCATTTTGCAAACTGTCATCTGACTCTTACCTCAACCAATAGCAGGGGAAAGCAGGCTTGTTGGAAGTTTCACTACTATGATAATGCTAAGTCCGAAACACTGGCCATGAATTTAACCCCAGTGCCGGACAATCCAGATTAGGATCTATTCATTTATTCAGTAAATGAATACTGTGTGCTTACCAGGTGCTGTGCTAGATGGATGGGGAGTGAGGGGTGCTAGGACAAACAAGACAGACACAATCCCGGCCCTTTGGGGGCTAGGGTCTATTGGAAGAGACAGGTGAAAAAGAATTAAACAGGTGAATCCATCAATGACAAGTTGGGGCAAATGCTATGAAGGAAGCAAGCAAAGCACTAGCTGGGAAACAGTAGGAAAGACGGGCCCCGCTTCCAGTAGAGGAGTTGGGAGAGGTCTCCCTGAGGAAAGTGTGTAAGTTGAGGACAGAAGTGAGGGTTTCAGCCACGCAAAGAACAAGTGCAAGGAGAGTTCTGAGGGGAGCTGTGGATGGGGTCCCCCACATCCTACTCTGGGACAAAGGGACAGTCACAGTGTTTTGAACTGGGACATTTTGGAGCAGGGGGCCAAGGAGTAAGCCCTCCTGTAAGACCCTTCCTCCTTCCCCTTCCCACTGCTTTTCTCTTTGTGTGGAGAAAACAAAGAGGGCTGGACGTCTGATCTGAAGTGAGCACTCTCAGGGTACCATCCTGTCTGAAAGAAAACAGATTTTGCGCGAATTGGGACCCCTTTTCAATATGGCAATCAGCATGTGCTTGACTTAGAGGTTAATTATTGCTCCTTTAAAAACACAATTGACTTAAAACCATTTTGTTCTCTTTGTAAAGCAGATTTCAGCTGTTGTTGAAATAAAAAGCTGTTGCAGACAAACAAAGCTAACATGACCTTTATATTTATTCTCTTTTAGATGAACAGGGAAGCGACAACTTAAAAGTGTAAGTCTTCCCCACTCCCTCCAACCCAGCTTAGTGCGGACAAGGACCTAGGGAGAGGAGCAGATTAGAGGGGCATCTGCCTTTTCAAGAGTTTTTGTTTCTTGTGGGGACCTCTTGCTTCCCGGGCCCCAGGAGACAGCCTCTAGTGGTCTACGGCCATTGAAAGGATGTCCTGTCCACAAACTTCGATCCAGAAGGGGACCTGGGCTGAGGACAGGGTCCTCTGTTGAGAAAAGAATCTTTTTCTGACAACTGCTACCAGTTCCAAATGCATAGTAGTTAAATATTCTGACCCTGGGTGTTTTCCAAAGACATCGACTCATTTATTTGGATTAAGACTTTTATCACCAGGGAAGTTACTTTGGCTGGTACTAAGGGAGGAGAGCCCTGGTAGAAGAGGAATGGAGGGGAGGAAGGTCTGAGGGAGAGGAGGGAGTAGGGAAGGAAGTAGACGATTCACCGTGGAAGAATGTTCTAGAGCGATGCCCAAGTCCCCCTCCTGTCTGCTCCCCACCCCCACCCCACCCCACCCCCAGCAGCCTTACTCAGACACTGCTCACTTCCTATACAAGGTGTAACACCTTCACAGCTGCTCAGAGCTGGTGCTGGTGGCCCCCCTTTCCAGCCCCACCTCCATTAACTAGGGGCCTCTTTCCCCAAACTGGATGCTCTGAACCCTGGCACGTGAGGGCAGTGGATTTCTGAAAGTAACGGCTCCCTTTCTCCAAGACAGAAAAGCATGGGAATTGAAGGGAGAGGCGATGCAAGCAGTTTGTTGGCTGTGGCCTCTTGACTTAGGGGCACTGATCAAAAACACCAAAGAAAGGGAAGTGAAATTCAGCAAGGTGAAAATGCTAAATGTGGCAACTCCCTGGAGGAGCCTCACAGGGGAAGCCTTGTGGCCTTGACTCTGTACCTTCAGGGGAGCAGCCTCCTGGTTCCCTTTCAGCCCCAGAGCTGGGTTATGCGCCCTCCATTTTTGGATCAGTGGTAGGTCAAGGCTGGTTTTTGGTTTTCTCCCTATGAGTTTGGTACACTTGAATAGGGCACATGCTCAGTCTACCCTGGGGTGTAAGACACTGAATCAAGTCCATCTTCCTCACAGCCAACATTCTAGGCTCCCACAGAAATTCAAAAGGCACACCACACTTTTATTTTTTTCTTTCAACAAGCTCTTTGCTCTCTTTCTAGCCCTATTTTTGAGGAAGACACACCCTCTGTTATGGAAATAGAGATGGAAGAGCTTGATAAGTGGATGAACATGCATAGAAATGGTATGTGGTAACCTTGTTTTTTCTGTCCTCTCTAGTAAGAGAAGGCTGCAACCGCTTTATAAATACCCCATAAATCCTGGAGTGGGACAGTGTGAGCCCAGTTCACGTAACCTCTGGCGCATGCAGATAATGCACTTGGGTCTGACCGTCTTTAAGAATTCAGTCTAATCACGTCGCCGCAGCTTGTTTTTATTTTTTTATAGGTTTTTCTAATGGTCTTTTCAAAATGAAAGTGCTTTTTCAAGCAAGGAAATCTGAGTCCAAATTATCTGGAAAAAGTTAGCATCTGGCATCACTTTATATTTAGAGATTTATGATTTTAATCTGCATATAGTTATAAACTTTATCCAATATAGTTGACATAGATTGGTGTTGTCCAATATAATAGACACTAGCCATACGTGGCTATTTAAGTTAGATTTTTAAAAGTAAAATTTTAAATATTGTTCCTCAGTCACTCTAGTCACATTTTGATTGCTCAGTAGCCACTTGTGGCTACTTTATGAGGTAGTGCAAATCTAGAACATTTCCATCACTATAGAAAAAGCTATTGGACAGAGCTAATATAGATAGTAATATAAATATTCCCATTAACTTAGCTTCCAGTTGATATCTGGCAGGAATTATAGTATATGTTCCTTACTTTTCACTAAATTAATATTTGGATTTAAAGGAATAACAGCTATTTTTTTCTTTTTCTGATTTCTTTAAGAATCAATAATTTATTTTTAATGCTCAGATTAAATTAATAAAATCTATTATTTATACTGTCAGATCATTTGTATTTTTAACATTTATCTTAAAAAATACCCTGGGTGTCCTGGCTGGTGTGGCTCAGTGCTTAGAGTGTCAGCCCCCATCTTGGGTTTGATTCCTGGTCAAGGGCATATACCTGGGTTGCAGGCTCAATCACTGGCCCCAGTCGGGGAGCGTGCAGGAGGCAACCAATCCATGTGTTTCTCTCACATTGATTTTCTCTCTCTCTTTTTCTCTCTCTTCCACTCCCTCCCTTTGACTTTCCCTAAAAATCCTCAGATGAAGATTAACAACAACAACAGCAACAAAATTAACCTGGGGTCTGTCAAATTCAACAACCTACAATGGAGTTTCTCTAATTCAAAGATTTGTTATTAGAATTATTGTACCAGAGACTTATCAAGATGAGTTTTCCAAAAGATTAGAACCACTCAACTAACTTGTACAATTCTGAACAGTTTTTCATAGTCCAATACTGAGGGCAGAATGGCTCTGGAAAGCTTTTGAGGAAAGGAGTTCATCATTGAGATAACCCTTAAAAGTAGGCTCATTTTGTTGTTTTTAGTTCATAAAAGTAAAATACATAACACAATAGAATTTGGAAAATTAAAAAAAGTAGAAAGAAAAAGAATTCCACCACTCAAAGATGACCTCTCTTACAATGTTGGTGTATTTCCTTTTGTTCCTGAGATCATTTTAATACAAAATCATGATCCTGTTACACTCACTAAAAGCCTAAAATGGTGGAAAGGCCTTTCTGTTGGACTTTAACAAAAGCAGAGTTATTTTGATACATAGGTGATAGATCCAATAGTCTTTATTTTCCTTAGAAACAGCAGTGGTGTAACAGGAGAGAACTCTGATGACCACAGGGGGTTAGTTGCTCCCTCCTTTCCCAGCTTTTCATGGTGCGCCCTGACTGCAATCATCCTGCCGGCCCCTCAGGCGCTCAGGTGAAGCCGTTTTATTCCAGATTCTTGCAGATTCGGGCTTTCGGGGCCACAGCGGGGCTCTTCAGGGACTGAATGACCAAGCGTGATGAATTGTGCCCTTTCCAGCAGGGCCAGAAGCCCGTTGGAGCCTGGTGTCCGTGCCCTTAGCTTCGTCCGTTTCAGGAGCCTTGCGGCCGCCAGCCTCTTGCCCTCTGCAGCTCCCGGGCGAGGCCGGCTCTGCACAGGCGACCCACAGGCTGGGGGAGTGGGATGTTGAACTGTGAGCCTTGTGGATGGAAAACGGCGTTGCAGTGACTAACAACCCGTTTGCTTTCCTTCTATCCTAGCCAACAGCGAATGTTTACCTCCTCTAAAAGAAGAAAAGGAGCCAAACCACAACCCAAGGTACTTCTAATTTCTGCCACAGAGCCTGTGCGTGTGGGGGAGGGGACCGGAGCCCACAGGAGAGCACTTTTGCTCACCTGCTCTGTGCCTATAACTTTCATGTGACATCTTACGTGGCTGCGTATGTGGGCAGTGTGGAGAAAAGGAAGGGCGAGTTATGGAAAATAGAAAGGTACAAAGTGGATAGTTACTCTTTATCTTCAGAAATAATTTAGTATTGACATGTTCTTGCCTTTCTAAAGAGACACGGACTGTTAAGTCAGCTTCTGTTTTAGTTATAAAACTTTCTGATTATAACAAACGGTAGGTTTGTTTATCTTGGATGAGCAGATTTTTGGTAAGGAAAATAGATGGAAGTGATAGTGTCAAGGGGGTAGCTGTAAACAAGAGGGACTAAAATGAACATGAAAGAAAGAGAGGGAGGGAGGGAGGGAGGGATGAAGGAATGAAGGAATGAAGGAATGAAGGAATGAAGGAAGGAAGGAAGGAAGGAAGGGAGGGAGGAAGGAAGGAAGGGAATTCCACCTGGATGGGATTGTTATGTGAGAGAACTTAAAGGAGAATTTTAAAAAAACATTTCATTCTACCACTAGGTGGCTCTGCTTGATAGAAAATTTTAATGCTTTGGGGCCTGGGTGTCTTTTAGCATCCCACAATCTCATTTAAATTATATTATCTTTTGTGAGGATAGAAATTACCGTGTTTGGGGTGTGTGTGATAAGAGAATTGTGTGGTCAGGACATGGGAAGCGCTTGCAGGAAATAGTATTGACCGTTCAACGAGTCGGGGACTTGCTCCTCAGAGCACTGCTGTGATTTGGAAGGCGCTGAATTGTTGACAGGTGACTCGAGATGACCAGCGAGCAGAGAACTTGACTGAACCTGTAACTGAGACATTACACTTCGGTCAGAATAAACTTTCAGAGCAGGATAAATACCACCCACCTTCTCTCCCTCCATGTTAACCAGAGGTCCTGTGCCAATCAACTTAAATGCCTCCAAAGTGCAATCACTTATCACCGGGGTTCCCTGAGGTCAGAGCATTGCAGAGAAGGACTGATTATTGGAGCAGTCAGATATTTGTCTTTTGGACCCTTATTTTGCATCTTCCCCTAAACCTCACCTAAGAAGTCACCATTCTTTGTCTGTCCCCAAGTCAAATTCCCACACTCTTACTGAGGCAAACCAAGAGATTTTCTGCTCTGATGCAGGATTCTACATCGTATTGCAGATGTTACCAATTGTTACCTCACCAGGTATTTGCACGTTAAAATTTATTGCTGGTTCAGAAAAGACTCTGTTTGGATACTTACAAGTAGATCAAACAAAAAATGCTAGGGAGAGTATCACAAAGGACATTACAAAGAAATATTTTCCCTGCATTTTTATCTTACCTAAAAGTGAGCCACTATCTATGTCTAATATAGGGCTCAAGTCACCACCCAAACCCTACAGATATCTAATTACTGTGTCTCTGATGGGTACTGTCAAATGATGTGAAATGTCAGTGGTTTTTACATACCTGTCTGTCTCTTGTTTTTCTGGTGTGTGTGTTTTTTTATTGTGTGTTTTTTTTTTTGAAATGATTGACAACTTGAAGAAGCTCAATGTTAGAGACTTGTATGATGGAAAAAGCTTCTTAGAAATCATAGTCTTGAAATACTGAGGGGTTGGTCTAAGAAATAAGCTCTAGCTCATTTCTACCTGTCAGACAAAACTCCTTAACTTATTTAAAGATCTATGCTAAAGGGAATGTCTATATTCCTCTGTTGGTCCAGAATCTTCTGGCTTTAATTCACAGGATGACTGTCAGGCCTTTACCTCATTCCTTCTCTGTGAAGCCAGCACCAGAGCAGCAAGTCCCATGTCTGGTGCCATGGACACTTTCTGGTTACTCCAAAGGGTGTTACGATATTGCAAAGCAAATTTAATTTTTATTCAGTAAAAAGGTAAAAAGCACTTAGAACAAAGCCTGGCATAAAATAAACTCTTAATAAGTATTGGTTATTATCATTAATAAATTAAAATTGATGTACATAAACTCACTATCTTTTGGGCTAATGTGGCTGTGTCCTAAGGCCCAGGCACATCTATATTGTTGGGTGGGCATTATTTTTGTACCTGGTTTCCCTGGTGACTTCTTTTTGAACCTCACTGATCCTGAAAAATCAGGAATTTGTTTGATCTTCTAGGAATGATCTGGAGACTTTTGATTTCTCTCCATTACCAGCATGGGCCCATTAATGTTGGCCATTTCAGAACAATCCTCTTAGCAGTTGGGAGTTTTACAAAAGATATGTGTGTGAATAGTTTGGATCATTTTTGTTTTCTGTTGTGATTTCATTTACATTTCTTTCTCCTACTACTGTCTTAATGACAATGATAATTGGTGAAACTTTTACTTTTGCTGGATTTGGTCACCATCCAATACTTAATGCACCATGATGTGTGCAGACTTCAACCTTCTCTTGTTAGGGTCTCATCTCAGGTCTTTTAGAACTTTGAATATTTAATCTAGGACAGAAATAAGATCTGTTCTTTTCTCTAAAAGCTTGTGAATCCTAAGAGACACAGGTGGAGAGTGCACTGGTCATTGGACTTAAAATCAGAAAACTAGTTTTAAGACCTGACTTGAATGGTCATTTGTTCCTCATACGAAAACAAGTCACTTTAACTCTGAGCTTCAGTTTCCTCATCTTGAAAAATGGAAATAATTACACCTGTTCTTCCAGTTTCATGGGATCATAAAGAAAAAAACCACTTTGCAAGTCTAACATCACCATGCAAATGAAACGAGTTCTTTTATGCTCTGGCAGCAGTTCTCCCCCTTTCCCCAATTGGCTTTTTTTAAAAGACTGTATTTTAGAGCAGTTTTAGGTTCACAGTAAAATGGAGTGGAAAGTACAGAGATTTCCCATGTACCCCCTGCCCCCACACATGCACAGACTCCCCACTAATGACATCCCCCACCAGAAATCAGTTATAACCGACCTTGACACATCATTACCCCCAGAGTTCCCCATTGGCTTTTCCCAATGTGAGTCACCCTTCCTCTAAGTGTGCAGGTGACTTGAATGCTTCAGAAAGTATATCATAGTCACTGAGGATTGAACTTAGGGGGAAACACACTTCCTCATCCTCCTGCTAATTAAGACTTCTGGAATCTATTTATAGAGTTCAGCCCTTCTTGAAGCTAGAAAGTCACCCTGACACAGAAGCTCTATTATACATTGTCTATTTTGCTTTTGGGAAAAGGGAGTCGATCTGGTCACCACCCTAAACTTAATGCAGCAGACACGGTGTGCAGAAACTTCAACCCTTCAAACTCCTCTTGTTAGGGTCAATGATCTCAGGTCGCTCAGAACTTTTCCCACATATCCCTTTGGCCAGCCCTGTCCTCCTTGAAGGGACATTTTCCCTTGAGCTGTGTAAAATTCCTAAAATTTTACATAGGATTTAAATAAGGGCCAGAGATATACAAACTATATGGGGAATTTATATTATGGTTTTCATGTTTTTTAAAAAAACCAATAGGAACAGACAAAGGAATTGTAGGGGAGGTGAAGTTCTATAGTCTCATTTCTCACATTAACATTTGCCCTGAAATTCATACCTGTTATGTGCCAGGCATTGTCTGAGATACTGGAACAGTATCAATAGAATAGTGTCCAAGGGGTGGGGCAGGGAGGTGGGCGAGGTCTGCCTTAGAGTTGAAGAGATTTCATCACTGACATTGCTAAGCATTGCCAGCCCATGGCGATAACAGAAAACAGACCCACTGAGTCGGTTTCATTATTGTTTAAGTTCTCTGTAAAGCATTCACTTGTTCATTGTCTACCCCTACCCTCACCACCTTCCCGAATGCCACTAGACAGTGATACAAGCAAGAAAGACGGATCCTTTTCATTATGGTGCTTGCAGCCTAGCCAGCCTCTTCCTTCTTCCTGAGCCTCTTACAGTTAGACAGTTTCCCGAAAGCTTGGTTTTTTTGTCTTTGCAAGCTTAGGTGAACAACCACAGAAAAGAAATTGCTAATATTAGCCAAGTGACCATCTTCTTTCCCTTTATGCCTGTTGGCCACAGTGGTGATTTTATATTGAGTAACAGCATTGGGAAAGATTAGGGGAGAAATTAGATTAGGTTCCCTTCAAGTGGATTTATAATTTTGTAAGTACAGTAATAACAGCAATAAGACATTTATATAGCATTTTCTATATGTCCAATGCCTAGGTACTATTACCTAGGAAATTAACTAAGTTAGAGAAGGTAAGTAACAGGATACTTGTTCTGGTTTTGTGATAACTTTATTGTTTATTCTATTGATTCATCTCTGAGCTCAATGACATAAAAATGAATCACTTCAATATTTTTCAGGAAAATACAGGTTAGATTAATAGAGTATATTTTGAATTTCTTCCTATTTTTCCCTTCATTGTCTTTTTTTTATTTTTTAAGAAATTACAATTGTTGATGTAGTTTTTCGAAATATATTTATTGGGCACCTAACATGAGTCTGTCTACATCATGCCAAGACAACCAGATAAAAATGAAATGTTTCATCTGAGTAAACCTGGAACTCAGAGAGGTCAATTGACTTGTGCAAGTTTACATAATCAGTTTATGATAAATGTTCATCTAGAGAAGAGTTTCTTTTAAAACTGCAATTTTCATTCTTTTATTAATTAGTTAAAATAAAAGAGATATTCCATAAATTAAAAGACAAATTGGAGACAAAAGAACAACAGCAACAACAGTTAGCAGCAGGAAAGCCGGCCCCATGAGGCTCAGACGTGAAAAGTATTGGAGGATGGCATGTTCATCTAGTGCGGTCCTTGACAAGACCTGAACCATTAATTGCAAGAAAACAGGCATTTTGTATGAACTCTTTTGGACTCTCCGCTCAAGTAAATCTCTGTGGCCACTTCCAATTATTTTGTTTATGAGTATCTTTTCGCTTTTCCTCTCTAGCCCCTCAAAAGTCATTTATAAGTCAAGAAATACTGACTATTAAGTGCCAACTGGCTTCCCTCAAACCTAAGCTAAGTATTATGAGGGATGCAAAGTAAGTTTATAATCCTACAAGAGAATAACCTCAAGTGATGTTAAAATGCAGGTGTGGGGGGAGAGGAGAGGGAAGATGTACTAAATTTAATAAATCACAGCATTGCTTGAATAGTGGCCCAGATTATGTCTACGCTATGGGCATGATCTATGTGCCCTGGACTAATTCTAGGCCTGGCTCTGATGTTAGCCAGATGCGTGACCTCTGTAATTTCACCCGGGCCAGGCCTCTTTCGGGAAGGAGAGGGGACGTTATATCGATGCAGAGAAAAGGAGCCTGATCTAATTGTTACGTGACTTTGTGCTAAACTGAACTCTGCACTCTCCAAAAACCAAGTTCGAGAGCATCATATAGCAAGAAAGGTTTAGCGTAGGTTTATTGCCGTCTTTGGAGAGAGGGAACATTAACTGTGGTCATAAAGAGGGATTGTTACAAGATAAACTGGTCAGGAGAACAAAGATGGCTTATCTGATCCTGAGGCAACAAAGGGGCAGTTATGAAACAAGGTGTCAGAGCTGCATCTGTCCTCATTTAACTGGTAGCTTTCCAATTAAATGCTTTCTTAGAAATAATTAGATGATGCTTTTTAATCAATTCAATTTGTTTTTCCAGTTTGTAGGCCTGTTACTACAACAGGCTTTTGGGAAAGCTGTCCCATATTCTTAAAATATCTATACACACTCCAAGAAAAATTATTCGCTAATGCTATTGTCATTAAATAAGTTACCAAGACCTTACGAATTAACATCAAGGCAAGCAATAGAGGTTTGAAGCAAGATCACTTATATTATTTGTTACAATTCTGTGGCAGTTTGCCAAGATATTTTTAACAGGGAACTCTAGAATTTGCCAGAGTTTAAAATGTCCAGGCTTATTTGATTATCTCACAGAGATGATAAATAGCCACAAAGACAGCAGGAAACACGTCTAACTAAACAAAGGAATGAGCGTGAGAGAGAGAATGCCTCCAGGCTCAGATGGTAGGCCAGATCCCAGGTTGTTGACTTACTAACAGGCCTAATGGCCATCCAACCACTGGTGAAAGTTTGCTTGTGAGAGTTGCAACACTAGGAATGACATGATCTCCCACAGCTGACGCAACTTGTACCCACATTGGAACTGTCCCATGTGTTGCGGAGTCTGTCACGTTCGTTGCTCAGGGTCCACAGAGCTATAGCAGGAAACCCCATTCGTGAGCTCCTGTGCGCTTTGGTGCTTTAAGTAAATGAGTTCTGGTTGGTGGACAGTGTCATACACCAAGACTTCAAGATACTTGTAGAGTGTTCTAAAGAAACCACATTTAAGTACATTCTGCTCAGAAGTGGAAAGTTTGTTTTGGAAGATGGTTCTTTGAAGCCTTTGGCTATTTGAAGCAATGTTCCAGCTCCTGTTTAACATACAAATATTTGCGAGTGTAGAATCTTCAAAATAAGAATAGCATGCAGTCTGCTGCCACCCCACCCCGAACACGCCCCGTCTCGTCGGATCTCGGAAGCTAAGCAGGGCTGGCCCGGGTAGTACTTGGATGGGAGACTGCCTGGGAAAACTGGGCGCTGTAGGCTTAAAAAAAGCCTAGCATGCATTCACATGTCTGTATGTCAGGCAGGCCTGGGTCATAGTGCTTTACCTACATTTTCTCATTTATTTTTTACAACAGCCCGATAAGGTACATGGTATTATTATGTATGTTTTGCAGATGAGATGAGAACAGAAAACAGAGGCTAAGAAAGGTTAACTTGCCCAAGGTCACACAGCAAGGAAGTGGCTGAGTCCCGGTTCAAGCTCTGGCCATCTGACCCTATGCTCTGTCTACTAGGCTAAAAAAGCCACAGTTAGCATGTCCTAGCATTAGTACTACCCTAAAAGCAACACGAGCTGTGAAATGCCCAGGCATAAACATAATCAAAACATGCATGGGGTGATACAAAAAGACAATGTTCACATTTTAATTGAGGGACGTAAAAGAGTTATACAAACGGAGAGAGACATTGCTATGTTCCTGAATGAAAGATTCAACAATATAAAAATTATTTTAAATTCAACCCAGTCTCTTAAAGATCCCAATGAACATTTCATCTGGAAGAACCACTGTGCATAAATAGCCAGGACAAGTCTAAAGGAAGGAACAAGAGCAATTGTGAGATTGGGGGCAGAGGCTGGGATTTGCAGGGAAAATGCTCCAATAATTAAAGCTATGTACGCCCAGAACCAAATAAGAATTATTAATGGAATAGAATTGAATAATAAAAAATAGCCTCAAATGTATATAGACCTTTAATATGTTATAAATGTAGCATTTCATAGCAAGTAGATTACTCAATAAATAATCTTGGGACAGCTAACATTTGGGGGGAAATTTTAGAACTCTACTGCACACTTTAAATTTAAGTCAGCTCCAGATAAATTTAAACGTTAAAGATAAAGAAAAAAATCCAGAAAAAATATAGGTAAATATAATTTTAAGATGCAGACTAGTTTGAAAGCATGACATACAGTCAGAAACCATATCAGAAAATGATAGCCTTAACTACATTAAAAACTCAAATTTTCTGCACTTCAAAAACCACAATACATAAAATTTTTAAAAAAAGGGACAAACTGGAGAAAAGTGCTCACAATGTATATGATGAACAAAAAATATTATTATTAATACACAAACTAATACAGAAGATAATTGTCCCATTTTAAATATGAGCAAAGAATATCAATGAGCAATTCAGAAAAGGAAGAAATTACCAATAGGACTTTGAAAAAAATGTTTATTCTTTCTAGTAATAAAAACAATAATAATAAAAAAATAAAGTTAAATACTATACTATTTTCACCTATTAGATTTACAACAAAAGTGAAAATAATAATATCCACTATTGGAGAGGATGGGGGAAAGGATATTTCCCTAAAGGAAAGTTTTGGGAGAAGGTAAATTGTACAAAATTCCTAGGGAAGGGGATAACTTGACAGCAGGCTAGTCAAGCTTTAACATTGCATATATTTTAACTTAGCAATTCCTCTTCTAGATACTTATGCAAAGGTTAATAATTGGGAGTGTACAGCAATTTTATAATAAATAAAAACTAAAATTTGGAAGTAGCCTAAATGTTTAACACTGATCATCCCTCCTTAACACAGCCTCTTCTCCATCTTCATAACACAAACACAAACACACAAACATGTACATCGTTTTCATGGATCTATGCATCTATATCTATCAGAGTCCTTTTTGGAAACTCCTGGTGTTTCACTGAGCAGGAGAGCACTGAAGCAGGAGTCAAACGAACAGAGTCTACTGCAGACTATACCTGTCTATGAGCTAAGGGGACACCAGGTCCTGTTGATGATTATCATTCAGGCACTTCCTTGGAGACACATCTTCAAGCAGAGATGTGCTAGGATTTGAGTGGAGGGGCACTAAACTAAAGAGAGATGCACAGGGCGGTAGGGTGGCCTGCCTTCCAGGAGACTTGGGTGGTGGCAAGGTCCTACTGGGAAAAGGCCGCAGAGCCAGATATGTGGCAAAGACAGCCACATTAGAAACAACAGCACAAGTTAGCCGGCCAGTGTGGTCATGTCCAAATACCATGTCCATAGTTTACGTCTACTCACACGCCAGGATGCCTGATGGTTGGATTCCAACCAACACCGAGAAGGCACCTCCAGATCCTGTGGATGTGAATAAAATGGGCTTCTGAAAACATGCCAGGACCACAAACTCTTCAGGGAAAACAACACATGGGAATTTTTTTAAAAGTAAAGAAGAAGAAGAAAAAAGGGCATTTATTCATAGAGAATGGGATTAGATTTAATTAAAGGGGGAAGCCCCGACTCCATCAGGTTCTCTCCAGGTCAGCACTGGGGAAGGATATGAGAGCAACAGTTAGGGATTATTTCTTGGCCCTCATGAGTTTTCTTCTCAGGGATCATACGTAAAATCCTAACTGACCTTTGTTTTAGAAATTGCCAACTGGATGCTGTTGGCTTGCTGACTGTTTATGCTCTCTTGAGTCACCTCCACAGTGGAGTGACCAGCTCTGGGCAGCTTCTTGGAAATACACTGTTGTTCTGTTTTTTGCAGTGACAATGAACCCTAAAACTGAATGGCGCTAATGTTCTCCAAGGGAAGCAGCCCGGGGGGAGCCTGCCGGGCCTGCCAACAGAGGATGAAGAGGAACAGATTTAATTAATTTCAAGTCAACATAGACACAAGAACCTTCCGCCGTTCCTCCCAACGCCCACTCTTCCTAAGGATGGCATCACCTGTACTGGGAAGAATGTGCTATTGAGGAGTCCGAGGGAAAGGCCTGGCTGACAGCCATGCCCAGGGTGGAGGAGCCACAGGGTGCGCTCGCCTCTGCTCGGACCCGCTCCCTCCTCCAGCCCACCTCTCACCCATGGGCCTCGGCTCCTGCACCCTTGTTACCTTTCTGCCTCATTCCTTAGGGTTTAAATCAGGGAGCTGTTTTATCTGTTTCCTTCAGGGTCACATTGTTACCTAATTAGCTTTGGATAATTTCCTCTGATTAGTCAAGTGCTTTGATAGGTCAACCTCATTCAGCAGGAACTTTTCTCAAGGCGAGTGTGTCATGGAAAAGACAGCAAACAAAGCAGGTATTTTACTGCCAGCGCCATTCCCAGGGGGTGGAAAAGCTCCTTTCTACCTGCCAAGAAGATGCAGCGAGAGTCCACAGTTCCCGAGGAGAGGTCGTGTGGTGACTTGTGGACCCACGTTAGCCTGATCGGGTCACTCTTGGGAACTTCTCAGACGAACAGGACTCTTCAAGGAAAGAGCAAGCATTTCCTCTCTCGGCTAAAATCACCTTCTTGTTTCCATTTCCTCAAAGCGTATTTTTGTTCTCACTACGGCTCCCGTGCACGTGGTAGGTGGGTAGGGAGTGTGCGTAGTGGGGGTCATCTGTCACCTTTTATACCTCTGAGATCTTTAAGATCACTTGAAACAAACAAAATGGGAATAGGAAATATCTGTGCCTGTGGCAGATGTCACTTATCGCCCTCGGAAACAAGCCTCATGTTCTCGGAGGGGTCACTATCAGCCCATCAGAGATGACATTCCACGTGATTTCTACGTGGCGTTTGTTGACATACCCGGGCTGGAGGCAATGGTGCAAAATGCAGAAGGGCCCGTTTATCACTCCCATTCACGTGTAATCAATCTCCATTTAATCCTTAATTTTCAAATTCTGACCTTTAAAGCAATCTAGCAAATAGGAGTCCTCAGGTCAGCTACGACACCTGATATTTTATTCCAGGAAAGGAGCAAAGAATAAAAGCTTTATTTATTTTACTCCTCACATCTAAACTGAGCGGAGGCCAGGTTCACCAAACATTTGCTGCTGAATTGGGGGTCTTGTGTTTGAAAGGCTGCCTTTAACGCATAACAAACGCGGGCCCCTCCTCCCTTTTATTATCTCTTAACTAGTAGTGCCTGCCTCCAGAACTATGCCCATAACTTTAACGGCAGGCTTCCAAATCCGGAGGCCTTTCCCCGCAGTGAGACGGAACTGTCTGGCTGTGTTTAACCGCTGCTATCATGCCATCCTGGCACTGCAGAGAGCTTTGGCAAAAGAGTCTTCATGGTATCGAACTTCAGATTTATCTGTCATATTCTCTTTGGGACATCCTAATCCAGCATTTTTGTTTCCACTGCTGTTTTACATATTTGTGTTCAACTTGTGGTCCACAGTGACTCTCAGGTAGTTGTGCCAACATTGCCACTTTCTGAATCGCCATTTCTGCCTATTTGGTTACTTTAAGTTTCTTTCTCATCAACGTTTGACTCTCAGAAGAGTCTCAGTTCTTTCCCTCTCTAAGTAGCTAAGATTTTTGCTGAACACTTTGACCTGTAAACTTCACCCAACCCAATCAAATAATGGACCTGAGAAGTTCTAAAAATATATAGGGTCTTGGAATCTTATTTTGATGAAGCAGTGCTTTATGTGATAAAAATATTCTCATTCAGTATTTAAAATGACTTCAAATTCCAGAAGAAGCCAACGTCAGCAACATGTCACTGAGTTTAAATCTGAAAATATGTACTAACCTCTATCATTGCAGGACACAAGGCACTTTTTAAAAATATAGTTAACTCTGTCAAGATATATGGGTCAAAATAGTCAAGGGTCAGTTCTAGCATCCTGTTTTTTTATTACTATCCAATCAATAGGTATCATAGATTTATGATACTTTTAAGAATTTTTTAAACTTAATTTTATGTTTCAGATTATTGTTTATAAAAATCTCATTAATTTGCCCAAACTGGGTAGCCAATCAGAGCAAAATTTGACTTTAGAATATCTTAAAGATATATATTTTATTGCATTTTTGTACATTTTAAGCACACTAGGTTAATAACATTGCCTAGTTGAACTCCTAAGAAAACTTGTTTTAATAAGTATGTAAAAATATCTATCTTAACTCAGTGATATGACTTCTCTCTCTGGGACGGTCATTGTCATCCAAACACAAGCACACAGCATGGATCAACTTTGATATCCATGGAGTGACAGATGCTTCTACTGACACCCTCATAGCTCTACAATATAAATAGGTGCTTTAAAAAATTCTTTTGTCATTCTATTATTTTGGTTGTTGAAACTATTGATTTGCCCCAGCTCTGAAGGAAGGCCCTTTGTGGAGTAAACATAAAATATAGACTCTCGTTTCAACTTCTGTCAGAGTTAATACAAATTCTGAATACAGTGGAGTAATAAGATATGGTTTCACACTGGAAAAACACAGCTAAAATTCTCAGTGTGGATAAAGATTGAAATTTGAAATTTTTAAAATTGCACATGATACTTTTTCACACTCCAGACACTCAGGATGAATCCTAGGCTTTCCATTTAGCATCTACTATAGGCAGTCCAGAGTAGCTTCACTCATAAATTACACTTTTTTTATCTTAAAATAACCAGAAGAGTCACTGTAGGTTAGTGAGGAGTGGAATTAGTCAAATTGGTTATTAATAATTTTGTAACTAAATGACCTATTATTATTATTATTAGCTCTTTGACCTTGCCTTTGTCTTGTCTAGCACCAAAATTTTATTTTCCCTTTACTCCTTTTGGGAGTGGTTATTTGTAGATACCTGGTAGGCTTTCTTTGTTTTGCTTTTTGCCCTATTGCCTTTTCTAAATAATATGTTATGTTCATGAGATAGCAATCCATACAATTATGTAAAGTAAAACTTTTTTTTACCAACTCTATAGATGCTTTCAGCTCCCTTTGAAATGATGTTTTAAGAAGTTAAATTCCTAAACCAAAGTGCTTACGATACCATGAATACTTTAATATCAGTTCTGTACAAGATTAGAAATATATGGTTAAACTATTTAAGACAACCCAAGGTGGACAGGTTCTTTTTACAACTGAACTTCAGGTACAGAGGGCCCTCTGCACTCACATCCCATTATCGTCATTGGCCTTTGGTGCTCTAAAAGTAAGTAATTGGACATTTTACAAAAATCATATTCCTTACATCTTTCACTTCTTTGGTCAGCATGGATGGACTCAATGAATGATATGTGGATACTACAAACAGTAAGCAATCAATGAGAGTAATTACTATATTACTCTGACTTAGGTGAAACTCCTGAAGTTATAACTAATATCAGGAACATGTGGAAACTCTGCAAGTTTAATGAATACCAGCTTTCAGAAAGAGCAGGGATTGTGGTCATTCAGCAAGTTAAAAACTAATCTGGTACATCACTAGTAATTTAGTATGTGTGCATCTTGCTTTTAAAGTTTAGTGAGAATAATGTTTTAAAAAACAAAGTCCACTATATTAGATTCTCTCATTTTACAAGCAATGCAAAGTATTTCCTCAGGAGATCAGTAAGATCATCAAATGTCGTGTTTATCACT
The DNA here is from genome assembly GCF_964146895.1 of Miniopterus schreibersii. NCBI lineage: Eukaryota > Metazoa > Chordata > Mammalia > Chiroptera > Miniopteridae > Miniopterus > Miniopterus schreibersii. Next base: position 46,409,614 of record NC_138105.1, on the reverse strand, counting down.
TGGCTTTTGTCCCAGCAACATATAAATTCTACTTTGCAAACCTCATATAAGAAATGGTCCCATTGCTACTGACTAGAACTGATTTGCAGAACTATCAAAGTTTTAAGACTGAAGGCTTGAGATTTTTTCTCCTAACCTGCATGCTGAGAGTAATATATATAACAACATTTTTCCTTTATGGCTTAGGGCTTTATTAATGTCATGATACATATGTTTATGTGTGTAAATTATTTTACTCTTAGCTGTATGGTTTTTAATAAAAATTAAAAAGTGCATACATGTTTGTATTCTAGATTACTCATTTAGCAGTGATAGACTGAAAAGCATCTCTAAATTTAATTTGAAAATAAAGGACTATGAGATAAGAGGAAGGAATATCTTCTACATTAGTTTCTATATAATTAATGTATATCAATATTTAGGACAAATGTTTATTTGAAGGTAATATATTTGTTTACTAAAATACTGATGACTAAGAGAAAAGGAGTGAATTATGCATCCTTCCAAAGGAAAATTCTTTCAAGTTCTATGACTATGAAAAAGAAGGGTTTTTACCTTCATAATTGCACTCTTTGATTCATATATGTCTTAAACAAGCAATATCAATTCAAAAAATTCTTATAGAATTGTACCTGTTTTATACAAAATTGTCCAGACTAAAAATTAATTAGATTTTCTGTATATCTAAAATATATTATTACACATTCTTGTCTTTTTTCTTCCTTACAAAATATTTTTAAATTGAGGAATAAAATTTTAATTATCTATGGGAGTGTAATTAAAAAATATTTTTAGAAAAATCTTAGAGATAAAACCTTCTCTTTTTTCTGATTACTTATTTTTCTTCATGCCTTTGATTCTTTAAAAAAAATTTTTTTATCGATTTGAGAGAGAGAGGAAGGGGGAGAGAGAGAGAGAGAGAGGGAAACATCGATTTGTTGTTCCACTTATTGATACATTCATTGGTTGATTCTTGTATGTGCCCTGACTGGGGATCAAACTTGCAATCTTGGTGTATCGGAACGCAGTGCTCTAACCAACTGAGCTACCTGGCCAGGGCTTCATGCCTTTGATTCTAATTTCATTTTCTACACCTTGACATTTTAACAGTTAGAGCAAGGCTGACTGGCAGGTTCACAACATGTAGATAATATGAAGACTTCCTTGACTAAGGATGTGTTCTTGAAGGTCACAAAAACTAGTCAGCACATTGACAAACAGTAGGCAGAAAGATTGCTCCTCATGGTTCCAACGAAAGAAAAACCTGGTTAATTGTGGCATTAATATACCACTTGAGTCTGCTACAGTGTGTACTTCCCTTCTTATTTTATTTTATTTATTTATTTTTTTAAAAACATACCTTTATTGATTTCAGAGAGAGGAAAGGAGAGGGAGAGAGAGAGATAGAAACATCAATGATGAGAGAGTCATTGGTCGGCTGCCTCCTGCAGGCCCCAACTGGGGATCGAGCCCACAACCCGGGCATGTGCCCTGACCGGGAATCGAACCCCAATCTCCTGGATCCTAGGTCGACACTCAACCACTGAGCCACGCCCGGCCAGGCTGGATTGGTGTTTTGGCCATCTATTGCTACCCAACCAACCACCTCAAAACTTAGTAGCTTGATACAACAACAGTCATTTATTTTTCTCATGAGTCTGCAATGTGGATAGGGTTTAGTGGGAATGACTCATCTCTGTTCCACATGGCATCAGCGGGGCACCTCTGTTGGGGCTGGGGGATTTTGACTTTCAGATGGCTCACTCACATGGCTGGCAGGTTTGTGCCAGCTGCTGGTTTAGAGCCTAACAGGTCTGTGGGCCAGAGACCTTGGTTCCTATTACAAAGACTTCTCCATGGACTTCTTGGGTTTCCATACAGCATGGTAGCTGGGTTCCAAGAGCAAATATCCCAAGAGAACAAAGTGGAAGTTCATGGCATTTTTATAGGCTAGACTCAGAGGTCATATACGATCACTTCTGCCATACTCTGTTGTTTGAGACAGTCACAAAGCTCAAGGAGGAGAAGACATAAACCCCACCATTCAATGGGAGGGGTGTCAAGGTCACATTGTGAGAAGAGCAAGTGGATAGGAGATATGTTTTAAGAGTCTTTGGAAAATATAACCTGCCAACATTGGTGTCCCATGCAAAATGGAGAAAATACATTAGGCAATCTCAGATCAGGTGTCCTTAGGGATATTTGACCTCCCTTGAGTCCAGTGCCTGTGTGGCTGGCTATCTTGGGCCTAGACATACATCTCTGGTCCAATAATTTTTGGTAGGTGGTAGAATTGGTTTCACCCTCTACATGAAGCTCGATCCATGGCACAGAACATGTTGTGGGTGGGTCAGACACATAGAAACGTATGGCTACCCCATACATAAAGTTATAATGGGACCAGATAGAGTGTGAGCACCTTGAGGACAGAGATGGAAAAGTCTTAGCATCTCTGTATCCTGAACAGTCTTTGGCACTAGTAGGTGCTCAGTAATCATGGAAAAACCAATCACCTGCTGAGTTAAGAGTCACTGTATTACTCTTACTCGAGTAGCTAATTGAGAGCAGGACCCAAAAAGAGAATTGTTCATTTTCCATCACCATTTTCTCTCCAAGTTTCCCATTTTAATTATGTTTTTCTCACCTTACATCTAATGGATTCTGAGATCATTTTTTATCCTTGTTTGAAATTGTCCTATTGTGTGTGCATTCTATTTTTAGCTGCCTTGAATCAATCTGGAAGGACACAGAGAACAATCATAATTGAACTAACAAGCAAGTGGAGGTGGAAGAGATAAAGTGGCCCTGATTTGGAGGGTGAAGGAGCACCTGGGAAAGAACCCAGCTGATCACTAAAACCCTCTCAACAGCTCTTTCTGCCTTAGCTCTGGCCTCTTCTTTGTTCTTTGAAGGGTCCACAGAGAAAAGAAACACAAGTTTTATCAATAAAAAGTATAAATAATCTATTCTCGGTGATGAAACAAGCACAAAGTACTGATTGTTTCTTCTCTGAGCAGAAATTTCTCCACCTTGTCACAAGTGGCACTGCTGACTTTCTACCTCGTATGACTATGCCTTTCTGTTCATATCCCACCCCGCGCCATTCTAGATGGACCTCCCTTTTTGCTCATAATGCTCAACCTTCTGCCTTCAGGGATAGACCTGGAGAAGCAGCCAAATGGATTAATGTCAAGATTTGTTTTCTGAGTGGGGCTGGAGCATGAGCAGGGAGAGCCCAGTTGGCTGGGAGAAGTGGGGAGAATGTGAGAAAAAGTTCTTATGAAGTTTTCTGATAAATCAGGAGAAATCAAGATTAGTTATGAAGACCAAATGTGCAGGAGAGGAGTTAAAATCTGAGATACAAAGTTGACATTAGAGTTAGACAGGAGCAGACTAGAGAGTGTTGAGAGTGAGGTGAGGAGGGTTCTGATAATTTCTACAATGGAGCTGAGCTATCCAAAGCCTGCCTTTATTAGCCATGGGCACACAGGGAATGGTGGTTGGCCTTGCCTAATGGTGGAAGGGTGGAAAGGACACTAGATAACCAATATCTTCTCTTTGTCAGAGTAGCCCATCCTCCCTTTTAGGTTGGGAAACCCAGGCCCAGAGAAACAGCATGAATAACAGAGCCTATACGAGGACTCATGCTCCCACAGCATCAGGGCACAGATCTTGACTCCTATCAGAGCTGTGGGAGTGCTGGGAGCTAACTGGGTCACTGAGGGAGAGGGCAAGCCACCTACATCTCTGGCCAGATCCACAGTAGGCAATATGAGGTGTGGACAAGGCAAGGTCCAACACTTTCCCTTAAATAAGTAAAATATATATATATCTCCTAAAGAAATGTGCTTCTCCTAATTTTCTCTCCTTAAATGTAATGTTGGTGTGTTTGTTTAAATAAGACACTTGGTTCCAGTGAAAAAATGTCCAACTCAAATAACCCAGACCAACAGAAACTTATGGGCTCATATAACTAAACTGGACAAGGGCAGGAAGTTGCTGCCTCAGGGGCAGCCAGACCAGGGACCCAAACACAATAAGGCTTCTTGAGTTTTTTGTCTTTCCTTCATTCTGAGACCAACTTTCTCCATAAGGCTGTAACTATTGCAGCTAGTAGCTCCAGGGAGCTCATCTTTTTATCTTTGCCATCAGAGTAAAAGGGAATCTCTTTCCTTGAATCAAATTAAGAAATGTCTCCCAGAAAGAATTAGATTAGAGAGTCTGGATTTTATGTCTAACCCTGTGAAAATGGGTATCGGGACTGACGGGGATTGACATTTGTCTCTGTGGCCACAGGTGTGTGTGGGTGAGTGCGGTCGGTTGGCGGGATGGGTGGGTGTTTGATTAGCTGACTGGTTGCTTGGTTGTGGCAAAGCGGAAGCAGCTTATAAAGGGAACCAGTGTTATGACCAGACACAGGGCATTTGGGACCAGCCAAGGCCACAGTTATCCACCACTATATACATTCCTCTTTCCCATTCCACTTACTCATCCACATCCAGAGAGCCAGAACTTCAGAACCGGCCAGGTTCTCAGGGTGATAAATTTACTGATGCTTTTCATTTCCTTCTTGTGCATTTTTAATATTTTCTAAATGTTCTATAATACATATATATTACCTTTGTACTATATGTTAAGTAATAGAGTAAGTTTTCATTAACCAAGACAGAAATATTAAGAACTAAAACATGGGGGAAAATCCTAATTTTAGGTCTAATATTCTTGCAGCATAAGTGTCTTTTGAAACTTATTTGCAAAGCTGCCAATGGAGGGTGTAGAAGGGTCATTGGGAGAGGAAGCCAGTCAGAAATCCTGAATAGAGAAAATACTAGAAGGCTTCCCTGAAGATGCCACTGGGATCCATCCATTCATTCAGAAAATGTTTATTGAGTGCCTACTATGCACCAGGGGTTAAAGATACAAAGGGGAGGTGGGGCAGCACAGGAAAGCCCATAGCCCATCAACCACACTGGCTGAGTTTGAATGTTGTCTCTGCGCCCCTCATTAGGGTACCTAACCTCTCTGTGCCCTAGTTGCCTCACAATATTTTTGGAAAATCCACATGAGTTGATCCAAGTGAATGCCCTGAGCAGTGAGTGCAGTTGTAGTACAGTTGTAGCACAGTTGTATAGTGCTGTGTGTTATGGCCTCTGCCCTTCAGGAGTTCAGAGTTCAGAGGCTAAAACAGTACAAACTGGACATCTGTGGAACAAGGGGAAGGACCTGCCAGGTTTGTTTTGTTAACATATGGGGTTGTTGTGAGGCTCCCCTGCTGAACAGCTTGTACGAAAATTTCCTGCCCAGGACCCTGGCCCCAGGTGCTGTTTTTGTAGGTCATTGGGTCACAGAAGGCATAAATGTGCTTTCTCACATAAGGAGAGTCCTAAGTGGGAATGAGGGGATGATGACAAAGACTTATTGAGTGCTGACTATGTAACAGGTACTTTCCTAAGTGCTCCATGTGAATTAACTCACTTAATTCTGCAGGTAGGTATATTATTACCCCATTTCACAGATAAGGAAACTGAGGCATAAGGACATGAGGTAGCTTGCCCATCATGGTCATACAGGTAGTATGTGGTAGAGCTGGGATTTGAACCCAGGTCATCTGTTCCCAAAACCAGCCTTCCTGTTACCAGGGCCACCATGCAGATACGCCATTTTCATTGACCACGAAGAAATTGCGCAAAGTGTGACCCTGGGTTTTATTTGCCCACATATTTGAGTATCATTTATTTGTTCCTTCTGTTGAAATTTACTGAGCCCCTTGCTCAGTACACAGTGGGACCTATCAGCTGCAGAAACGAAGCTGGGATCCTCCCATCAAGCTGTTTTGGGAGATAAGGTTTGTGCCCAAGTGCAGCGAGTAACAAGTTCTTGGTGAGCAGCAGTTACAGGGCCCAGAAACGGAGGAGGGGAGATGAGTGGGCTGGGGAGAGCAGGCAAAACCTCAGGGAGAGGCTCAAGTTGGAGCAGAGTCTTAAAGAGCAGGAGGCTTTGACAAGGGGCCGGTCAGGAAGATGGCATCCCAGGTCCCAGGGGACGGTGTGAGGAAGGCCAGGAACCGCAGCGCAGTGCGTGCAGCTTGGCTGGAGCACAGGTACTGGAGGGAGAGTGGCAGGTGGTGACGGCGCCCAGGAGCCACGCGCCTTGAACTCTGGCTCTGAAGTTGGATTTTATTTCGCAGGAAATGAGGAGCTCCTGAAGACTTTCGAAAATGAGAGCAAAACAATCAGTACTGGGACTTGTAAGAATGAGCCTTCATTCATGGAGTGTGAGTTTCAGAAAGAGGAGTGGGTAACAGGGAACCAGAGTGACGGCAGAGGGAATTAAGAAGAGAAAAGAAAGAAGGCGGACGCTGCAAATATGTTCAGGCCACTGCTCACCCGCCCACTGCCACTTAAACCCTTCCCGTTGCTTCCCATTGATCGTAAAATGAAGCCACAAGTCGTTACCGAGGTCTGAACCTAGTGCTTTAGCCAACAGCCTTCTCTCAGCTCATGGAATGTACCCTGCCCCTACCTTCCTTGGGCTTCTCACATGCTGTTTCCTCCACCTACCATGCTATCCTGCCACCCCACAGCCCTCCCTACTCTTTGCCACATCAGGTCTCGCTCATCCTTCAGGTTGCAGCTCAGTCAGAGCCTTTCCCAGCCCCCATCGTATGTTCTCAGTCCCTTTCCTTTGCAGCACTTGCTGCCATTCCAGTTTTACATGTGTTTGTGTGATTACTCAGCTAATTCCTGTCCTGATTATACGCTTCGTGAGAATAGATAAATGCCTGCCCTTGGCGGTAAGCATCACGAGAACAGAGAGATATCTGTTTGGCTTACCCTTGTAGCCCCAGCACCAATCATCTCTTGAGATCACATGCCCTCAAGTGTTAGATCAATGGACGGAGAATCTACAGGATTTAGTAACTGATGGAATAAAAGGAATGAAAGTTAGCACCAGGCCTTTGAACACTAGCAACAGGAAAAATGATGTTGCCATTGACTGTAACAGGGAACATAGGAGAAATGGTTTTCTAGGATGGTTATGAATCTAATATTGTCCTTATTGATTTGGAGATGCCAGGAGGTCATCATTTTGTCCAGCAGTTTGTAGCAAATTTAACACTACAGTTTAAGGGAAATATTACATCTAAAGAAAGAAGGAGTGAAGAGCTTGTAGGCATATCAGTGAGAATTGGTTTGCCTGCATATAACATAAAAAAATCTAAAGAGAACACAGAGGCTTAAATTTGAAAGGGTTTCCCTCCCCCCTCACCTAAAAGAAGTTTGGAGGTAGGAAGTCCAGGGCTGGTATGGTGGCTCCATCGTCATCTGAGAGCCATATTCTTCTGCACCACCATTCTTAGCATGTGGATTCTAGCCTCAAAGTCACCTTTGGCCCCACATGGCTGCTGGAGATCTAGTCATCAAATCTGTCTTTCTGGAAGTGGGAGGGAAAAAGAGGAAGGTGGAATGGACTCCCCTGAAAGCCTAATCCATTTACATCTATCTCACTGGCCAAAATTTAGAAAGGGGTGCATCTTGCTTTAAGGAGAAGCCAGAAAATACAGCTTTTAGATGGTACATTACTACCTTGAATAAAGTCAAAGATTCTCCTACTAAGGATAACGTATATCAGGTTGGCAACAGCTGATTCTACCAGAGGAAGCAACCGCCTAGATGAGGTCATGAGAGAAATGTGAAGTTTTATAAATGTTCCCCAAACGTGAGGAACAAGTACCCAGTAACAGATACGTGGAATTTTAGAGCCACGGGGAATTTCAGTAATCACCTAGTCCAGTTGTTGCATTCTGCTGATGAAGAGACTTGACACAAAAGAGACATGACCAAAGTCACACAGCAAATGGGTGGCAGAGCAGAGACCAGAAGCAGGTTCCCTGCATGAAGTGATGGAACAGTGTGGAGGAGGTTCTGGCAGCCCCATCTGAACACACCTGAACAAGGGCTGACTTTAGGCAATATGACGGTGATTCAAAGGACAGGCTGGCATGGAGCTGACTTGGATTTGAATCCCAGCTGTATGACCTTGGCCAAGTCATCCAGCTTCTCCGAGCCTCAGCTCCTCATCTGTTTATTGGGGTAGTGGCACAGAGTAGGCAACTCCATAAATGGTAGTCATCATTATTGTTGTTATTAGGAAACAACAAATATTTCTGGAATTACTATTGTATGAATCAGTGAACAAATAAAACATGAATGAATGAAATTACAACAGACAGCTATCCATCTCAGATGGCTTAGCTGTTTGTTTGCTAAGAGACATAAAGTTGGATAGGTAGCTTAATATGCTCTAGCTTTAAATTCTATCACTCTAGCTTTTTGCAGTTGCCATATTAGCATATGTGCTTCCTTGGACTCATTGTGGCCCTCCCACCAGACCATGCCACTCTCCTTGGTGACACCTGATCCTGTTCTAAACACACCAGTCCTCTAAAGACCAGCTAGACACACTCTTCCTCTACTTCTTGATTTCCTTTTCTCACACTCACATATCCCCTCTCTCACTAGTTCATTTTCTCCTCAACTTCCTCACCTATTCATCAGGCAACATATTTTGATTGTTTGCATAAGACTGAGCTTAGTGTTGTAGAATAGTTTAAGAAGACAATTGTCAGACTCTGGCCTTGAATTACTTACAATATGATGAAAAATGCATGAGCCATTAATGACATTTTCCAGGAAATCATTACTTTGAGGTAAGACACAGATATCTGTACTGAAATATTTTTTCTACCTTCCCCCTTTATCGCTGCCATTTTCCCAACTGTCATTATCTACTCTTTGCTACTATATATAGTTTTGTGTTTAATTAGTGATTGTTGTGGAATATGAAAGGCTGGAAAATAGTTATATTTATGGTCTTTTTTTCTTATCTTAAAAAAAAACTTCATCAATTTAATATCTATACTCAAGGTAAAATGTCACTAAATTACCAAATGAAAACATGCAAAATCCACGAGCACCGTAAGTGAGATCCTCATTAAAATTAATTTCTTTTCACCCAGCCGGAGTGGCTCAGTTGGAAGAGCACTGTTCTGTGCACCCAAGGCTTGCCAGTTCAATTCTCATTCAAGGCACATGCCTGGGCTGTGGGTTCTACCCCCAATCAGGGCATGTACGGAGGGCAATCAATAATGTTCTCTCTCTCTCTCTCTCTCTCTCTCTCTCTCTCTCTCTCTCTCTTTCTCTCCCCTTTTCTCTTTCAAAGCATGTCCTTGGGTGAGGATTACAAAATTTAATTTACTTTCATTGGGCATATACTGGATCCCAGTTTTATTTGGAAATGCAGAATTTTTGTCTGTTGTAGAATGTGGCAAAAAGGCCAGGACTATGCACCAGCTGAAGAGGAAACGGCAGTCAGTATTTGCTTGTTTGAGAAGGTCTCCTGGAGCCCCCTGTGCAGTAGGAACACTCCTGCGCTTCCTCTCCTAAGGCTTCTGCTTCCACCACTAACTAGCTGGGTGACTTGGGGAAAGCTGCTTCACTCCTCCAGGCCTCAGCTTCCCCATCTGCAAAATAAAGGGTCTAGATGAACTCATTTCCAAGTCAACAGTTTTCACATCGAGTGTGTATAAAAAGTGTGTATGTAAAGTCCTGGCTCTCCACCCAGAGGGGTTAGGCCCAGGAATGAGCAGTTCTAATGAGCACCCCAGATAACTATCAGGCAGGCAACCGGAGGACCACACTTAGAGGTCCACTGCAAACTCTCGGCCAGCCTCAAATGCCGAGCCTTCCTCAGAAGCACACTGCAAAACCGTTCTTGAAGAAAGAGGGGGAGGAGAAAGAGGAAGGAAAGGAAAAAGTGAGACAGAACCTTCTTATACCGAGAAAGGATGTGTGAGGGGAACCACGGTTCCCAGGGCTGGGCTGTTCGCCCTGACCTCTCTGCCCTGAGCCCCTGAGCACGCCCATCTGCACCACACACCGGGAAGCTCCACCAGGGGCTGCCCGCCTGGTTATCTAACTGACCCCTAGGAACAGATGCCGTAACTCCTTCAAAGTGGGAGCCCTCCTGCAGCCGGGTCTTCTTTGACTTACCGGATATTTTAGCTGCCCCCTGCATGGTGCCAAGTGAGCCCCCAGGACTGGATGAAATACCAATGCAAGAGCCATGATGAGCACCTTTCGATCCTGGAGGAGGAAGGCCTTTTAAGTCCTACCAGTGGGTAAACTCAAGCATTTCTCCTTCAGCACCCAGGTCTAATTCCCTTCAAAGCCCACTCCTTTCATGATGGATCTGAGAGGGAGAGGGGGAGATGCTTCATTTCTCCTGACCAGGTCTTCCTGATGCTGATTTAGGGGGACACATACAATTGGTTTGGCATTTATATCAGGGGCTGCTTCGCATAGTAAATGGCTAAAACCTCCTTTGTGCCAGGCAACAAATAATTTACCTGCACTAGGTCATTTAAACCTCCCAACAAACCTCTCAGAGAGGTGTTACGATCGTATTAATTTCCCAGAAACAGAGGCACAAACGTTAAGCAAGTTGCTGTGGGTCACGCATCTAGTAAGCAGTCAGACTCTGCGGCCCAAGTTCTTGACCACTTGGCTCTGTTGCTCTTGTATGTTTTTTGGAGTCTCAGCTCTCCCTCAGCTGGAGCCTGCAACCCCAAGGAGCCAACCATTTCCCAGTTTTCCATTTGCATCTTTGTTCTGCGGAGGGCGGGGTCTGTGCAGAGGGGGGACCAAACACAGAGGACCAAGTACTCTGGGGTGTAACAGAGGACAGCCTCGCGGTAAACAGGCAGAAAAACCCAGGGACAGCAGAGAGCCTGGTGGGCAGAGAAAACACAGGAACTGCTCAGCAGTGAGGATCGGCCCCTTCTGGGCCCTGCGACACACACGCCACCCCAAGGGGAGCTGGAGCCACCACCGGCCCACTCCACGCTAGCCCACAACTTTCAAGATGAAGTTCTATCTCGAGCATTTTCCTTTGAGGGCTGCACTTTTTTTTCCTGTTTTCTTTTCTTTTCTTTTTTTTTTTCGTGCCCAAGGAACCCTGCTCCTCTTACTCTTCAAGTGATTCGATGAAAAAGATAAACGCCGGAGGAGGGAGATCCACTGTCAGGATGAGTCACTGCCTGGATTTGCAGCACCTACGAAGGCACTCAGGGTGTAGACGCGGTAAGGAACCGGCTAGCTGGCACTTCTGAAGCCAGTTCCGGCCCCTGATTCGTTTTCCTGATTTTCCCCCTCTTCATTTTTCTCTGCCCTGCAGCCGTCTGAAGGGGCAGCCTGGTCCCTCTCTCCATTAAAATGCTCAGCTCTGCTGCCTCTTCCACCATCAGAGTCTTGGGAGCCAGACTCAGCAGAGAAGGGAGAAAGGAGGGCAGGGCTAAAGAGGAACATATAAAAAATAAATGAGCCATTCATAAAAATGAATATTATTACCAAAAGGAGCTGTCTGCCAACATCGCCACGTATATATTAACTCAGCTGCTGAGCTCTGTAACAACACGGAATTAAGCCAATGCGTCATCTTTTTAGTGGTTGCTCAGTTGATTTACTGTTAACCTGAAACAACCAATTGTGAAATGAGCGCTTCTCTTGGCCATAACGATGATGAGGCTTCGGCCGGTGCTATTTTTTATCATGTAAGCTTGAATGTAGGTAAAATAAATTTAGCCGTGCATAGTACACTCTACAGCTCTCCAAAGAAACCAGATATGTGGGTGGGTGGAGGGGGTGTGGTGGGCAGAACTGCTTAACTCAACCAGCTTTATGAAGTCATTTGCACAAATTCTAAAAACTGACTCCAGTCTTCTTTAAGTTAGCATATCTTTCCCAGAGAATTCGAAATGCCAAGAAGTTGGGCCTTTTTGCTGTCTACATGAGCAACTGCAGATGGCTTCTTTTCCTTCGCACTGAAAGACATGCATATCGATGCCCATGTTTTCCTCTGAGGCCCGCAAGTCTATCTTGGTGACAGTCTGAAAGAAGCCTAAAGCAACTTCACGATGACAGCATGGTCCCGGAGCCCTCCTGAGCTCCTGCTTCTTATTTCTTGCTGGGCGTTTTGCCAGGTTGCACGAGTCCTTTTGTTCTTTGCTTCTCACAGTTGTTGCGCTCTGGCCCCTCGTGGAAGTTGTGACTCTGAAGAAAACCAACCGACTCCCACACGCAGCTTGTGGCATCGATGTCACTACTTTGCAGCCACACCTTGTAAATCTCTCCAGACCACAAGCTTGTGTCTGTCCCCCACAGTTCCGAGAACAATCTGCAGCCAACGCTGACAGGAAGGGCCATTATGGTCACTGATGTTCTCACCATCTGGAATGGTTACAGTTGTCAGGATCTGAGATGACTCACTGTGCTGAGGAATCATTTCTCTAATGGCAGCACTAATCAGGAGGGATGAGGCCGTTGCTAAGTGCCGCTGCGTGAAGAAAACACCCTGTCAGATGAAAGGAAGGGCTGTTGATTTGCTCTGGCCCATTTGAAAATAAAGTGGCTTGGAATGTCATCTGGAGCCAGCCCCTGGGCCAGTGGTCAGGAGTGTTGGCTGATTCTATGAGCAGCGGACCTGCGCCAGGCTCTCTGTGCTGGGCTCTCCGTCCTTCCCTGTGGCCAGCTGTGCCCATCAGGGCAATTCTCTGATGGAGGCTTAGCAGTTTGGTGTGGAAAGGGGCAGCACAAACAGATGTGAATACAGTGTTTTATGCAACCCCTCCCTCCAGCGTTTGCCCTGGTGCTATTGTGTGCAAACCCTACCCTGGCCACAGGCACCCCAGCCCACAGTCAGGCCCAGTGGGAATTCCCATTGGCAGCTGGAGAATCTGAGGAACCACCAAGCTCATCCTGAACCCTAACTGTTGCCTCCAGAAGAAACCCTGACAACATCTTGATTTTAGACTTCCAGCCTCCAGGACTGGGAGAGGATACATTTGTTTTTCACCACTCCATTTGTGGTCATTTGTTATGGCAGTTCTAGGAAACTAATTCAGTGGGGGACCAGCTGACTTTATACATCACTAGAAGAAAACACCAGGCGAGAGCCAAACAGACTCCCATTATGACTAAAAGTTTTCATCAGCTCCTTTGTGAGTTGCTGCACCAAATATCCTTAGAGTCTGTGCTTCAAGTCACTGTATTGTACACATAGAAAGTCTTCATTCCATGCTGGGGTTGGTTCACTAGAATCCATGACTTTTGTTACCACCAAGGATTCCCAAGTCCAAGCTGAAGACTCACCACCTCCCTTTGCCATGTGGTGGCCACTTCACCTTTCCTCTGACCCTCTTCCCAGCCTTCTGTCTCTCCTTGGCCTTGCCTTATGCAGCTGCTCACCCATTTCACCAGTGATCGTAAGAATCTTTTAAGGAAATCCAACAGCATCCTTCACCTTAAGATAAAAGCGAATACTCACGTAGCATTTGCATATTACCAAATGAACTGATTTGCTCCTCACAACCAACCTGCTACTATCCCCCTTTCACAGACAATAAAATTGAGGCCCTAAGAGGCTAACTTGCCCAAGATCAACAACCAATAAGTGACAGGACTGAGACATAAACCCACAGAGTCTGGCTCAAGACTAACTGCTTTGCATAACTGCTGTGCAAAATGCCTCCAACGTTATGACTCTAAAGCAAAGCACCACTTGAGACTGCAGCTCCCCCTCAGAACACACTGACCCAAAGACTCACAGCTCTCATTCCTCACAGCACAGCCACGACTGGGATGAAATCCATAAAGCCACCCTAAAGAAAACCCGCAGAGAGTGCAAGGATGCTACATCACCGGCCTTGCTCCCAGGCTGTCCCCACAATGGAGGCCATCTATTCCCTCCCCCACACGGAGAGGGCCAGAAAACTTTGTCTAAATTTTGGCCCAAAGGCAGGAGGACACCACGAGGAGAAGGGGTTTTTCTTCTTGTCTGCAGGCCCTGCCCTCCCACTTCCCTACTGAGGTCCAGGCTCCTTCCCTGGAAGTGACCACCCCCACACACATACACACACACTGCCCACTAGGAAAATTCCCCCCTATGCTCACATGGATGTGGTCTTACCCCGTGATCTCAACAAGACCCCTACATCCTAATAGAATGCGACAGACCTGGTATCACACCCTGAGAGCTGCAGGTCCAGGAGCAAAGGGAAGGAGTGTCCCCTATATCCCCTCTACCATGGAGGGGGTGTTTCCAGCTCATTTCTGTCTCTGCGAGCCACGTACTCAGTGCTGTAATGAAAAAGACATTTTGGTAAAGAGGTGAATGAGATGAAAGGAACTGAATTTACTGAGGAGGGTAAGGAACATTTGTTCCTTGTTTTGCACATTTGCTGCAATGTGACTATGTGGCCACAGTGGGCTCACAGTGGTATCTAACCAGCCCACAACACTTAGACAACGAACCTGACCATGGCCCTGCAGTAAAAGTTAACACCTGGCTTCCAGGAAGCTGTCCTAAGCCTATGTGCTTTATTTTCTCTGTTCCCTACTCCCCAAAGCTGGCTTCTGATTTTTGCCCGTGCCAAAGACTCTTACCGTTAACTCAAGACCAGGGTGTGGCGCGTTAGAAAATTATTTCAAATTGAGTGACATTTCAGCTCTGGTAGAAGGCTGTGCACACTGAAGAAGTGAAAGTATGGTTTTTGCTTGGAGATGGTCTGCAGTACACTTTCTTAAACCACTGACGGATGAGAAAGAGAGGTTGGTTTTTTTTCTCCCCAGTTGAAACTTATTTCTGATTTTGAAGTAAACACGAGTTTGTCTTATGTGCTGAAAATGAAGTTATCTACTTTTTTAACCACTTCTGGTTCAAAACAGCAACTTACTATAGTGATTAGGATAGTGTTTTAGGGTCAAGTTCTTCCAAAGACAAATAAGATGTTCCCAAATCTTATTAGGTTTAGACATTAAATATTAAAAGCTCAAATTTACCAAGAGTTCAAAGTCTGGGCTATTATGAAAGCAGCTGAATATAGGGGAGGCTCCAACAGAATCTAGAAAGATGCTTAGAAAATGAAGGTTATTGATTTTTTGAGTTAAGGAGCAGGAAGGAAACAGTGATTCAACTTATCTTAAAGATGAGGGGGCAAAAGAGGTTTGTGGGTAAGTTTGGAAAAACTCACTAGTTCCCAAGAAGAGTTCAACTCTGGACTCTGAGTCACCTGGCTAAACGCAGAGCCACGGGTTATTTCTAGTGGCTGACCTGAACTGAGAACCACAGTGAACTACACAAGGGCCTCTTCATCATTTTTAACACCTCCCTTGCACTTAGCTCCCATCCATCTCATTTAAAGTTGGAGGCATTTCCCATTTTTTGCCATCTTTTTAAACTGTAGGGCTGACAGGTTGCACTAATCATGTCAACCACACTCCTGTTCTGTCACCAGTGATGGTGAAAGTCTAGTATTGACAGCACCCATTCTTATTTGCTTGCTTTTCCTCTGTTTTTATTTTGTTTCATGGCTAATTAATTTTCTCTTATCCTTCTGACTGGCTTCATTTTGGTATCTACTAAGCTAAGAACCAGAAGGCTTGGATTTTAGCTTAATCCCGCTATCATATAGTGGTTTGAATGTAGAGTTGCCATTTAAACTCCTCTGCACCTTGTTTTCTCATTGTAACATGGAATTCATGGACCAATGAATTTTTCATTTGATGAGATCTTAGATGCTTTCAGTGCAGCAAAATATTTTCTCTCTCTCTCTCTTGCAGATGAAGAAGTTGAAGATCAAAGAAGTTCAGTGAATTGCCAGAAACTACCACCTCACAGGACTGAGAATAAAAATGAGTTAATAAGCAAAAGACATTATAATAACTTATTTAATACTCTGAATTCATAGTTGCCTTTGGCAAAATACTGAGGTAGATAAAGCCTGCTTTCCTATCTTCCCTTTCAGCTCTCTACATATCTCTGAGAACCATTTAAATTTGCAGCCACTGTTGGCCAGGAGGGACTGGTAATGCAATCATAGCGTGTCTGCTGTGACTCTTGATGTTACGCTGAAGTACAGCTGTATTTGTAGACCTCAGGAAATAAACTATAGGAAGGATTGTTAATTAAGCAACTTTTACAGGTATGAAGGTTGGATCCTGGCAGCTTCCAGCCTTGGCCTTTTATTACTCCTGTAGAATCTTGAACATAAAAGATTAGTGCATAATAAAACAGTGCCTGGAAAAAAAGGGACAATATGCTGGCAGTTTAGAAGACAATTTCTGGGTATAAAAACAACTCTCTGTTCTTCCTTCCTAAAAGTTTGATCATTTGGAAACCAATCCAGTATGAAACGAAGTTATTTTAGAAACTTCATGTGAATAAAATATGATTAATTTTCAAATACCTTCATTTCAATGTACTTTGGTTATTTTAGTTCAGAAATGTTGGCCTAATATCTGAAAGCAGACCTAGAACTACACCTTGGTTCAAGGCTGCAAGTAAGAGTTCCAGTGCCAGAAGGTTGTGTTTGGCCTTGGACCAACCACATTACACCCCCTGGGAAACTTCTTTGTAATGGAACATTTCCAGGTCGTCACGCTCGATATTTTGAATGAATTAAAGCGGAAAGGAGCCTGGGCACCTGTATTATTTTGAATTTCCAGATGCCTGTCAGTATCTACTGATGGGATGCATGGGTGATATACCCAGGGGCTCTTTGAGAGGTATTCAGTTATTTCAGGCCTAAAGTGGAGACAGTTTACAGCAAAAGTTCAGCGAAAGTGAGAATCCCGGCAAGGAACCGACAGTACCCTCAAACTGGGTAGTTCAAAAAAGATGAATAAAGAGAAGGACCACAAAGACATGGCTAGGCCGTAGGGAAACCCACAAGGGGCGGCGCAGTACCCCAAGGCCAGCAACAGCAGGGAACTACTACCACCCTAAGCCTAAAGGGCCAAGGAAAGGGAGTGGGAACATATGTATATGTTACCACAATTTTAAAAATGCAGATAAAAAAGAGAAAAAAATGCAGATAAGAAGAAAAAGAATGTAGCCAACCCACAGCAGTTCTTCAGGGAGTAGCTCGGGAAATAAAGACCCAGCTCCTTTGTGCGTCCTCCCTCCAACGGCGGCCAAAGCCCCTTACGGGCTGAACCCGCGAGAATGCGCAGTGAGGGAACCCGTGAAGTAGTTGATGAAGTCAGCCTTGCAGAGCACAAAGCAGAGCAGGAAAGCGAAGATCTGAAGGGACGAAAGGAAGCAGGACAGCGTGAGTCCCGTCATCCAATCTTCTGTTCGCCAGAGTCAGCATCACACCCACAGCCAAACCACCAACAAAGAAAGGGGTGGCGTGAGGAAAGCTCGTGGCAGGTGTGTGTCCCTTACCCAGAAACAGCCGTACACAGCCAGTTAAACACAGTGGTCTGTTTTCCAGTCAACCTAGAAAAATCGTTGTTGAGATGCCATGATGTTCATTTATGTCTTTTGATCTAGAATTCCCACTTAAGAAAAAAATGAGAAATGTAGACTAAAAATTACATCCAAGAATATTCACTGAAACATTCTTCGTGGTCACAAAAAAAGAAGCAACTAAATGTCCAGCATGCCCAGTGTATCGAGGGAGCAAGCAGGCTGCAAGCTGAACGCACGATGGAACGCCAATTGTGTGAGAGGCTGCAGAGTACGCTAAAACATTGGAGTGGTTATCTTCGAATGGTTGAATTACCAATGATTTTTTTTTCTTTTTCAAGCTTTGTTATTTTTCAACATTTCTGTATTGAACACGATTTGTTTTGATAATCCAGAAAAAACAATACCTGTTATTTTTTAAAACCTCATGTCTGCCTAGCATGATAAATACCCCCAACATAGAGACCTGCAGAATCTCCTCTGTCATCCTATATAAAAGGCATTGATTACCTGCTGGCTGCCATTAATTTGAAAGGAGGCAGCCAGGGGGAGGGCAACCACCTCCTCTAAAATAGCATGTGTGGCTGAAGGTGCAGCTTCCTTTGAAGGAATATTGCTAAACGATGAAATTCTATCTCCTGCAAGAAATTATTTCTGCTGGCTGTGCAAACGTCAGGCTGGAGCCTGCCCTTGGAGAGGTGGCTGCATTACTATGCATTTGTAAAATCAGCAGAGCCTATGCATGAACAGTCACAGTGGTTGGTTTTACAAGCTACTCATGACAGGCATCTGCACATGGAAAATCATAGCTCTGAGTAGGTTTAGCTTATTGTGATTCCTTCTTATTTCGTGTTTTGCCATTTTGAAAGGGTGTTGTTTTACCTAAGAGAAAATGCTCTTTGTGTAAAATGAGTTCATAGACATACGAAATGACAATATATTAACATAACTTGGTACAATCTGGCCTACCTGTGATACCTTGTTGAACCACTCCTCCCCCTTGGGCCACTCACACTCCGGGGCAACCAGCGACCTGCTCATCAGGAATATCAGGTGTGTGCAGGAATGTGTGTTTCCAGGAGGAACTGAGCGGTGCTTAGAATGACAGCTTTGGAAGGCCTGCTCTTTGGATGTTGACCACAATTCTCTCAAGGCTTCAGGAGTCCTCCCTAGGAAAAGGGACTCCTGCACAGGTCAGAGACCCTGCTGAGTCTGCTCAGTGCTAGGCCTCTACACTTAAGACAGCATGTTAGTGACAAGGGTCAAGCCAGTATTGGGTGACACAGAAGCACCTGTCTGCTGCTGGCTTCACAACATGTTATTGCATAAAGTCAGCAGATGGTAGGAGTTTTTAACCCATACAGACTGTGCTCCCTTCAAATTGAAACTTGGTGAAGTCTCCAAACTTTTCATTCCATCTGCCTTTCCCCAAGTATCATTTACTGTCAGCTTTACTCTTCAAATCATCTGCGGCAGTTGTGATGTTCTAACCAGGGAAATTAGTTTTGCCATTAGTGAAATCAATACAACCTTACAAAAAATGACGAGAGTGCTTGAAATTCCTAAAAATTAGAATACAGCCTTGGCCAGTGTGGCTCAGTTGGTTGGGCATTGTCCCGTGCACTCAAAGGTTGCCAGTTCAATTCCTAATCAGGGCACATGCCCGAGTTCAATGTCTTGCTCTCACATCAATGTTTCTCTCTATCTCTCTCTCCCTTCGTCTCTAAAAATCTTCACAGCTACATAGTACTCCATGGTGTAAATGTGCCACAGCTTTTTTATACATTCATCTACTGATAGACACTTGGGCTGTTTCCAAATCTTAGCTATTGTGAATTGTGTTGCAATGAACATAGGGGTGCATAAGTTCTTTTGCTTTTGGCACAGCATGGAGGGAACTAGAGAGTATTATGCTAAGTGAAATAAGCCAGTCAGAGAAGGACAAGTACCAAATGACCTCACTTATATGTGGAATATAATAAACAAAGTAAACTGATGAACAAAGTAGATCCAGTAACATAGACGCTTGGAACAAACTGAGGGATCTCAGAGGGAAGGCAGGGAGGGGTGTGTGGGTGAGGAGAGATTAATCAGGGAACTTGCATGTTTATGGGCATGGCCCATGGATGGGGACATTGGTGTGGGGTGGGCCTGGGGGTGGGATGGATGTGGGGTGGAGGGGATCAGTGGGGTTAAAAGGGGGACATCTGTAATGGTCTCAACAATAAAGATAAAGAAACATTAAAAAAATAAAAAAATATAAAAAAGAATGAAATAATTTAAACTGAAAAAAATCAATTTAAAATCTTTTTAAAAATTAGAATACAAATATGAACCATAGGGAGAAGTCATTCTTCACCAATTAGGATAGACACAGCAGAAGAACCTGTGCAGCCTTTCAACACACTGCTTGGTCACATCCCAAAAGATTCTGACCTAGTAGGTCTTGGGTAGAGACTGTACATCTGTATACTGAAAATGCTCCACTTAAGAGTGATTGCATTAGGAAAATTACTGGATAAATGAGACAATTCTAATGGCACTAATTGTAAGTATATTTTTTTCTTTTATACTTGGTTGCATTCACTCAAGGAGATATTTACCGACTGTTTATTCTTGTCCAGGACTACCGACTTAAGATTTGAGTGAGATTGAAGAAGACAGCCACCTTAATGTAAAGCAGAAGGATTACTGTCCTGTATTAACAACGTCTTTCACAACTGAGCAGTTCACTTTCCCCACAGCTTTCCAAGTTATGCCTGAGAGCTCCCTGGTCTGAAGCCAGACTGAGAGGGAATGCATATTTCTTAATGACTAATATGACATTATTTCTAGAGAGAAATTAAGTGAGAGCATATATAACTTGGCCAAGTGTACAAAAGATGAAGGCAGACATATCTGCCGATGCCCAAAAATGAAGAACATAATACTGTGGTTGCATTTGACTCTAAATCCCATAGAGGAAGATGGATTTTTTTAATCAGTATTGGCCAAAAACTTCATTATTCTTTCTTCTTTTTCTTCTTCTTCTTCTTCTTCTCCTTCTCCTTCTTCTCCTTCTCCTCCTTCTCCTTCTCCTTCTCCTTCTCCTTCTCCTTCTCCTTCTCCTTCTCCTTCTCCTTCTCCTTCTCCTTCTCCTTCTCCTTCTCCTTCTCCTTCTCCTTCTCCTTCTCCTTCTCCTTCTCCTTCTCCTTCCCCTACATAAATGTATCACTCTATTGAAGTTATCAAAACAAGTGTCAGGCAAGGCCAGAAAGGGAGGCAAGGCTGCCTAGGCTTTTTATGGTTGTGACCAGAGTTCTTAAAAAGCTGTTAAACTGCCACACCAGGTAGTCAGCGTTCAATGAACACAAAGGAAAGTGTTGCAATCAAAGAATCATTTCTTTATTAGCTTAAAAACACAGAGTGGTAATTGTATGTTACTATTACTTCATGGCCAATTATTCCATCAGTCTGGTTTGAGCCCTCAGAAAAGGTCTTGATAGTGCTGCCGCGAAGGAAAGGACACAGATTCACTTTCAAGGAAAGGACACAGGCTCGTTTTCAAGCGGCAATGCTCTAAAAAACAATGACTCTTTGTGGGCTTTCTGCAAATACAAAGTGATCCATACAAAAGGAGCTGGATATTGATTTATACTCCCAGAAAAAGAGATATTACCAGCTTGAATGAACCCTTCAGAATTTCTCAGATGGTTTAGGATTTCTGTCCCCTCAGTTATTAGGCATAAGTTAGAAGGACAAACATCCAAACACTATCTGGGATGAAATAATAATAATAGCTGGACAAGAAATGTCCTTGGAGATGACACTGAGATGGATTTGTGAGCAGAGCTCCCCTGCAGCCCTGATTTGGAGGGCTCCCCTGTAAGCATGCCGCTGTTATCTGGGATTTTATGTTTGAAGCTCTGCAGCGTCTGCCCTAAATCTTTCCAGAGAAAGGATTGTTAAGCAGGAGCCGAATGATCACATCATTCACACTTGAACTCAATGCGATGAGCACATTTGTTTGTCCTCATTAAGTGTGGCGCAGCAGGCACTAGCCGACATGCCGAGGCAGCGAGCTGGGCAGGGCCAGGGAGCCGGGCGCTGGGCAGGAGAGCCGGGCTCTGCCCACAGCCTGTCCACGATGAGCTCTGCAGCCTGGGGACATCAGCTGCTTCTCTGAGGTCTGGGGTAACTGTCAATCAGAAGAGGCACTTAGGCAGAGGTTTCTCAGAAGCCCCTGGGGTCCCAGGAAATGCCTACGGCCACCTCAGGGGCTCAGAGGAAGGCCAAACAGGTGCAATGCCTACAGGCCCTTGTCCCCATTTTGAGCAGGTCTTCTCTGATTGGCTCTTTTTTTTATATGAGTTCTAAGTAAGACTGATTTTTAAAGGTGTGAAAGCCACAGAAGTAGCTGACCCTCACATAAAAAGGCAGTGAGAGCCTGATGCCTTTCCTCATGGTTGAGCATAACAGTGCTTAGAAGCATAGATCTGGAGCCAGCTTGCTGAGTTCAGCCCTCATCTCTTCTGTCTAGAGTTGTGTGGCCTTGGGTAAGTTTCTTAACTTTGCCTCAGTTTCCTCATCTGTAACTTAAGTATAATAACAGTACTTACCTTCTAGTGAGGATTAGATGAGGTAATACAGATGAATCCCTCAGAACAGTGCCTGGCACATGAACAACTGTTTCTTATTATTATTGGCGCCAGCGAGCAGTGAGCTTCTGGGCCAGCATCGTTAATAAAGCCACAAAAGGAAATGCAGAAGAGTTCACTCATTCCCTATAAAGGTGCTTGGGGAGCATAATTGGATTGGTTGAAAGTACCTTTTTAAACGGTCCTGTTGATTTCTGATTCACATTTGGGAAGAAAAGCAGAACAGAAGGTGATAAATTCCTTTATGGGAGAGCTTGGCAGGCAAGGCAGATGCAACTGTAACGTTAATTGGTGAACGGGAGGTGGGATTCCTGGGCCAAGGCAGGCTGGCGGCCTGAGCACGTTCCCCTCTCCGCTCGGGTTTATGGTGATTAATTCATTAGGGATTCTGAAAGGCCAGTCTTGGGTGGCTGCTGGCCCTGTTTTTGCCCAGACAGGGATGATGTCAGCATATAGTTTATGGAGTTCTGCAATCCTCCGGAGGATTCCAGGAGCTTATAGAGCGTCTCCAGGCTGCTGGCCAGCACGATGAAATCTGAATCCCACTTGAGTCTTGTGTATCCCAACTCGCTTATCTCTATCATGATTTTTGTTGCTCTCTGTATAAGCACTGGGGCATGAGAAGTAACCTCAAACGTTCCTTGTGTAAGACTCATTTTTCTAGCCTTGCTGGCTCAAATCTCTGAGAATTCGGGTGCATTTTTCAGCCCCTTCTCTAATTCACAAAGGACGTGGAATGAGATACACCAGGAATATGCCAAATTTAAGATGTAGAATTTGAGGTTGTAAAATGTATCATTATTTAATTACCACTAAGAAAGAAACAAATGCCTGCTAATTAAACTCTAACACAAGATTTCCTTAAAAAAAAAATCAGTTTGAAAATGCTCCTTCAGATTTTGACACAGATTTTTTAAAATCACATATCCCTCTTGTGCAAACATAAAGAGGAACGTATCAGCTTATGACCTTCTTAAAATGTTTTTGCATGCAGAGTCTGAGTCTTCAGAATTACTTTTTAACCCTCAGTCAACAATATCTGTGTTTCTTCACATATCATCTTTTGTGCCATCAGGAGCAATGGGCATGTAGAATGTCGATGTCAAATCATAACGTAAGTTTCTGAAGACATTGTAAGTGGCCTGGGGACTCAGCACAGGTGGTGTCAACCAGGCACACATCTCAACTGAAATACCCTATGAACAGCTATGATGGTTTATGCTTGTGCCAGCAATGACAACTCCCCTGTGACAGCCACCAGGTCGGCAGTGACTGTAAAAAGTATCCCAATTGAGGGACCATTCACATGTGAAAAAAATGTGAATTTTAGAATCCACGAAGTTGGTAATGAGAGGATGAATTTAATTCTCAGGACACTTTTCAAGAATTGCTGAAAAATAATAGCACCTCATCCTATCAGTGAGAGGATACATAGCAAATCTTTGGCCTTTACCAAGAACTTGGTCATTTCTCCCATCAGGGTCTGCTGCCTCCAGCAGATGCTAGAGGGGAGAGCCAGCCTTGGGAGGGAACAACTGCTCCCTGACATGTTTTACACTCTTCCAAAATGTCCTCCCCTGAAGTAAGAGTCATTTATTTGTATGATAGAATTGTTATTTACTGGGAAAATACCCTTAAAAAGGTCACTCAGTGTTCCTCCTGTCTGATGAACGATTTCTCCCTTCCAGAGTGGATTTTGCAAGAGGTTTATTTAAAGGAGCCAACCTTTTAAAAAGAAAAATCTCTGAATGTTTCAATAGCATAAAACTTAGATCACAAAAGACCACATATTGTACTATTTCATTTACATAGATGTCCATTATAGGTAAATCTATGGAACAGAAAGTACATTAGTAGTTGCCAGGGGCTTACGGGGGGCTGGTAGAATGGGAATGACTGTTAATGGGGACAGGGTTTGCTTTTGGAAGGACAACATTGTTCTAAAATTAGACTGTAGTGATGGTTGCACAACCTTCACGAAAAACACTGAATTTTCCACTGGGCAAATTGTATAGCATGTGAATTCTCTCTCAACAAAAGAGTTTTAAGAGACACATAACTGAGTTGCACGTGTACTAAGTAACCTAAACAGAAGTTCTTTTGCACTTATCCTGGTGATATTTATTCAATAAGAACTTAGAAGTATTTTGTTCAAAGCGATTCAACAGACTCAACAAAGCAAAAAGCAGGGGTTGTGACAAAGAAGAGTTGATCCCTCCTTTGAGTTCTCCACAATCGAGGAGGAACAGGAGGGACATATACATAAGTAACGATGGAGGAAGAGGAAATATTTTGAAAGACTTTGAGGATGGCTCTTGAATGGAGCAGAGAATGTCTCAGATCTTCTGCAACCTCAGTGAGCAGTGCTGGTGTTGACTTTTAATCCCTCCTCACTGAGTATTAATGTGATTCTTAACCAGATTTCACTGAAGTCAGTGTGTCAGTGTTGGCCTGTCAGGATCTTCTGCTTTTTTTGCATGGACAAGTAATTCCCCACTAGACTGCATGCTGTTCCTCACCGATGCCTGTTGTCATCCAAAGGGTTATTTCTTTACATGAAGGCTTTTCATTAATTTTCCTTCTCCACCAGCAGTTGCCCAAAGTGCTCCTTTTAGGAACAGAAGTGCTCCTTTTCATCAACTGTATTGCTGTTGTGGGTCAGAAATGTGGGTGGAGTAGAAGGCAAGTGTTTCCCCCATCAATACACACTCTCAAGGGCCTGCTGTGGCCACCTGTTATCCAGAAAAGTCTCCTTCCCCTCGCACCCCCCTCCATTGATTCTTTGCTCTGGGTTGAGCTGTTCCTATTAGCTCTCTGAGAGGATGTTTATAACTTCTAGTTTTAGAACTATTTTTAGAAAGTCTCCTATCCTGCCTAGAAGTCATTCGCTGATATAAACACTCTGGTTTCTGCCGTTCAACCTTCTCCATGTAAGCTCTGCTCAGCTTCTGTTCTTAGTATGGGCATCTTTGCTCCCTGGAGTGGTAACCTTGCACACACACACAAACACGCACACAGGCAAACAGGCACACATGCCACCTGCTGCGGGGGTTAGTCCATTTAAAGGAAAAGCTGGGAGGCTCTGGAAAGGTCCGCTTGGCCTCTCAGTTTAGCTCTTCTTAGCCATGACTTTGCATCTGAACCATTTCCTTTCTTCATCAATTGATACAGGCCAGTATAATGCTATACCCAAAGATACAGAATTCATTCAAACAATAAATATTTCTGCCCCTCTCTACCATCAATAATTCACACTTATTTTACAGGTAAAAATTAAAAAAAAAGAATAGTATGAAATTAACTTGCTTTCTAGTTCCATAATGCCCCTCACTGAAGTGTGCTTTCCTTGAAATATTTGAATACACTGGCTAGTTCAGACTGTGATATTTTAAGCTGCTCACCAAATTAACAAGTGAAAGGAATCCAAGCCAGATGTTTTTTAAAATGCATTTTTTCATAAGCCAGGAAAGGATCCCAGACCCTGAGGGAATCCTACATGTTTGAATGTTTCAATGAACCAGTTCCATGATGATAAAACCCTCTTGTCACTTTTTAAAAAAAATTTATCTTTATTATTGAAAGTGTTACAGATATCCCCTTTTATCCCCCATTGATCCTCTCCACCCTGCATCCACACCACTCCCCTCCCACCCCCATCCCAGGCCTTCACCACGCTATTGTCTGTGTCCATGGGTTATGCACATATGCATATAAATTCTTTGGTTAATCTCTCCCCACCCCTGCCTTCCCACTGAGATTCGTCACTCTGTTCCATGTCTCTATGTCTCCGGATCTATTTTGTTCCTCAGTCTATTTTGTTTATTTGTTTCCACATACGAGTGAGATCATATAAAACTGAATCAGGAAGAATCAGAAAAGATAAATAGGCTAAAAACAACTGATGAAATCGAAACAGTAATAAAAAAAAAACTCCCAGCAAACAAAGGCCCTGGTCTGGATGGCTTCACAGGGGAGCTTTCTAATTTTTTAAATTATAGGGTTAGATAGTTTGCTAAAAATTTTTCTTGCTTTTTGAGGTAGGCCTGTAGTGCTATGAACTTCCCTCTTAGGACTGCTTTTGCTGTGTCCCATAGATTTTCAGTTGTTGTGTGTTCATTTTCATTTGTTTCCAGGAAGTTTTTGATTTCTTTCTTGATCTTATTGGTAACCCATGCATTGTTAAATAACATGCTATTTAGCCTCCATGTGTTTGAATGTTTTAGAGTGTTTTTACTGTAGTTGATTTCTAATTTCATGCCATTGTGATCTGTGATGCTTGATATGATTTCAATCTTCTTGAACTTGTGGAGACTTGTTTTGTGTCCTAACATGTGGTCTATCTTTGAGCATGACCCATGTGCACTTGAGAGGAATGTATATTCTGCAGCTTTGGGGTGAAATGTTCTGTAAATATCAATAAAATCCATCTGGTCTAGTGTACCATTTAGAGTCACTGTTTCTGGGTTGACTTTTTGTCTAGAAGATCTATCCAGTGAAGTCAGTGGGATGTTAAAATTCATGACTATGACTGTATTGCTGTTGCCCTTTCCCTTAAAATCCTTAAGGTTATTATTGATAGGTCTTTATTTATTGCCATTTTAATTCTTTATGTCTATGTCTCTCTCTCTCTCTGTTTCTTCTTATTATTACAGCACTCCCTTTAACATTTCCTGCAATGCTGGTTCGGTGGTGATAAATTTCTTTAGCCTTTTTTTGTCTTTGAAGCTCTTTATTTCACCAGGTATTCTGAATGATACCCTTGCTGGATAGAGTCGTCTTGGTTTCAGATTCTTGTTTTGCATTACCTTGAATACTTCATGCCATTCCCTTCTGGCCTGTAGAGTTTCTGATGAGAAGTCAGCTGACAGCCTATGGGGGCTCCTTTGTAGCTAACAGTTTGCTTTTTACTTGCTGCCTTTAATATTCTCTGTCTTGAATTTGGGGCATTTTAATTATGATGTGTCTGGGTGTGGGCCTCTTTGGATTCTTCTTGCTTAGGACTTTCTGTGCCTCCTGAATTTGAGTGACTTTTTCCTTGACAAGGTTAGGAAAGTTTTCTAACATTATTTCTTCAAACAGGTTCTCTAACCCTTGCTTACTTTTGAGCTCTTCTGGCATTCCTATGATGTGAATATTATTATGTTTCATGTTGTCCCACAGCTACCTTAGACTGTCCTGTTTTTTAATTATTTTTTCTTTTTGGGTCTCTGATTGAGTGATTTTTTTCTACCCTGTCTTCTAATTTGCTGATCTAATCCTCAGCTTTCTCTAATCTGCTATTTATTCCTTCTAATGTATTCTTTATTTCTGTTATGTCATTCGTCATTTCTCACTGGTCATTTTTAATAGTTTCCATATCTTTTTCATGCTGTTGAGCATCTTTACAATCAGTATTCTGAACTCTGTATCTGATAGATTGCTTATCTCCATTTCATTTAGCTCTGTTTCTGGAGACTTCTCTTGTTCTTTCATTTGGGGCTTGTTTTTTGTCTCCCTATTATGGCTGCCTGTTTGGGTTTGTTTCTATGTATTAAGTAGGCCTGCTAGGACTCTCAGTCTTTTTGGATGGTCTCTGGTGCAGGCCAATGTCAGACACTATTTGTGACTGGCCTTGAGTACCTTGTTTGGGGCTATCAACAACCCACGGCTTGAGATCCCCTCTGTTGGGGCTGGGTGCATTTGGACAGGACCAGGATGCACACCAAAGTCTGCTTTTCCAAGGCCTGGGTCCAGAAGCAAATCAGACAGAGACTCAAAGCACTCTGAGGTCTGCCTCTGCCTGCAGGCTGATTAATCTTATTCTATTAATGAGCCTCAGGCTTTAGAAACTCCACAGGGTAGGGCGAGAAGTTTTCCAGAAGGGTGGGGCAATTGCTTCCCCTCAGGAAAAAGCTACTTGGAAGGTAAATGTATGCCTCTGCCTTATGGGGGAATGACACAGCACAGAAATCCAGAGAGGTGCTCTCTGAGCTCTATCACCAGAACCCACAACCCTAGATTCTCCTCACACAGCTCCAGTCCACTCTGCCCTCCTTCTGCTGGAGCCAAGGGTGAGAGGCTGCACACGAAACTTTGTGTGTTGACCCTTTAAGAGGGTGCTTGCATTTCCAGCCATCTCTCCCTGGCAGACAGAAACCCAGCTGCTTTTCACAGCCAGATGTTATGTGGGCAACTTTCAGGTCCTGCATTCTTTCATTCCATTCCTCAGGTTCTCAGGAGAGCAGTTCTGGACTGCAGAAGGTGAATGTTTTCATTCCAACCATCCATGATTTTCTTTTGAAGGTGTTGAACGTTGTTCTTAGATGTCTTCAAGATGTGTTCTGCATTGGTTACTTGTGATTGGTGGTGGTCTGATGTCTCCTTGTGACCATATCCTTTGTTGAAGGCTAGCCATCATCAACCCATGAAATGAAGGTCTAGGGGGCCCACTTTTCTGTCCTTTCTCAAGGAAGCCTTCCATGGCAAGTCACAACCTCTTCAGGTTTTTATTCAATGTCACCAAGCACACGGTTTGTAACCAAGGAGCACTGGCCTCCACCATAGGAGTCTTGAGGGCTTCGTATGAGTCCAATCTTCTCCCTGACTTTTCCATAGAGTTCATCTGGTCAGAACACCTCACCAGCTCTCTTTCTCGTCTTACTATAAAAAAAGAGCCCACTTTTTTATAGTAAAATTATGTTGGTTCTCTGCTATAAAAACCACCAAAACAGCACAGAACAGGATCTCCTAGGGAAATCCCAAGAGACCTGGGCCTTGTCTTAAAGTTTCGGACACCAACAGCAGGACATCTCATAGCTGCCCCAGGACCAGTGGTGAAGACTTTTTGGTGGCAAGCAGCAAGCCCTCCCTGGCTCCACAGGCAACACAGCTCTGCCCCGACCACCAGTGTCCTCTGGACCACAACTGACCACACAGAACCCTGCAGAGTGTTCCGTCGCTAACACAAACAAGTACCAGGTCTTCCTCATTAGTGTGTAAAATTCTTTTCTCATTGTTTCTTTAGAATTAGAAAATAATCATTCCCTGTAACTCTAAAATCCATTTCTTATCTTACTCCCTAACTTTGTGACAAGACTAGAGTTGGCCATCAAAGCAACATTATTTATCTGCAGTTTTCCACTTTGATTTTTACACCTAAACATGGTTCTGTGGGTTTGTTTCTCTGGGGGCTGGATCACCATGGTTTCCTTGGCAGCTGTCCAAACCCCAGATGTACTGGCTGCAGACGGAAATCAAGGGGGTAGTTGCCTTAACGTTGTCAGCTAATTGTTTATTACCTAACTATTGGCACCTTCCCACCATGAGCCAGCAAAAAGAATCTCAATCTAGTTCCTGAGGTCAAAGATGGGACTGGGCAAGGGAAGAGAAGGGGCAGCAGGAAGTAGAAGAGGTAACAGGTCATGTTCACTGACCTCTCGGGATTGGCTTGCTGAGGTCAGTCTTCACACCAGTTTTTACTGACTAAGCACCTATTGAGTGCTTTGGGTGGTCACTGTGTTTGCTGCTGGCCAGATTTTTAAAGGAGCTCACTTTGATGATCAATTATGAGATTTTTTTAAAAATCAGAATATGTGTCTTTTTGATATTCAAGTAATTCTGAGAAAAGTAAAAAAAAAAAAAAAAAAAAAAAAAGCCATTGCTTTTGTATAATTCAGAGAACTCAGACCGTGATCCTTGGAACCTCTTTTAACACCTTTTGCGCATTCTACCCGCTCAAGTAGAGGAAAGCGACAAGATGAGAGGCATAGGGCTTTCAGATTAAAATAAATCTCAAGAACTCTTTCCAAGTTCCAGAGAAGAAATTATTCATAGGATTATAGATGAACAAAATCTCCCTTTTAATTTAAAAAACTATTTAGAGCACCTTGAAAACTATACCCAAATTATTATTTTTTATTCCTCATTTTTAAATGTGTTTTATTTTTAAAACTTCTCCTTCACTCGGTTACTGACACATCCACTTATAATTTAAAGACTATGAACTAAAATCAGGCAATAGTAGTGCTATTTGAAAGGTTGGTCATTTACTTGCATTGAGAAAAGACGGATTTTTTAAATGGCTTGTTCAAAATGTGTGTAAACATCTTTAAGGAGCCACCCCATTATGACGTTACACATTCTTTTTTGGAATAACCTGATTTTAAAGTTCATTCATTCTTCTATAACATTTCTTAATGATCCCTTCCTACAGAAGATCCATGAATGGAGAGAAAATACACTTTTTAAGAAAGATAACAAGATGTTTCTGTTGTGAGCGAGAGGGTATCCCCAAAAGAAGTCACACGCGCATGTTTGTGTCTCTCCACAAGGCCAGGTTTATTAGGGGAGACCTCCCCAGCAGGCCAGTAGAGCCACACGTAGGTCACACCCAGAGAAGGAGAGCTTACTTCACAGAAGCAAGCAAAGTGAGCATCCAGTGTGAAGCCCTGGTCACTGGCAACTTCCACAGGTGGAGAGGGAGGTGTCAGTCCCAACCCTGGCGGCTGCAGCAGCAGCACCCCTGTGGAGGAGTGCAAGTCCAGCAGGGCTCCCAGCATGACCATGGCACAGCCAAGCTCAAGTGTTGGGTGGTCAGAGCTCTGAGCTCTTATAGCCCATCAGGGGCGGAGGCCCTGCTCATATCAGTGTCCAGATGGAGTCCCTTTCCAAGTGTCCAGACTTGTAGTTTTGGGAGTTCCAGGCCCCTCCTAAGGGCATTCCTATTATACCCTATTACCCCACTCTTGACATAATTATCCTGGTTGACAGTGACTCCATATTGGTTTGTCAAAGGTGTGCAGAGTCTGCTCTGCTCTTGCTCTATACAGTTTCATGAAAAGGTAGCATGAAAGCAAAATGGCATAGAATCTAAAGACCTAGATTAAGCCTTTTTGAGCCTCAGTGTCTTCTTCTGTATAATGCGGAATAATAATAGTACCCACTTCCTAGAGTTATTGTGAGGTGTTCAATAGATGGCAGCTATTAGGATTAGAAAGCTACCTTTGGGGCTAGTTGCTGATGTGTATTGAGAGTATTATACCCCAATTGGAATCCTAAAGATAACTCAAGCCTGTAGAGCTGTATGTCTATTTTTTTGATTCAGTGACCAATTCGCATTCACTGTTCTGGTTTATAAGACATGAGAGAAAGTTCAAAGCCTTTGTGGGAAAAAAGAAATCTTACCAAGTCTTCTTAAAGGAAACATTCATTTATTCATTCAGCAAATATTTATTGAAACCTGCTATATACTGAGCACTACAGTTTCTCATAGAACTTGTAATTAATCAAATAACCACAAATAAATAATACAAATTATAATCAAAGCGAAGAAGAAAAATTCTGATGTTTTTTAAATATTGAAGAATAAAACAGCCATTGAAAAATATTAAAATATACTTGGGAAGTGTAATTTTGCCATTTCTCAATCTCAGCCTCTTTCATAATTGACAATGATGTTAGTACTTGGGCTCAGTTGTTTGTGTGTGGTGCTATTTGTTAAGACAAACTGTACCAAATACTTCTTGAATGTTCAAAATTGGATTCAGACATAGAATCATTAAAGTGGAAAACTGATGAATCATTGAAGCTACAACTTTATATCATGGCCATGCCCACATTTTCAAGGAGCAGGAAACTCTGGGCAGGAAGCCTGGGGTGGAGCTGGGAAGGGTTGGCCTAAAGAAGGCAAGGACAAGGTTCCCAAAGCAGCTGTCAAGGTCCTCGGTCAGAAAACCCTGAGTCAGAACAACAAAAGGAGTAAGTCAGGACCAGAAAAACCAGGTCATGGCACCTGGGAAAGCAAGCCTCAGGAGGGCCCATTTTTACGTTTTCATTTGTATTAGAAGAATTGATTGAGAAATCTTCTCTGAGAAATACTTTTCAAAGAGTGGGTCATGACCTATTCGTGGCTCACAAAATAAATGTAGTGGGTACCCACGGGCTTTTTTCTTGTTTTTAAATATGTTTTTATTGATTTCAGAGAGAGGAAGGGAGAGGGAGAGAGAGATAGAAACATCAATGATGAGGGAGAGTCATTGCTTGGCTGCCTACTGCACGCCCCCCCCCCCCGGGAATCAAGCCAGCAACCTGGGCACGTACCCTGACCAGGAACTGAACCACCATCTCCTGGATCTTAGGTCAATGTTCAACTGCTGAGACAAGCCAGCTGGGCATACCCACAGGCATTTTTTAATAAAATAGAAAAATTAAAATAGAAAACATCACCTATGCTTTGGGGTGTGTCTATGTGTGCATTAAGTGAGCCTGTGGGGCCCAGAGCCTGTTGTTCCATTGTGGGAATTCTTCAAGGTACATCCTGTACCTGATTTTGTCAAGATTTGGTCCTTCTAAAGTAAACCCCTCTTCCTAGCAAGTAGGGCAGGGACAGGGGCCACAGAGCAGAGCTCATAACCAGGCTGAAGTTCAGGGATCTGATGATGTCTGGATGTGGGGGCAGGCACTGCAAAGGAACAATCTAGAAGAGATGTCCCTTAAAAGTGAATGAGGTGAAGACCAAGTTCAAAGCAGAAGTGTCACCTCCTATGATGGGAGAGAAATGGACAGGTTAGAATTGCTGGTATTTGGCCATTTTTGACTTGCAGAAATGGCATTCTCATATATTGAAACTAATAGAGGGATTAGCCCAGCCCTAGAAGTGTCTCCTGAGGACTGCGGCTTCCTTTAGGGCTTCAGTGTGAGTGTGAAAGGTGCTGATAAGCAGAAACAATTGAGAGTGGGATTTAACCTAGAGTTTCCATTCACATCTTCTTTGCTCGTCTCTTTGCCCCTGAGCAACTGCTCTGAGCACCTGTCAGCTGTCTGAAACTGAAGCGATTGTGTTTTAAACAAGGCCTGCTTAGAGGTAGCTTCCTTCTGTCCTTAGCACCTTTATGACTAAGACTGCATTTCAAATACTGTAAACGCTTTCAGCTTTATTTCTTCACTTAATAAGATACTTTTTTTACTGTATTAAAAAAATTAAGTTAATTTATATAAGAACTTTTCAGAAGACCAGCGGTTGATCATTTTATTTGCAGACATAATTTCTAACTTCCCACATTCTGACTTCCCGCATTGTTTTTGGATCACAGAATTCTCAAGGAGAATGGTAGTTTGTCTTCCTTAGAGCTTTTAGAGCATTCCAAAGAGGACGCCTGGATGATAAAAGGGGAATAAAGGCAGGGGGTGACTTTGTCCAGGTTTGGCAAACAGCATGGTCACTTTTGCTGAGAGTTAAGAGTTGATGGAGAGGTTAGTGAGAGAACAGGCTCTTAGCTGGGGATGTGGACAGATAAGCTGTGGGGAAAAGTAGTGAAAGATGCCAGCTCTGGGCATGCGTGGTAAGGGCCAGGGGTGGATACCTGCAGAGGCAGAGGAAGCATCTCGATCCAGGGACCCCAAGAATTCGGCATAAACTGTTAAGACAAATATGACAATCTCTAGGATAACCACTTATTTCTTAGAAATGGTCCACACTGTAGTTACTACCTTAGCTCAAGTCTCTGACCTACTCTTTAAGAATTGGAGTTCTTCCATCGTTTTTCTTGGTCAACTCTGAAGGCCTCTTTATTTCACATGTAGGAAGAGAGAGATGTTTCTTTAAAACTCTAACATAGCCCGGCCAGGCGTGGCTCAGCAGTTGAGCGTCGACCTAGGATCCAGGCGATCGGGGTTCGATTCCCTGTCAGGGCACATGCCCGGGTTGCGGGCTTGATCCTCAGCGGGAGGCATGCGGGAGGCGGCCAATCAATGACTCTCTCATCATTGATGTTTCTATCTCTCTCTCCCTCTCCCTTCCTCTTCCTGAAATCAATAAAGATATATTTTTTAAAATAAAATAAAATAAAAAATAAATAAAACTCTAACATAAAACTTTTATGTTGTAGGAAAAATGTGTGCTTAGAAATGAGAAAGACCTGGATAACAATTTTTTTTTTTTTAAAATGCTTGCCACAGACTAACTGTGAGCCCTTGGGTAAGATAGTTAGCAAGTTAGGAAACGCAAAAAGCTGCAGTTTCTTAACCTGAAAATAGGGGAAATAATACCTGTCTTTTAGGTTGTTTGAGGATAACATAAGATACAGTTTATCAAGTGCAAGACCATTTCTGGGCACTCAATAAATGAAGTTAGCATGTGTGTTACTATCTTTCCATTCCAACAAGCAGTTGAAGGACAAGAGCCACAGAATTTGCAACTCTTTTAGAACAACAGTGTTGGTCATAATATAAACACGTGGGGCACATTTACAGAGTTTATCATTCAAGATGGGTTTTTTAAAGGCTTTTGTGAAAGTGCCGCATGAGGTTGCTTAGACAGTTAGGTGAAAATTCGACGTCAAAATCAAAGGAAATATATTCGATTTTAATTCTTGAGTGATTATCAAGCCTAAGAATTATCCAAACATTTTACTTTCTTTGCTCTTCTGCTGTTTAACCTTCCTCAGTTTTATCCTATTTTGGCTTCTCTATTATGGTTAATATGAGCAAGATTTGGAACAAAGGCTTAAAAATTATAGACATTTTAGACTTAGAGCTAAAACATACTTTAGGGATTATCCAGTCTAATAGTTTGCAGATATTACTCATTCAAAAATATGTCACTATTTTGTCATATCCTCATATCATTTACTTAATACTTTATGTTGACTGGCTTTTAAAAAAACAGTACTCACTTCTAAGCAGTAGTATTCATAAACATGCATGGGCTAGTGAAATAAATGCATAACTTAAAACAGTTGTCCACGTATCACCTAAAATCATCTCATGGACTACGAAGGGCGTGGGTGGCACACTAATCACATACACCTCTCATTTTATACATGAGAACACAGACCCAAGAAAGTGAGTGCTTTGCCCTGTCTGAGTCTCTCTGTGATTGCATCTCCAGTAAGTTTTCATATATATTGAAGAACTGGTCATTTAAAAATATACAGATATTTCAGTTGTACCAACTCTCCCTTTCCATGTTCCCCATATACTTCCTAAGATCCAAATTAATAAGCAAAATAGGGATTGGCCTTATTGAGAGATAAAACACTACTTATATACAGCTCCTTCAAAAACAGCAACAACAGAAAACACACTTCGAGATGGGTCAAAGGACGAAAAACTATTTGTTGCTCTCTTAAAACAATCTTTAACAATCATCTGAACACATCCAGAAGTTGAAACACATTTACTTTTTTTGCTTATACAAAAAGGAGTTGACTCTTACTGACCAGACTTAGGTGGGCACTATTGGCCTTCTCCTGACCCTAAAGGCCTTGCTCATTGAAACCCGAGTGCTAGGTCCTGTTTGTTCCATTGTACCTTGTTAGAGAAGGTGTTTCTAGTCTCTAGAGAGTGAACAATAAGCTACTGTATGTTTGGTCATTTCTTCATTTCTTTATGTTTTCATTAGTTTTTTTCATAAGTTTATTCATAAGATTCTATTAAGGTCAATTGTTAAATTGCTGGAAATGTCCCCAACAAAGGACAAAAAGTTCTTCTATAAAATAAGGACAGCCTATCCCCTGCTCAGACTTGAAGGACCATAGATTAGTGTAATAAATTGCAGAGTATAAGCAAGTAACTTTTTTCCTACTCTCCTAGGAGCTGGGATTTGTGAGTCCACATCTGAAACTAGGTCAGTAGCATAGAAAAAAAAAAAAATCTTACTAAATACAAGTTGGAGTTCACTGCCTTGAAAACTTAGAGTCCCATCTAGTTAAATCAGAGCCCAGATATTTTCAGATTATCATACAAAGTCTGATATAATTGAAATAATTTTTATAGTTGTTAAAAACATCTCATTTGAAGCACTTCTCTTTTTAAAAAAATTCTCCTTCCACTTCTAGAGTTTATGGTGAGAAGAACATTCTTCAGTTTACTCTGGCAGTTTCCTTTGACACAGTTCCATTGCCGAGTCACATTTCCCTAGTGTTTTGAAGATCCTAGAATTCCTTTCTCTCTATTTTGAATTTAAGGAAGCATTTGAATATAAATCTATTTTGACTCACTATT
Source organism: Miniopterus schreibersii (assembly GCF_964146895.1). NCBI lineage: Eukaryota > Metazoa > Chordata > Mammalia > Chiroptera > Miniopteridae > Miniopterus > Miniopterus schreibersii. Next base: position 46,373,690 of record NC_138105.1, on the reverse strand, counting down.
ACAAAAAGCACATTATCCAAAAAGGTGCAAAATTTGAGAGTGTGCCCAGTCGTGGAATTTCTAGCCAAGAACACAAAAGCAAATACATCACTTAATATTCATTAAGAATTAAGTACGCAGAGGGGGTTAGTCACTAACAAAGACAGAAGCACATACAATTCTGTGTCAAATGAGAATTGAGCATATTCATTGGAGCAAGCCCTTAATCTTCTATGAATTGTGCAATTTTAAATAAAGCAACATGGGAGGAAATTACAATAGAGTGATGAAAAGAGGCAATTTGGGGGAATTATAATGTATTGAAAAAACATTCCAAATATTCTCTCAATACTTATGAGTGGGATCAAGCCATATTCTATCTGAGCTTCACATTGTTTTTCGATCCTACTTTCTAGCAAAGTCTGAGAACAGAAATGTAAGGAGTCAAGGATAGAAATGTTGCAAAACTATTTGTTTTATAGTACAATGGCTGTTTATCTTATTTTGAATTAAATGTTCCCTAATAGACAGCTGCTTCCTGGCCCTCACGAGCTCCTCTTCTCCCTCCTCTTCTATAATTTTTGCCCACAGCTTTCCCCCAAAACTACCAGAGTGGCTTTTGATATTCTTTGAATTCTTTAAAACAAATGGCCAACCACCTCTCTAACACACTGGAAGTGTTCCCAGAACAGTTATAAGTCCCTCTATTACACATTAATGGCTTGTTCATTCTATGAACTCCAAGACAATTTCCCAACTACTTATTTGCTTTTAGCACTTTTTCCTGCAAACTCAGAAACCAGCTGCCATCCCCTTTGTATGCTTAAAATTGGGTGGGAGTGTGTAAAACAATGAAAGATATAAAGAAAGGCCCTCTTTCCTCCCCGCGTACCTGTGGAGGAGCTCCTTTAGGAACCGAGGAGCCCTCCAGGGGACACTTCCCCTGCCGGGGCTGCAGCCCCAGCCGGTGACACCTGCACAGTCTCCTAGCGCTGTGGCCGAGAGCACACCCGCCCGGTTATGCCAGCCCTCGCCGCCTACCTTTAAAAATAAAGCAGAGGGTGAGACCTTGACTTAGAGTCAAGAGTCACGCTCTGACAGTGCTTTTGTGAACTGTACAACTTTAAATAAGCAACATGGGACTTTACAATACAGCGAAGAAAAAAACGGCAATTTGGGGAATTATAATTGAAATTATAATTGAAAACATAGAAAATACTGTCCTCAATGCTGCTGTACGGAATCAGATCTCTCTGGCTGTCCTTCTGGTTCCTTGAGCTGAGCATGTTTTTCCTCTGCTCCTTGGACCTTGACCTTGGACCCCAAGCCTCCCTTTGCCTTCTTGCCCAATCAGGACCCTTATTTTCAGGAGCTAGTTTGCCAGCTCCGAGGCCACACTTGGCCGTTTCCTCCCGGTCAGTCAGATGCCCCATCGCATCCTGGCTGGTTCCTCGCTCTCTCTCTTCCAGCATGTGGCCTCTTTCAGGGTCTACCGCGCTAGGTCCCCCAGCACATAGTCGCCCTGGGGCATCCTCCCCCGGTTCCCTCCAGCCGGCGCTTCCTCCACTGCCTTCGACGTTGTACTGAATTCTGCCAATTCCCAAACGCATGAACTGAGGAATCCAGAGGCAGAGTAAAATTCTGGCCCCAAGTGAAAAAGAGCAATGTAATTTTGTTAGAAATGTTGAAAATGTAAAATACTTAAGTGATCAACATCCTTGAAAGTTATCATTGACTCAAAGGGATCAATAGTTTAAACTGATGATGTTATAGAAATAGTTTATTCAAGTTAGAAACATAAGACTGAAGTGTGTATTCGACTTGACATAAGGAACTCCATTTTGAATCATAGGCTTCATTTGGTGTGACTGAGTGTAACTTTGAAGTAAACAGCCTGCACCCTGGCCTGCGAGCCCCCGATAAGATGAACACCTTGTACCCCCGGCTCTCAGCCAAGGCGCCCTGCAGGACCCCGATAAGACACACTGCAGACGACAACGCCCTGCTCGCACCACATAAGAGCAGGAGCTCCCGGCCACATCTTCGGACGCTCGTCTGCCCTCCACGGATCTCGTCCCCAGCTCCAGGAAAGCTGACCCCTGCTCTGTCCTGCAACCCCGCAGAAGGACTGCAGTGACCACGCCGTCGGGGCCGCATCCCTGGGCCCCGTGCGTGTCTTTCGGCGGATCCTCCGGGTGGCCCTCTGGTGCCGAGAACCATCGGAAACCGGTAATAAACCCTGTGTGATTTGCTCTATGTTTGTCTCTGTCTCTTTCCTGAAATATTAAGTCATTAGCTCGGTCTCATTAAAGCGTCTCTCGCCCCTCACGGTGGTATATCCAGGTATTGGGAGTTAGGCCACTGCGTCTACGTCCCCAGAGAAACTGGGACAGATGAGTACTCCTTAGTGCTGTAGTCTGGAGGGCAAGTGTTCAGATCCTAAACCTGTGACAAGGGTTGGAAAATGGGACCAATTCGAAACATGAGAGGATGTGGGGTATTTATTTGTGAGAAGACATTAATCTGCTACTTAATTAACTCTCTTTAAGAGTGTGATGTCACTGCGTAAGCATTGGATTGGATTGTCCTCTCATTTCCTCTGCTCAGTAAATACTGAAAAGACAGAAAAAAGAAAGAAAACAGAAAGGAGAGAAAAAAGGAATGCAAAGAGAGTGTATTCATTCTAGCGCCTTCCTAGGGTGAAAACAAGCAATGACTTCAAAGGCATGGCATGGAGATAAGGGAGAGTTTCTTCAGAGTTGCCAGACCAGTATTTCCCAACGCCCTTATTTCCTCTCCTGTCCTCAGCGTGGGCCAGCTCACGTTGTCCAAGGATAAGTCAGGAACTCTTCCTACTCTGAGACCCAGTAATTCCACATTGAAGAACATACCCCAAAGACAAAGAAAAAAAGCAACTTCCACAAACCTGTTCATAGTAGCATTATTCAAATTGTAGTGACCTCTTTTAGGGGTCAGCCCAACCCATGAGCCATCCCCCCCCCCCCCCCCCCCCCCCCCGTCACCCACAGGGATGAGGCACTGGCAGCCAGGTTGATGCTGGATAATCTCACCTCCTGAACTACGGGTCAACCAGAGATGGATCTAATGCAAGCTAGGGTGTGGAACTGGGACAGAGAACTGCAGGTTGCTCTTTTGTATATGATTAGGGTGGTAAGATAAACTAGTGCTGTGGAGTAACTCTATTCCCCGACAAGGAGAGACCATCAGGTTCAAGAAAAGAGGAAGGAAGCAGATTCACCAAGAAAAACAGAAATAAACAAAAAATGGACCAATAGCTTTCTGGCTCCTTCCAGATACAACTGCATTTCTGCTTATCGACTTCATGACACACCCCTCTATCTTAAAGTAACCTGAATCACTTTTTGTTGCTTATAATGAGAGTCTTCACTGAGACGCAATAATAAAAAATCAGAAACAACTCAACCCAAGATAAGAAAATAATCAAATAATTATTATTTTAGCATGATTGAACATCTTTTAAAGTGATGAGGTTTCAAACTGTCTGCATGAAAAATGCAGGCCATAAAGCAGAATGAACATACAGTTTGCAACTTTTAAATTGTAGATTTAGTCAACAAGGACTGGAAGAGTATACAAAGTCATGTAAACAGTTACTAGGTGCTTGGGATTTTTTGAAACGTTGTTTATACAATAACTTTAAATTTCAGAATACTGGTATTTTGAAATAGAGATTTAATATCCCACTTCAGATCTTTCTGAGAATATTCCTTATTCTGATATTGATATTCCCCACCAGCCTTCACCCTAACTTGTAAGTTGTTCTTGAGTCTTTTTTTCTCTCCAAGGAGCCTTTTTTTGGGAGATGGTATTTTGAAGTTACAATTCTGGGTGTGATTTAAAATCATCTTTGCTTTTATAGAGAGAATGGAATAAGAGCAAGTGGAGTGGAACTGAAGAAGCAGATTAGGAGATGGTGTGGTAGTCCACCTACCTGGACTACAAATGAAAGGAGTCAGGGCTCCTTGGAAAATAAGCTGATTACAGGCCTGGGGTAAGAAATGTAAAAGACTGGCCTGGAAAGTCCTGCCACACTAGATAGCAGTGAAGGAATCCAGAACCACTGAGGATATTTCAGAAGTTCTCAAGAATCTACTTCAAGAGACTCCCAAAGGCTCCATATGGGATAGTTATATATTGATAAAAATGATCATTGCAAGAGATTGAAACAAATTAAAATGTTTAAATCCACGAAGTCATAATGGTGTATATATTTCAAAACCTTTGAAGGATACTAAATTATTATCTATGTAGAAAATCCCAAAGAATCATTTAAACTCCTAAAACTAGTTAGCAATTATAGAAAAGTTATAGGACACAAGGTTAATATACAAAAGTCAGTTGCTTTCTTATATATTGGCAATGAATTTGAAATTAAAAACACAATGCCATTTACATTAATACCAAAAGAAACTCTTAGGTATAAATCTACAAAATATGTTCAAGATCTATATATGGAAAAGTACAGGACTCTGATGAAAGACATCAAAGATCCAAATACAAGGAGGGGTATTCCACCTTCACGAATGAGAAGACTCAATATTGTTAAGATATCAGTTCATCTCAACTTAGTCTATAGATTTAACATGGTCTCAATCAAAATCTCAAGCCAGTTATTTTGTGAATATCAACAAACTTATTATAAAGTTTATGTCCTTTAGATACTAAAGAACCTACTCATTATTTTGAAAACAAGTAAATAAAGGGAAAGAATGAAGCAAAAATAAAAGTAAATCAGATATGTCACTTTTTGGATTAAAACCTTTCAACTGTTTCAAATTTCATTTTAAATAAAAGCCAATCTATTAGGCCATGCTTGATTCTAACCACACTCATTTTATTTTATGGTGCTTCACCCCTTGCTTATGATATTCCAGCCATATAAACCTTCAAATAAACCATGTTTTTTCCTACCCTAGGCTGACTTCCTCCTCATGCTTGAGATCTCAATTTACCTTTATAGAAGGACTCTCCCTGACCATCTTTGCAGGAGATCCTATGTGTTTCCTCCCTACGACTTAACCAAATTTTGTATACATTTTGTTTGTTCACTTGTCTTTCCTTGTTTCTCCCAGAAAACTGTAAGTTTCAATGGGGGAAAATGTCTCGTCTCTGCCCAAGATCTACAGCATGTGGGTATTTCATAACTATTTGTAAAAAAAAAAAAAAAAGAGTGAATGAAGTTATCCGTCAAGTAGAGACTTAGGTGGTTGAAAAATAGCTGAAACTCTCATATAAACCAGTGAGGGCAATTGTGGGATTGTGGGACCTCTGGGAGGGCAGAAGAGCCAAGGTCCCTGTGTATGAAAGAGCCAGGAGAGGACTGAGGAAAAAGAGAAATGTGATTTCAAAGAGGAAGAAGAAGGTCACTGTGGATTTTAAGACACAGATGTGACCACCTTAGGCTTTGGGGTATTTTCATAAAGAGTTAAATTTTTAAAAATCATACATACCACTTTAAACATAAAGTTTGTAGAATTTCTAGGCCTTAGCCTTTTTATTCACAATTAACTACTCCCATGTTGCAGATAATAAATAATGGATCCTTTTCATTATGCGCTTGACCATGGTATTGGGACAAATGAGTCTAAGAACTTTTATTATTGTGTCTGATTTTTATGTGTCTTGATATGAGCTTATGTGTACATACAGAAAACCCATCACGGTTATATTTTGTGCTTTGGCGTTTTAAACAATGAGCCAATACAAGTTTATCCTTTGTGATTTGAAGCACTCATACCAAATGCTCCTTTTCGTGTCCTTCTTTTGTTAACCAAGAGATTTTTCTGAGGATAGTTGTTGGCAGAACCTGCCATTATAGTTTCTAAAGATTAAGGCTGGGGTAACTAAAAACGCCAAGAAGCTAGTGTTTTCTGAAGAGCGTATGACTTCTTCTATTTGTATCTTAATTGATTAAGCATGTAATACATTATAGAAAATATGGAAAAAAAATTTAAAAATACGAAAGAAATCAGACATAATCAATCAGTCCCCATCCCCCCAGTGTTATAAATATATCTTTTCTCATATGCTTGCTTACTCTTTCCTAGTCGTAATCTCAGTGTACATACATGTTTTTATCCTAAATTTTTTCTTTGTTCTAAAACAAAAAGAAACAATTAAGATAATTTAAGATAGACATAGGTAAGGTGAAGTAAATCAAGGAGGGTAATGTAGAGAGATCTTGCAGAACTGCTATTTGAGATGAAACCTGACCGACAAGAAAGAATCAGACTTGTGAAGGTCTGGGCCAGGGCATTCCTCACACATGAGACAGGAAGCCCAAGGACCCAGGACACCAGGACAGGAATGGCCTTTGTTTGAGGAACAGAAAGGTGGCCAATGTGATAGAGTAAATGAGCAAGAGGAGCATGGAGGGAGCTAAGTTGAGAGAGGGAGGGTGTGTGGAGGGGAGGGAGACACTGTGTGACCTCATAGGGCATGGTAAGGGATTCTTTCTGGTCCAACAGCAATGTGAAGCTATTGTAAGATTTTAAGCATGGCAGTGACATGTCTGATCTAGATTTTTAAGAACACTCTGGTCACCATAACCACTGTATAGGAATTATTTCTGCACAAGTAAGGACCCAGATACTAAGGATGGAATCCCAACTCATACTGGCTTAACTATTCCAAACACGTGCTCATGCAAGGGAGAGGTGTAGGGAATTTAGGTAGAGCTCTGTGCAGGGGTCCAGGGAATGTCCTGGGATTTTTCATCTCTTTCACTCTCTTCCCACGTTGCCTCCATCTTCTTTTTCTGCACTTCTGAACCCAACCAGCAGGGGGCACAGCTGCCAATAGCCCAACGTCATCCTAAAGGAAGAGAGAACATCTGTCTACTTTCACTATGGAAAAATCTGTGAAAGGACTCAAATTAATTAGCCCCCCTGCCCCCCAAAAAAGTATTCTTCCTTTGACCAATTACCATGCACAAGAGTGTGTTTCATTGTCACTAGTCCAATCTGAGTCATATGCTCACCAGTTAACAGAACAGAGATGAGGTTGGGCCACCGGGATAACACAAGGTTGGGAGAGATTCTCCAAAGGAAAGGGATGTTGTTATCAGAAGGAAATTGGTAAGCATGCTGGACAAAGGAGGGGAAAAACTCAAAACAATAGCTGTACTGTGTGGTCATTTGATTTACGCAGTGATCTTATTTTTTTGCTCAATAATATTCCACCACATGTGTTCCATTCTTTCATTAATTTTTGTTCAAGCCACCATTTGACAAGTTCTGAACCAATTCCTTATTGTTATATAATTGGTTGCTTCCGATCTTTTATAATTATACATAATATTCTATCAGTGTCCTAGTGCATGTGGCTTTTTCCTTGTACTTTCCTCATCTCCACAGTAAGGACTCTAGATAAAAGGGCATGAGATATTTTTTCTTCTTGATATAGATTATCAAGTTTATTACTCTCTAAAAACTTGTGTCACTACAGCATATTTATTTTTTTTGTCCCTTCCAAATTAATTATATCAAAACTCTTTAATATTGCCAATTTAATAGGTGAAAATGATATATTTTGTTTTATTTGTTGCTTTTAAAAATCACAACTGCAGGTGAAAATTTTTGTTTAAACCTGGTTATAGTGGGTCTTCTGTAAACGTCCTAAACATGTCCTTCACTGATTTATCTATAAGGATCTTAGTTGTTTTTATATCTATTTATCTGAACTCTTTAGAGGCAATAGTTCCTTCCCTTCAATGACTATTTCCTAACTTGCTTTTTGCTTTTATAATTTAATTTTCAAAATTATGGTTGTTCTTATGTTGTCAGATTTTTATTTCTTCTCTTGTTCTCAAGCTTAGAAATTCATACTTTCCCAGAGGCTTGAGAAATATTTAATTCTCTCTCCTTTTAGCTCATCTAAAACTTGGTTTTTCTCTTTCATCTCTTCACATATTCTAAAATTTATTTTTTATTCATGATGTGAGGTGAAGATATGAATTGACTTTTCTCCCAATGGCCAGCTCCTCAGACCATTACAATTTATGGAATGAGCCTTCCTTCCCAATTGTTGTGTGATATGACTCTTGACCCATATTTTACAAATCCTAGAATCCATTTGCAGACAGGTGTTCCATTGAGAGGTTTGCCCATTCAATCCCCTTACTAGTACCACAGACTTTTAACTCTTGTTGCTTTATAATGTATCTGGCAGGGTTAGCTCCCTACCTCATTTCTCTTTAGACTATCCATGTTGTTTTCATTTGTTCATTCTTTCAGATGAAAATTAGGATAACTTCCAAGTTTTAAAAAAAAAAAAAAAAAGATCTTATTGAGCTGTTGATTGGAACTGTATAAACTTTGAAAATTTTTCTGGAAAATACACAAAGCCTAGGACCATGGTTCCCCACCGTCAAGTAGATCAGGGTTCTAGTACCTGTTCTCTGTCCAGTTCACTCTCTCTCGTTTTGAAAGCAAACTTTATTTGCACAGGGAAGAAACTTCCTGTTCTCATAGAGGTGTTTAAAATCTGTATTTTAGGAGACACTTCTTTTGTGGCTGATCTCAGAATTGAAGGTAAGACTTAAATACGTGAGGTTTGGGGGAGCTATAATTCTTACACATTCTGTTGTCCCTTTTTAGTTTTAGTATTTGTATATATCTTTTATCACTGGAAAAAAAAGACTTAGAGCTTCAGGGTGGAAATTCCTTTCATTCGTTAAGTGTATTAAACTTCTCAAATTTATTTGAAAATTTGAGGTCCATGTGCCACTTGTTTGGATAGGTAGCTATCTGGTTTGCTGACTCAGCTGTGAGTGTGTTATAGAGTGGGATCTGAAATCTTTACCTACTAATCCTTAGTTTTCAGCTACAGGTCACGAATTATATAAGTGGTGCCCCCTGGAGTTGTGTAGTGCATAACTCACATGGCCATATGGTACAGCCCTGGTGATAACAGTCTGCTGAACTTGGAAGTGTGTAATTGCTCGTCTTCCAGGGTCACACCAAGGGTTAAATTATATCCTAAAAGCTTTGGGGCACTTTCCTGGTTACCTTTTGGGCAAACTATAACTTTCCAAAGAAGTAAGGAATAATGACAATGATAACTTTTGCTTTCATTATCTCATTTTATCTTAATTGTCTGTCATGAGGGAACTTTTACAGTCTCTGCAGTCTTCCCTTTTCCAGAATGACATACAGTTGGAATCATGCAGTATGTACCCTTTTCAAACTGTCTTCTTTCACTTAACAAAATCCATTTAAGATTCCTCCATATATTTTCAGGGCTATAGACTTTTATTTTTTATTAAATTTATTGGGGTGACATTGGTTAATAAAATTATATAGGTTTCAAGTATACAATTCTATGATACCTCATCCGTATATTGTATTGTGCATTTACCACTTGAAGTCAAACCTTCGAGGTTATAGACTTTTAAAAATTCATCAACAATATGCATTAAATACCTACTACATGCCTGGCCTGGTACTAGGTGCTGTGTGTACTGCGGTAGACAAGACAGGCAAGATCACTGTCCTCGATCAAAGCTTCGAAACTGTCGGGTGCTCAGTACCCAGCAACGACAGCTTTCCCTAGGCAACAGGTACGACTGTGCCTATTATTTTGAAGGTCTTTTCTTTCTTCCCTGAGGAAATCATTTGCTTATGCATCAACTATGAGGAGACCAATGTACCCAGAAGTGATTTACCCTGTTCCTGATCGAGGTCCTTCTCCTTAGTGTAACAGCAATGAGCACTTCTGGTTCACAGTGCAGGTCCTCTTTCAGCTCTTCATGATAAAACCTGATGAAGCCAGAGAAAGGCAGCTGCCCCCAAAGGTGGTCTCCACCTGTGTTTCCAACCTGGAGCATATCTGGATCTTCCTCCCTGCCAAATGACTAGCATGTATACATTTATTCCTGCCCATGATCAGTAGTAAAATGTAAAGTTGTAAACTTTCAAAAGATAACTTATGAATCATCAGTAATATTGATGCAAATGAAAATATAAGGCATCCTCCAAGCCATTAGCTGCTCTCTTTCCCTGATATAGGCAAGATACATTTCTCTATGTGTTAGTGTTGTTTTTTTAAAATATGTTTTTATTGATTTGAGAGAGAGGAAGGGAAAGGGAGAGAGAGAGAGAAACATCAGTAATGAAAGAGAATCATTGATCGGCTGCCTCCTGCACACCCCCTGTGGGGATCGAGCCCCCAACCCCAGCATGTGCCCTGACCAGGAATTGAACCTCGATCTCCTGGATCCTAGGTCGATGCTCAACTGCTGAGCCTCGCCGGCTGGGCTGTATGTGTTAGTTTTAATTGGATTAACAAAATGGGGAAATCTAGTTCCATGCTCAAATGAGTTCTGTGTCATTAAACAATATTTCACATTTTAAGGGTTTTTGTTGTTGTGTAATGTCTATTCTTAAGGTGGAACTAAATCCTCATTATAGTAGTACTTTTAAGTTTTAGGTGAATATGGATCATAATTTACCCTAATTTAAGAAGCAAGAATTTATTCTTTTACACAGGGAGTAACACAATGATAGTACTGAGATACCCTGCTGGTCACCTAATACTTTCATAGATTTTATGTTAAAGTCTTCGGCCCACAAAAGCGGAATGTCAAAATGACTTTCCAATTACAAAGAACGTGAATGCCCACAAACATACAATTCTTTCATGCCTAGGGTAAGAAAGAAATCTAGAACTGAGAGCTAAGACAATCGGGAAAGGGGCTTTATGTAATATATTAATCTTATATCAAGAATGTGCATCTGTTTATGACAAAAAAATCTACGTGAAGGACAGGAAGGGGCTGATGATTTTGATTATTCAGGATGACTTACTATTGGTATAAAAAGAGAATCTTACAATGAGAACTACCTAAGGTAACTTGGTTTTGCAGTTGTGGCCCATTTTCACATGGGAATGCAGCTGAAGTTCTTTGACTTTGGAGCCAATCTGTACTCTCTTTGATTACAAACCTGTCATATTTTTTCCTTCATTAGTCTTCTATCCATAGACGTCTTAGTCATGGCTGCTGTCTGTTTTTTGTTTTTCCCCTTCCTTTAATGAGGGAAGCAATACATGGAAGAAGCAGAAAACTGTGGTCAGATGACTGGGTGCCTAGGACTTGCCAAGCCCTAGGATAGGTGCTGCGGAGGGTGCAGGATGAGTGAGTCCTTTCGTTCAGGCAGGTGAGAACCAGCCAGTGCAGCCTAGAGCCTAAGCCTGAGGCTCAGGGAAAATCAGTCATACTAATCTTGTCTTGATTTAAAATTTTGATTTCATCAAATGTCATCATGTGTATTTTGCACTAATTTTGACTTTTAAAAATGTTAATATATTATATAAATATAAAATGGAGCTATTCAATATGTACTGGATGTGGTATGATCGGTAAGCTACATTCTTTAAAAGGTAGTGGGAATATTCTAAATTTAAAAAGACTAAGAAGACCTAGCTGGTTTGTCTCAGTGGTTAGAGTGTCGGCCTGCAGACTGAAGGGTCCCAGGTTCGATTCCAGCCAAGGGCACATACCTCAGTTGCAGGCTCCATCCCTGGCCCCAGGTTGGGGACCATGCAGGAGGTGGCCAATCAGTATGTCTCTCTTACATTGATGTTTCTCTCTCTCTCTCTTTCTCCTTTCTACACTCTGAAAAGCCATGGAAAAAATATCCTTAGGTGAGGATTAAAAAAAAAAATTAAAAATAAATAATAATAAAAAAACTAAGAAGACATAATCAAATGCAGAGTGTGCAACTTGATCAGGTGCTGATTTGAAAACTCATTTGAAAGTGAGTTCATTTGGTACTCCTTAAAATTTGCATGTCAGGCGAGTGCCTCCCTGGCCCTACCCTAGTCCCTGCCCTGGAAAGGGCAACAGGGACAGTATAAACCAAGGGCTCCGTAGTCTCACCCATCTGGTTAAGGCAAAGTTTCTAGAAGGAGCTTTAAAGGATGAGGGAGGTTTCTGCCCATCAGAAGCAGTCAGAGAAGGGGCACAAGTGAAAAGCAGGCGTCTCGAGCAGAAAGAACAACAGGTACGAGAGCAGGTGCGAGGCCTGCAAATAGCAGGCAGGCCAGCCAACCCCGGAGTGGGAATCAGGTGAGAACAAGCCAAAGGAGAGAGGTAGAGCCTCTATGCTTAATTCAGGAGGCAAGGAGGAGCTAAAGTTTTATTGTTGTTTTTTTAATTAAAATGCATTTTCAATGTTTCCCTAAATTATTCTCAAGCACTTTCATAGAAGTAGTTTAAAACTTAAAATGTATTTTTGCTATTGTTTTAGATATATGCCTCCTCTAAATTTAGAAGTAAGTAGGATAAAGACTTGGTGATTAATAATAAGCACAATTACTACGCAACCTGAATTTTCCAGGACAATCCCAGTTTAAAGTTTTCTGTCCTCTTATTTTCTTTTTAAAAAATATATCTTTATTGATTTCAGAGAGAGGAAAGGAGAGGGAGAGAGAGAGATAGAAACATCAATGAGGAGAGAGTCACTGATCCGCTGCAGCCCGCAACCCGGGCATGTGCCCTGACCGGGAATCGAACCCCGATCGCCTGGATCCTAGGTGGACGCTTAACCGCTGGGCCACGGCCAGCCGGGCGTGCCCTCTTATTTTCGTTAGTACATTTTGCCCCCTCTTCAATCTTTTACAGCATTGTTGAATTGTAATTGATGTACAATAAATAGCACATGCTTAAAATGTACAGTTTATCGGGGGCTTTTAAATCCTCACCTGAGGACATGCTTAGAGAGAGAAAGGGTGTGAGAGAGAGAGAAACGTCAATCTACATGTGCTCCGACCAAATATGTGCCCTGATGGGAAATCGAACCAGCAACCTTTCAGCTGGGCCGGTTTATCAGTTTTGACATATTTTTACAACTGTGAAGCCATCACCACAATCAAAGGTTGCACATACAATCACCCTGAAAGTTTCCTCAGAGTCTTTTGCAATCCGTCCCTCCTTCCTTTCACCCTCTGCCCTACCCCCAGGTAATCACTGACCTGCTTCCCATCACCATAAATTAGTTTGCACTTTCAGAATTTTATACTAGTAGAATTATGCAATACGAATTGAATACGGTACATTCTATAAGACTCATTTTAGAAAGGTGGAGTAATGTTCTACATTAAAAGAGACCAAAGAGACATAACAACCAAACGCAATGAGTAAAACCTGTTTGGATACTGGTTTGAAAACACTAGAGACAACACTAGGGAAAATTGAAATAGGACTGGATACTACATAACAATGGGAAAACTTAATTTTCTTAGGTGTGAAAATATTATTTTCATGTAGAATATTGTAACATTGTATGTTGTAGCATTTAGGTGTAAAGTGCCATGGCTTCTGCAATTTTCATTAAAGTGATTCAGAGAGAGATTAAGTAAAGCAGTATGAAACGCTTAACAATTGTTTTATCTACGTGGTAGATACATATGGGTACTTATAAAAGTTCTTTTCAACTTCTCTACATATTCAAATTTTTTAATAATAAAAGTTAGAGGGTAAGGGGAAGTACAGAAAATTAAAAATTGGGGCTCTCCCAGAAAATCTAGGCTACTTCCTACTTCTAAATCTCTTACCGATATCCTCTCATAGTTAATCTCATGACCCATACCTGATTTAGAATAAGCATACATCTTAACCAAGAGCAACAGTGAATCTTTTTTTTAATTAAAAAATTTTTTATTTGTTTTCAATTACAGTTTGCATTCAATATTATTTTGTATTAGTTTCAGGTGTACAGTATAGTGGTTAGACAATCATATACTTTGCAAAGTGCCCCCCTTGATATTTCCAGTACCCATCTGGCACCATACATAGTTATTACAATATTATTGACTGTATTTCCTATGCTGTACTTTACATCCCCACGAATATTTTGTAACTCCCAGTTGCAACAGTGATCTTAACCTTCACCTCACATCATTTATAAAAACTATCTTAAATTTGATCATAGGCCTAAATGTAAGAGCTAAAACTATAACATTTCTAGGAGAAAATGGAAAATCATAGTACCCTTGGGTTTAGCAAATATTTCTTAAATACAACACAAAACCCCTAACTTACAAAAGAAATAAATTAATAAATTAGGCTTTATAAAAATTAAAATGCAAATTAAAACCACAATGAAATAATATTACACACCTGATAGAATGGATAAGATTAAAAAGACTAATGATGCCAAGTTTTGAAGAGGGTGTGGAGCAACTGGAACTCTCATGTACTGATAGTGGGAATGTTAAATGATATAACCATTTTGGAAAACAGTTAAGCTGTTTCTTAAAAAGTTAAACATATACCAACTAAATGACCCAGCCATTCAACCCTTAGATATTGACCCCACAGAAAATTGAAAACATATACATTAGCAGCAAGTGAATATCTTGTCTGCTGCCATTAACCTTCTAATAACAGTTTTAGCAACCATTGATAATCCTGGCCTGAGTTGATTATTTCAGTAGGCTTTTTAAAAAGCTGGTTTTTAAAAATCTAATCACCTTTCTCAATGAATTAGCTGGCTTTCTTCTTAATCAACTGAGAAAGAAAAGGTTTTGAATGGAACAACTTATCCATGCTTGTTTCCGTGGACAAACTCACACTCATCCTTCAGGGCTCTGCTCAATGAGCCCCTCTTCTGAAACCCAAACCTCCTTCTCCTTCCTAACTTCCTAACCACTGAGGCTGTTTTCAACCCATATTGCAAATATTACCTTTTTTTCATTTAATCTTTTATCCAGAAATAATTATTGTGTCCATGCCATGTTTTAGGTACTGTTTTGGGCATGGGGTACATAGGCATGGATAAATCAGATGAAGTCTTCGGCCTATATTCTAGTGCATGTGTGGGAAGGAGATATGAATACAGGAATACATGTATGTAAACTTAGAATGCCAGGTAGAAGTACTACTGTGAAGAAAACAGAAAGCCATGGAAGAGAAAAGGGTGCTGATGGGGTATGTGTTACTTGAGACAGGAAGTCAAGGAAGGAATAGCTGAAAGCCACTGGTGACCTGCCCACATCCCCTAGACATTCTGGAATGATCCAGTACAAGCCAACCTTACTGGAAACACCTGTGACTCCCTGCCTGTGCCTTAGGGCTTCTCCCTATCTGCATGTGGGCAGGCCCACCCTTGGGAACAGCCTCAGCCAATGGCAAATGGCAGTGGAAGGACAAGCATCCCGGCTTCCCTGCTTCCTTGGGTGGGACAACTTTGATGCCTTCTGCTTGTCTCCCAGAGGTCCCCGGTGGGATTGAGCCCCAGTTGTCCTCAGCGATATCCTGCTCATGAAAGTCTCTTTCCTTCTGTATTGTTTCCTGCTCTGTGTTGTCTCCTTCCCTTTGCTGGCTCACTTCTCCCTTCCTCTAGTACTTCCTGGTATCACATTTTACATTTCAAACGCAACACTCATTCTCACATCCTGTTCTGGAGGAACCCAGCCTAAGTCAGTAGGTCCTAGAAGTGATGACAGGAAGGAGACCCTTAGAATGGGATTCTAGAACTGGATCACTTGCTTGTCAGATGGCAACAAAGACTCCATTGCTATTGGTCAGGGAGGCCGTGATCATCTCGGGCAGGCTGAGAGTCTTACCCGTGGTGAATTGGGTTGGGGTGCCTAGGGTAGAGTCTTACCCGTGGTGAATTGGGTTGGGGTGCAGGTGCAAGAAAACGCTCTGGCCTAGGGTAGTAGCTCTTGAACTGAAAGATACGGGAAGTGGGGGCAGTGGTAATTATTAGAATTTTGGAGTTGTTTTGTTGTTGTTAGCTGTTAGAGGAGCTGTGAAGGAAGAAAATGACAGGCTCAGCTCAGGTAGCCATTAATTTAAAACATGGGTTGAAAAAAAGCCAGAAATCTTCCATTGCATCTTTTAAAAGGAGTCTCATCTCCTGTAGACGGAGACTGGGTTAGATCTTAAGTACAGCAGACTTAAAAAAGAGGTTGAATTCACAGCGCAGAAGGTTTCTTACGATGAAGCCACAGAACTGAAAGGGAAGGAGAGGAGCCCCGCTACCTCCGATGGAGATGTTTGGGTGGTGGGATTGAGGACTTAACTCCCCTGATCCTTCTGCATACTCCGGGCCAGCACTCTCTGGAGCTCTTCCTCTTGCTAGAGGAAACCAGTCTCCAGTTGCCTGGAGATGGTGCAAAGGCCTTAGCAAGGGCAGATGCCACGCAAGATGATGCTTGTCTGTGAGATTTTTCCCTGCCTCTCTTTATTGCCTCTAGACCAGTAATTAAAAGCCTTATTATGAGCCAGGCAGAGAAATACTGCTATGTGAAGAAAGGGATTATTCACCAAAGCACCACAGAACCTGGCAAATAGGTGCCAGCAGGAACTGGAAGAATTTGCCTGGATCTTGGAGGTGCTAGATTATGGAGGACAGACTATAAGGCTGGGTCAGGGAGAGTTTATTAATATGGGTGCATTGTCCAGTGACTTAAGACTTAATATCCTGGTAGAATGCCTAGAACTGTACTTAGTTCACTCCAGGAATGGCTCCTTGAAACTTGAAAATGACAATGAGAGGGAGATGCTGGAATTACTTAGAAGAAAAAGGAGGGAGGGGATTAAAAAGTTCAAAGAGTTTAGAATCAAGAATGCATTTATTATGAAATATAAGAGAAACTACCAGCTAAGAATGTTCCTTGGTAGGGCTCAGAGGACACTCTCTTCACTGAAGTGATAAGGAATGTCTAGTACATTCTGAGAAACTCAGAACTGCTTGTCCTCTAGATAGAGACTGATAGTAAGAGATGCCCCCGAGTCAGTGGGAATAATAGGATTCCAGAGGCCAGACTGGCAGCAGTAGACCATCCGAGGAAATGAGGTGTAATTATGGCCACTTACATCAACCTGAATACATCTTAAGGACCTATTGTTGATGGGGGGGAAATGAGTCCCAGAAGAACACATGATTTATTTAGATTTTTAAACATGCAAAATAAAAATGTGTGTGTGTGTGTGTGTGCAAATATTCCCTAGTTCTGTCCGTCAAGAGCTGAGAGCTGTGGACTCAAATTGCAACCAGCAGGCATACCCAGATTGTGGCTTCTACATACCATTTGCCACTTAAAGGCACAAGGGCTCCTCGGTAGGATGCCAGACATATAAAAATACAGCAAATAATTAGCAAATAAAAAACTGCATGGGACATAATTATACCTCAGTTTTTTTTGTTTTTGTTTTTTAGCTTTTATTTTTAGGTAAAATTTACATTTAATAAAATGCATAAGTGTTAATTTAATGAGTCTTCACAAGTGCATACACCTGTGTAAACCAAGCCTTTATCAAGAGATGCAACTCTACAAGGCCTATTTACAATTCATATCGTATCACTACACATAAAATGTAAAAACTTTGTAAACACATAGGCATGTTTACCTCATTACCCTATCTGTTATCTTATAGTTGTCATGTCTTACAAAAAGCATATGTTATAAACTCCACAATAAAATGGTATAGTTTGCTTTGTACAGGCATATACATATTTTAAGTAAATTAAGAAAAAATACTCTTATATTTACCCAGTCTGTCACTTCTAATGCTATTATTCCTTTCTCTTCAGTAGTATCAGTCATTTCAGCCTGTAAACTTTAATATCTATTCCAGTTCAGGTTTTCTGGCAATTGTTAAGTGTTATAGTTTTCCTTTATATAAAAATGTCTTTATTTTGTTTTCCTTCTTGAATAATACTTCTGGTGAATATATTTCTGTGTCGACAGTTCCCCCCCTTGGCACTTTAAAGACATTGTTCCATTGTTTCTGACCCCTATTGTTTTTTTCTTTTAATTTTGTTCAAAATATTACAGATGTCCCCTTTTCTCCCCAATGACCCATTCCACCCTGCGTCACCCCCTTCCCCAGTCCCTCTCCACACCATTGTCCCTCTCTTTGGGTTGTGCATTGATGCACATAAATTCTTTGGTTACTCTCTCCCCCTCCCCCCACCCACCCTCCTCCATCCCTCTGACATTCGTCAATCTGATCTATGCTTCCATGTCATTGAATCTATTCCATTCATCAGTTTATTAAGTTCTTTAGATTTCACATATAAGCAAGATCATGTGATGTTTGTCTTTCTCTGCCTGGCTTATTTCACTTAGCATAATTTTCTCCAGGTCCATCCATGCTGTCCCAAAGGGTACGAGCTTCTTCTTCTTTACGGCTGCGTAGTATTCCATGGTATAAACGTTCCACAGCTTTTTTATCCACTCAGCTACTGATGGGCACTTGGGCTGTTTCCAGATCTTAGCTATTGTAAACTGTGCTGCTATGAACATAGGGGTGCGTATATTCTTTCTGATTAGTGTTTCAGGTTTCTTAGGATATAGTCCTAGAAGTGGGATCACTGGGTCAAAAGGCAGCTCCATTTTTAATATTTTGAGGAACCTCCACACTGTTTTCCATAGTGGCTGCACCAGTCTGCATTCCCACCAGCAGTGTACCAGGGTCCCCTTTCTCCACACCCTCGCCAGCACATGTCGTTTGTTGATTTGTTGATGGAGCCATTCTGACAGCTGTGAAGTGACACCTCATTGTGGTTTAATTTGCATCTCTCTGATGATTAGCGACCTCGAGCATTTTCTCATGTGTCTCTTGGCCATCTGTGTGTCCTCTTTGGAGAAGTGTCTATTCAGGTCCTTTGCCCATTTCTTAATTGGGTTGTTTGTCTTCCTCTTGCTGAGTGCTATGAGTTCTTTGTACACTTTGGAAATTAGCCTCTTATCAGATTCATCCTTGGCAAATATGTTTTCCCAGACCGTGGGGTTCCTTTGTATTTTGAGGCTGCTTTCTTTTGCTATACAGAAGCTTTTTAGTTTGACGTAGTCCCATATGTTTATTTTTTCTTTTGTTTCTCTTGCCCTAGGAGATGTATCAGTGAAAATTCCACTACGTGGATGTCTGTGACTTTACTGCCTTTTTTTCTTCTAGGATTTTTATAGTTTCGCGACTTATATTTAAGGCTTTTATCCATTTTGAGTTTATTTTTGTGTATGGTGAAAGTTGGTGGTCTAGTTTCATTTTTTTTTTTGCATGTACCTGTCTAATTTTTATACCTCAGTGTTAATCTGAAATTCAAATTTAACTGCTTAACCTCTGTTTTATTTGGTAACACTATTCCTTGGAGAAATGGCCGATTTTAACACTGAGGCAAGGAAAGTGCAACATCAGCTCGGAACATTTCATTGTGCTGGAGAAAAAACTCGAAGAATGACGAGACAAAATGACATAGAAGCCACTGTGGCCTCCTGCCAAATATGAGACAACTTAAGCATCAAAATAAATAATAGTAAGAGATTATAACCCATCGAACAAAATAGGAAACCAGGAGCTCACCGAATTAAAGTTTGATGAGAAATGATTTTTATTTAGATTTAAAGTATCTCCTCACAAAATTAATACTTATTAACTTTAAACAGAAAAAAAATCATAACTTCATTTTGGATTTACCTCATTGTGAAGCTGCCTGGCAGACACCACTTTAACCAAGAGATTAAAGTGAACATCAGCACTAACAGGACAAACTGAAAGTGAGCACCACCTGATGAGACACAAGGAACACAGAATCAGTTTGGTGATACTCCTGCTAAACACAAACACACCAAAATTGAGGGATAGTCCATAAAATAACTAGCTGTCATCTTCAAAAGTATCAGGGTCATGAAAGTTAAAGATTGAGGAAGCATTTCCAACTGAAGAGATGTGACAATTCAGTGCAACACACATTCTTAAGTGTATCCTTTATTTTGCTATAGAGGATATCATTGGGACAATTGATGAAATTTAATGGGGGGCCTCAGGATTACGTAGTATGGATTATCAATGTTAATTTCTTGATTTTGATAGTTGTACTATGATTTTGTGGGAGAATGTCCTACATATACCCCCTTAAGTATTTGAGGGTGATGGGCCATCAGGTTGGCAACATACTCCCAAATAGTTCAAGACAAAAGGAGTTCTTTAATACTATCTTTGCAAATTTTCTGTAAGTTTCAGATTGTTTTAAAAATAAATAAAAATAATACTTATTTTTGTTTTAAAGAGGAAATGAGTATTTAATCATTCGTATACAGAGGTCTATAAACGAGCTTAAAATACCACAAATAAGATGTGTTTTGCAATGATAACATAAGAGACTAACACCAATCATCTGGAGATCACACATTTATATATTAAAAAATGTTCCTGAAATTAAGTTGCTAGAACTTTTAAACTACAAGAAGCAAAAAAGAGGCTTCTATATATTACTGATATTTGTATGCAAAACAATGGGGAAAATTGTAACTTGAAACAAAAACCAATGGTAGCTATTTTTGGGATTTAGACAGCGACATTTTATCTCTGGGGTAGATGGTCATTTTAAGAAAAATATCCTTAAGGGTATTATGGCCTGAATGTTCATATGTTGAAATCCTATCTCCACCCCTGCCCCCATGTGATGGCACTAAGAGGTGAGGCCTTTGGGAGGTGATTAGGCTTCGATGAGGTCATGAGGGTGGAGTTCTCACCAGTGAGATTAGTGCCCTTTTGAGTTAGGAGGTTGCTAGTTTTTGCTCTCTATCATGTGAGGATACAAAAAACAGTCAGCAGTCTGACTCAGACCCAAACTCGACCCTGCTGGCATCCTGATGTCAGACTTCCAGCCTCCAGAACTGTGAAAAATTAATTCTGTTGTTTGTAAGCCACCCAGTCTATGGTATTTTCTTATAGCTGTCACACAAGACTGAGACACTGTATCAGATACTGCTGATATCCTGCTCCTTATATATTTTCCCACTCACTTTGAGCAACAGTGTCCAGCTAAAATACTTCTCATCCTTCTTTAGATCTTAGTGTGTCCCCAAGGCACCACTCCATAAATAAGACCTAAACAGAAGTGCCTGGAAACATTGGGAAA
Organism: Miniopterus schreibersii; assembly: GCF_964146895.1. Classification (NCBI taxonomy): domain Eukaryota; kingdom Metazoa; phylum Chordata; class Mammalia; order Chiroptera; family Miniopteridae; genus Miniopterus; species Miniopterus schreibersii. The sequence goes on along the minus strand of NC_138105.1, from coordinate 46,352,793 downwards.
GGAACCTGCTTTTCCTCCTACGGGCACTGCCCTTTCCCCTTCCTTCTAGTCTGCAATGTGGATGTGACTCCTGAGGATCAGCAGCCTATTTGTGACTCATTAGGCCACAAGCTTGATGATAAAAGTCAGCATGGCATGGATGGCAATAAGGGTGGCAAAGAAAGAAAAGTAGCCTGGGCACATGATGGTCTAACTGAGCTGCTGTGCCAATCTTGGGCTCCCTGCTAGTGTATTCTTTTTTTAACCTTCACCTGAGGATATTTTTTCCATTGCTTTTCAGAGTGAATGGAGGTAGGGGGAGAGACACACACCCTGACAGGGGCTGGGATTGAGCCTACAATCGAGGTATGTGACCTTGGCTGGAATTGAACCAGGGAGCCCTCAGTCCATGGGCTAATGCTCTAACCACTGAACCAAACTGGCTAGGGCCCTACTAGTGTTTTCTTTATTAAGGGAAATAGTGAGGCCGCCACATGTTTATGCCACTTGGATTATCTGTTATTTGCACCTGTATACATTATTAACAACAAATTTGATGAGCTTTTTTCGTAAAAGGTTGAGAACCGAGGGAGTTGAATTAAGCAATAAAGTAAAAGGAATCTGGAGCTTAAGGAGGTTGCTCTGGAGATGCGTGAGGCTGTCAGGCTGAGAAGCAATTAGAGAGCGACAGGGAGAGACTTAAGACATAATCAGTGAGAAATTCCCTAAGGCTGCAACTGGCCAACGATTTTAGCAAAAGTAACATCTGACATTGAATTTAGTTTCCTCTGATATAAATTGGTTCTTATACTATAACAATTGTAACCTCTCTACCTAAAAGTCCACTACATAGAACAGTTTTATGTTGGTGAAATGAAATCATAGTGTCTACTGTGGGGCAAGGTATTACAATTATTTGAGGATGCCAGCCACAGTGGAGAGAGCTGGCTTTGAACTTTGTATAACATATAAGATGGTAGGTCATGACATTTTATTTGCTTATTAAAAGAAATGTCAACCCTGGAATGAAAGGCTGGAGAACCTGAGGATATCTTCGTCTTTGAAATGGAAGCCTATTTGTTGAAAAGGGAGCCTTAAACAAAACCCCAGAGGGTGCTGATGCTCTAATGGGTGGTAATTCTTCCATAGAAGAGTTTGTCCCTAGAAGTTCTTATATCATTTCGATTAGAACCCAGAACTTATGTGTCTATAAAAACAGTATAACAAAAAGGGGTTGCATTCTTATATCTAGTCACAACAGCTTATATAACCCAACCTTACTAGATTAGACAACTGACATAATGACTTGCTATTCTTTATGTTTCTAAATGCAAACTTGGTACTAAACTCAACAATTTAACACACTACAACTTTATATATTTCGCTCCGGTCACTGTCTGATGGAGGTCGGATAGCATTCCTTCAAGCAGCAACTGAGGAATCTGGACTCCTAGCATGTGATCCAATTATCTTAGCATCTTTGCTTCTGAGCATTGTTGACAGGTTAGAAATCACAAGCTGATTATCTCATGGGAGACTTTAGGGATCAAGCCTGGGAGTGACACACATTATTTTCTGCCCACATTCTAAGAATCACATGGCCCTGGCCTCACTGCAAGGAAGGCTGTGAAATACAGTCTTCCTACGTGTCCAGGAAGAAGAAAAAGCAATGTGGGCATCTTGCACCTACTCTGCAAGGTTTTGTGGAGATGAAATAACTGCACATTCTAGGTTCTTGACAGATGGTATGTTCTTTCCTTCCTTTGGATTCAGCTAAATACACTGTAGTGGTGGCAGGGTGCAGTGGTGGTGGGTTCTGGTGCAAAGGACTCCTAGAGAAAAGGTTTTGGTAAAGGAAATCAGGTGCAGATTCTGGTGGGGCTCAGCCGAGGTCGTGGGTAGAGAATAAGAGAAGATAAGAAATGCGAAGTTGGATGCTCTTGAATGGGTTCCTAGAAAGTTAGGAGAGGGGAAAGAGGTAACAGGGATTTGCCTGGGAGAAAGGTGATGGCATGGTGGGGCAAAGGTGGAAGGAGGCAGTGTCTAAGAAAATGCACAGGTTGCTTTTGGAAAATAGTGGAATGATGAGTATCTCAGTCAGTGACTCCCCCAACTACTAAAGCTGCATTAAGGGATGTCAAAGGTGAGTGGAAAAGCTACAGAAGAAGAGAGACCATTCTTTACTAAAAACACGTGATGTTCTTAGTAGACTTAAAATATAACATTTTTTAAAAGGGAGAAAGGATATCATGTAAAGCAATTACTTTCAAATATTGGAGAGTCCAGTTTTTCGTTTCTCTAAAAATATTTACATTTAAATATGATTGAAGAATACAATATGTGAACCTTGACTGGATCCAGGTTGGGGTTGGGGGAACAGATATCAAGAATATTCTTGGTATTTTATACTTGAAATTTGCTGAGAGAGTAGATCTTAAATGTCATCAAATAACAACAAAAAAAGTAACTATGTTAACTACCCTAATTGTGGTAATCATCATGTGGTATACCTTAAACTTATCCAATGTTGTTTGCAAATTTTATACCAATAAAGATGGAAAGTAATAATTTAAATGTGAGCTATATTTACATAAAGATTTTTGTTGATTTTCTTAAGCTGATTAAAGGTTGGGGTTAGGCATATCCTTTTTCTTAGGTTATACCTGCTAAAGCACTTGGAAGTAAAGTATCATGATGCCTGCAACTTAGTTTCAAATAGCTCAGAAAAATTTCAGAGCAAATATAGCAAAATCTAGGTGAAAGGTGTATGGACACACATCATACTACTCTTTGAATGTTTCTGTATTTTTCAAAATGATCATGATAATCTGACAAATGGCAATAGGGTTGAAGGTTTCTAGCATGTGATCATTTATTTGCTTATCAAGAGAATAAAAGCAGTCACTCATTTATTCATTGACTATACCACCAGATATATTCAAATAGTTCTAGATGACAGTAACTGGTGTGAAGCATCAAGCCCGGCATGTACTAGGCTCTACATGATAAGCTCCATGAAGCTAGGGACAGGTCTGTTGTCTTTTCACCATTATATGTCCACAAAGCACTTAGTTGGGTGATAAGATTTTGTTCACTGAATGGTGAAGTAAATGTGAAAATTCTGTGCTTATGATAGATATTCTAATCCTTTTTATGTTTCCTATAGATCATTGCTTTTTGGAAGTTAGCACAAAAAACATACAATTAATATTTATGTATTTGGTACCTTTGGCAACTCTCTGTTCTTAATGCAATAACTCAACTTTAAAAGTCAAGCCAGAACATTGTAAAGCCTTTGCTCTTCAGTTAAGTTACACCCAAACATACCTTAATATTTTTATGAAGTTATTTCTTTAAGGCTGTTTTTACTCAATATTTAATTTAAAATGTAATAGCTAGATTTTATTAGATAAAAAATACTTTGTGACTACTAATACTTTGTGACAAAACCAAATGAAAGATTCTTCTGAAACCTTTAAGTTTAAATTATCAAAGATTTCATGTGATTCAGTTATTTATTTTCTGTTAAACTAGAAGTCATCTATCATTCATTTTTAGAATCAATATTTTTACAAACCTGGATGATAATAAAGGTAACACAGGGGCAATCTCATCAAACAGTTGGTAAGTTTTCTAGGTTGACTTGTCCTTGTATTTAAAAATGTTCTGGTATCCTCCAGTATAATTAATCACATTATGAAATTATTGGGAGCTGATCATTATCATCAAGGGCCTTTCCCACATCATTTGACATTGATAACCACAATCTTTTTTGTAACTCTTTTCTCAGATAGCGAGGAAGTATGGTAATTCTTTGTACAGGCAACAGGGCCTAGTGACAGATAGGCTATAAAGGGGAGTAAAGAAACCTTATTTTTTTAAAGCAAGTTTCCATGAAATACCTTTAAGCACCATCATTTATATTAACCTTTAAAATATTTAGTTTTATATCAATCTTAATCTGATCCTAAACTGTTAGGCTTCACATAACCTTATTCAATTGTAGACTAAGAGGCTTGCCACGTGGAAGTGAGCAATATTCTGTAGACCATGGGAACTGATTTACCTTACTGCTCCAGGAGACTGAGAGTGGTGTGAGACAATGGCATGCATACTCTATTTGAAGACTTGGGGTGGAGTATAGGCTTCCTATTTACTTGCTCTTTTGACCTGGGTAAGTCATTTAATTTCTCTGCGTCTCATCTTCCTTCAGTTTTAAAGTATCACTGACTGTAAACCAAGAATTGACTGATAAGAAAATGATAAAAACAATCTAACAATATGTTGGGACAATTTGCCAGGTAGAAACATGGGTGGTGTGTATTTGATATTAATGAGTGAAATTAAAAAATAAATACCCAAACAAACCATGTATTTTAGCAAGAAGTTTAGGAAGAAAAAGAAAAGCCATTGTGACTTTTATAAAATGAATGAAACTTGGAAATGAAAAAAAGTCTGTGCCGGGGGAAAGAAGTTGTTACATAGTTGCCTATAAAATACACAAAGCAGCAAAGAATAGGGTTTAGTTACATAGATTTAAGGAAGCTAAATCACAACAAATAACTATATTCCATTGGGCATCTCAGAGATTAGGCATGAAAAGGCAGTAACACACTTGATAAAAGAAATCCAAATGGCTAGTTTATATATGAAAAGGTCCTCGACAGCATCAGTAATCGGGGGATGCATGTTAAAACCACAATGACATACGCCCTAGCTGGTGTGGCTCAGTGGTTAGTGTTCAATTCCTCATCAAGGGTCCGTAGCTGGGTTGCAGGTTCCATCCTGGCCCCAGTTGGGGCACATATGGGAGGCAACCAATTGATGTGTCTCTCTCACACTGATGTTTCTCTCTCTTCCCCCTCCCTCCCCCTCTCTCTAAAAATCAATAAAATAAAAGCACAGTAGCATAGTACAACACACGCACCAGACGGGCAGAACTGAAAAGAACTACCAATACCCAGTGTGGCTGAGGATGTGCAGCAATGGGGCTCAAACATGGCTGGTGTGATTACAACACTTTAGAAACAGCTTGACATTATTTATTCAAGTTTATGACACACATATCCACTTCCAGGTATATACCATACAGAAACTGATATAGACAGGATGGAATACATATGAAGAATGTTCACAGCAGCATTTTTAACAGCTCCAAACTAGAAACAAGCCAGATACCCATCAACAAAAGAATCACTAATTATGGCATATGCTACAATGGAACACTGTAATATTCAGCAATTAAAATGAACAAATTAAAGCTAGTATATAAACAACCCAAACAACATATGGATTAAAAACAATGTTGAGCTACAGTGGTAAATATAATAGATTATGTATTATAATTGTTTCATTTAATGAAGTTCAAAAGAAAGGGTAAAACCAAACAATATATTGTTTAGGGATACATACTTGTGATAAAACAACTGAGAAAAGCAAGGAAATAATTATCACAAAAGATAGAATAATGTTACCTCTAAAAAAGAGGGAAAGAGTTGTGTTCAGGAAGGTCAGCAGGGGGAATTTTGGGGTGCTGGCAATGTTCCATTTCTTGACCTGGTTGGTCACATGGAAGTTTCTTTTATGATTACTCATTATACTGAATAACTGCTTTATGCATTTCAATGTATTTTTCACAATAAAAATTCTAAAAGTAATTGAATACTGTAAAATGGTATTTGTAGAAAGAAATTTTGCCAGATAATTTAGCTTATAAAATCTTTAATAGTAAAAAACCCCTGATGTGGGATAATAAAACACTGATTAGTTTCCCATAAGTGCTCACTTTCAAGTGTAGGAGAATAGAGCCCTATACAAATATCCCTTTGTTATATTTTAACATGCAGATCTCTATCAGAAAAAAATAGACAAACCAGGGGAAAAACTGTTACCTAAAACTTCAAAGATTTTTGAATTTTGAATGAACTGTTTTCTCCAGTGGATAAAAAAAGAAAAAAAAAGAAAAAAAGAAACAACTAAAAAGTTGCAGGCCAAGTTGGACATATATGAACTTCCTCTTCTCCAGTCGCCAGTTCCAGCTGTTTCCTCCAGTTATCATGCTGGGTGGTGAGGTGGGTGGATCTTGCCAAGTTTAGTGCAGCTGTTACTTCTTATTTAGGTGGTAGAGCACTCTCTGGGGTGCCATTCTGTCTTCAGCATTAAGGTTTTAAGGTGGAGCCACAGATAAGGCTGCTGAAAAAGTCTGTCTGGTACACACTTTCCTTGAGGCATCCTTTGTTGGGCTGCACTCTTTTTATTCAAAACCCAAAGAACTGCCCTGGCCAGTGTGGTTCAGTTGGTTGGAGCGTCCTCTGTCCGGTACGCCAGAAGGTGGCGGGTCTGATTCCCAGGAGGGCACATAAATAAGTTTCTGGTTCAGTCATGGCAACGGATTGATGTTTCTCTCTAAAATTAATGAAAAAAAAAATTACGCCCGGCCGGGCGTGGCTCAGCGGTTGAGTGTCGACCTAGGATCCAGGTGATCGTGGTTCGATTCCTGGTCAGGGCATATGCCTGGGTTGCGGGCTCGATCAATGACTTTCTCATCATTGATGTTTCTATCTCTCTCTCCCTCTCCTTTCCTCTCTCTGAAATCAATAAAGATATATTTAAAAAAAAATAAAAAAAAATAAAATGAAAAAAATTAAATATTATAAAATCCCCACAGAACTTAAAATCTAAGGTTCTCAGTTTCACAAAATCCCCTAAATCTGTGTGCTTTACTCCTTCAACTTCTTTCAGGAAATCAGGAAGACAGGCAAAACCTAAAAAGATTTGTTTTGTAGCCATATGGGGCCATCACTTGATGGTCTGATTCTCTGTGAGTCTTATTTGGAAGAACATAGACATGGCAGGTTATGAAGAGGCGGTCAAATCCAGGGTAGTTTAAGCAGGATAGTTAGCCTGGCTCTTGGAATTTAGGATCCAGGGTGGTTAGGCAGGTGCTACTTTGTGTCTTCTTGCTTCTGCAACATCCCATCCCCCCTTCCATCACCTTTTCTGCAGCATGTTAATAAAAATAAGCCTTTGGGTTTATCTAGTTAGAAGTTTCCTTGGTCTGCTGTTTGCATATGGTGGTGGCAGTAGTGGCAGAAACCCAAGCTTCCCAAGCCTGCCTATAAAAAACGTGCTCTTTATCCCCTGAGGTGGAGACTTGCAATACCCAGTACTGGCCCTTCCAGATGAGGCGGGGATGCCAGGTCCCACCACAGAACTGTAGAATCTGCTTCCTTTCATCATTGCTTCTGCTTTTACCTCATTCTCACACTATTCACCAGGACAGGTGCAATCTGGGGATTCTGGTCCTTTTTCCTTTTATTGTAAAAAAAATTTTTTTTCCCCTAGAGAACTACACTTGCAACTTTGTAAGTTTTTTTTCTTGAATTTACTTTCCAGGATAACATCGGTAGGAAAAGCTGCACAACAGTAATACTATTTATTTTAGAAAGGAAATAGCCTTTGAGTCAGACTTGAAACACAGGCTACAATTTCTTGATGACGGTAATGTACACCGATTCACAACCAAGGTCAGGTCCCCAAAGCTTCAAACTACAAGCACGAATGATTACCAGGAGTGAAGCACTATTAAATTCTCCCACTAAAAAACTGTCAAAAAATCCTTCCGCAATCTCCGGGAGGACGGCTCCTCTCCCTCGCCCGGGGAATGCGCCTCCTTTTCCACTAGGAAGACTCGGGGTGTGACTGTACTCCAGGCGCGTTATTTCCTTTGGGGGGGGGGGGAAGAGGGGAAAGAAGGGATGTATTTTACATCTCTCATCTTTGCAAGGCTATGCAGTTTACAAAGCGCTAGCACTTCATCCACTCCGAGCTCCGCCAGTGTTCATTCATTCCCTCATTCATTCCCTCAGCATTTACTGGGTGCGACGACACTTTACCCCGCGCTGGGTCTCGCCCCGCAGCACGGGAAGGGTGGGGCGCTCGCTCCCTGGAACAGGTGCGGCGAGCGGACCCGGCTGCAGGACAACTTCTCGCTCAGTACAGCTTTTCAAAGGCCTGTCTGGGGCCAAATGCCTCACCTTCAGGTGGTGCGCGCCCGAGCATGGCCGCGCGGCCCGGGCCTCCTCCTTGCTCCCAAAGGAGCAGTCACCACCTGCCTGAAGGAAACCACTAATGGGCAAAGCCCTCTCCGCCGCCCTCAGGTCGTGGGTAAGACGAGGCGGCAGCTTAGGCTCCACTCGGCTCCTCCCCTTCCTCTCTTCAGTTCTGACGCGGCCGCAGAGGCGGCGGAGGCGGCGGCGGCGGCGAGTCCCGCGGCCCTAGGCGCACCCACCCGCTCGCCGAGCCGCGACTTCCTCTTCCTTTGGGGCGTCATCAGAGCGCGCCAGAGTCGCCCAGGGCGGGGTGGTTGGAAAGGGGAGAAAAAGGCCAGCAGAGGAAGCCTCGGAGCGGAAAGCGCAGGGAGGGGGGAGGAGAGCGGTTGCTAGGTGACTTGCGTCATCGCTCCGCGACGCTTTCCTCCCGCCCCTCTCTCTGGAGTGAGGCGAGAGCCCCGCACAGAGCGAGCGAGACAGCGAGCTGAGCTCCGGGCGCTGCCGCCGCTGCCGCCGCTGCCGCCGGGAGCGTGAGAGACTGGGAGCATCCGAAAGACCCCGCCCCCGTGCGCTGGCTGCCGCCACGACCTCCGCCCTAACCTGGGCCAGCGGGAGCCGCGGCCACCGCTTTTCTCCCCCCCTCACCTTCCCGGCCGGCAGCAGCGGCTGCACACGCCGGAGCCGGAGCCCGAGCCGGAGCCGGCGGCAGGGGGGCAGGGAGGCGGCTACCTCGGGTCGGGGCTAGTCAGCAGCTCCGCGGTGAGAGGACGCCGAGGAGGGGCCGGAGCTTCTATCTGGTCCCGGGGCGCGGGCGAGGGACCCCCAAGGTGTAGGGAGGGGGTCCCAGCCGCAGCGACACATGCAGGAGCCGGGAGCGGGGGCGGCGCCTTGCGGAGCCGGCCGGGTCCCCCACCTCGCGGCCGCCTCGGCCACCCGCCCGGGGCCTTAGCATCTCGCCCCGGAGTGTATGATCCGGGGTCCCAAGCTCAGCAATCACCCCCGGCCGGGGGGCGGGGACCCCGATGTGAAGCGGCGGCCCGGGCGGCGGGGAGAGCAGGACCGGCGCCGCTGCCCCTTCCTTACCTTCCCCCTGCCCTTAGCCCCCTCGGGGGTCTTTTCCCTCGGCCAGTCGCCGGCCCCCCGGCTCCTCGGCTGGACTCCGGGAGGAGTTCTTAGAGCCCCCTCCCCCGCCCCAGCCCCGAGGGCGGCGGGGCCGGGGGGACCCGGGGGGCCGGCCGCTGCCTCCGCCCAGAGGAAACTTTATAAAAACAAAACCCGGAGCCTCCGGAACGAGACTGTCCCGGTAGAAGTGGCCTAGGACGGGCAGGAGACAGCCTGAAGAGACCCAGGAAGGGGAGAAGAGGAGATAAGCGGGCCGAAGCCGCCTCTGCTCCGGCGGCGCGGAAGAGACCCGGGGGGCCGCCGGGTTGAGCGACACGAGCGCCGCTGCCCTGCGACGCGCGGGTCGGAGCCTCGCAGCTGCAGCCTCAGCCCGGAGCAGGAAGGGAACCAGCCCACTTTCTCCGCGCCACGGCTCTTCTCTGAGTGTGAGTGGCCCGGGGAAAGGGATGGAGGGGTCGGGAGTGGGAAGATGCCGGTGCGACCTCCTGGAGTTGGGTGATGTTTTCCGGGAGTGTTGGGAGTGAGCGCGTGGATGAGAGGAGGTACCTTTATTCCTCCCGGCGGGAGAAGGTGTTAGGTAGTTCTGTGCTTTAAGCTTTCAGCTCTTTACGTGGAATACGCAAGCTTCCAGGCTTCTCTTAGAGGAGTTCTGTCTTTCTCCAGAGTGGACGCTTGCACCTTTCTGGACAGTAATTGACCAGAGGAAATTGAGGAAGCCGGAGCGTTTGTGCATACAAAGGACATCTCTAATATACCTTTTCCTGGTACACCAGGTGTGAAAAACTGCGGTGTAGTTTTTGTTTCTGGTGCAACTCTTATTTGGGTTCTCAAGTGGGAACCTCTTACCCTGTGGATCCTTGAAAGTAACCCCCCTCCCCCCCCCCCCCCCCACTCTTCCTTGAAGAGATTTTCATTTGAGTACCTCTCGGTGCAGGAGGAGTTTTTACCTTCTCATTTTCTGGGTCCAATTCCTGTGTATCAGGAGGACACTAACATTTCAATTACTCAGGAAATTCTGAGTTTTTATGAATCACAAGTTAACTGGGGGAGAGCATTCAGTACTTTTCTTTAACCAGTTTATAGACATTGTTATTCTTCACCCAAATGTTTTTTTTGGGGGAAGTAGCATGTGTCTTAATTGCCAGCCCCTTTTTATTTCGCAGAGTGACTCGAGAGGCTTTGCTTATTTGAGTTTCTTCACTTCTCTATCTAATGAGAAACTTGATATTTAATATTTTGCAGTATGATTTTTTTCCTTCCATTATTTTAGAGGTGAAGTCTTTAAAATCTTTGATTTGTATTTTAGGTATCCTCTGAGAGTGCCAAATTAAGGTGCAGGAAAGTAATTTGTACAGACCTTAAGGCTTCAGCGTAGGGTGGAATTTTATATGACAACATAAGGGAGTACTATACCAAGAATTATGGTCCCTCCAGACAGCTGTGTGGTCTTACTCTCACTGCTGAGAGAAGCTTTGTGGGAATGGATATGTCTGAGGTTATCTGTGGTAACTTCTCCATTCAGGATCTTGGTTAAATTTATTTAAAACTTTCACAAACAATGTTTCCATCCCATACTTTTTGCCTTTTGAAGTAATGAGTTGCAGTTTGTTAGCTCCTGAATTATGTATCAATTCATTCATTTATTCCAAACCTGTCTCTTTAATGTTCCAGGACACCTGCAGAGTTTGTGTTTTGAGAAATGCTATAATAAGCTGGAGTTCTTTTTCTGGTTTTACAGATTTTGATTGTTTCTCTTTACCATTTTTCCTGACTCTTTGTATGTCTTAGACTAATTTCTTTAATTGCTTTGATCACTTTGCTCACCTCTGGAATGTCTCCACCCGTTTTGTTTTTCTTTATATGCCTTGTTCTTGTTATGCTTTTTAAAGGAACTTCAAATTCCATCTATTTTAAATGGGTACTGACATGAAAATATTGAGTAGTGGATGTAATGTTAGATGCGAAATCAGAAATAACTGTCTCTGGTTCTGTTATCTTATTTTGTGACCTTGAGGAATTCATGTATCCCGTGTTTTACAGAAATAGGAGGAAGAGAAGTCTAGTTTTTCATAGCTGTTTTTGGGGGGAGGAAGGAAGGACAAACCAACAAACTATAGTTTAAGTGTAGATTGTACTTCATCAAAGTTGTTTACTTACTTTAAAACTTACTTTTTATTGCTTTGACTATGGTGATGTTTTATTGCATATTTGGGTATCAAAGAAACAACAAAGTATTTGGGATCCCTGCCTTTGAGATGTTTTTACTTGCGGGTGGCAAAGGCAATGAATTACAAATTGCACAAAATAGTAGGACAGTGAGAATGGACCACTGTTTATCTTCTGCCACCAGATGTCAGATACTGTGTTTGGTACCTTGTAGATCCAAATGTGTTTGCACATTTTTCATTAGGGAAATGATGGTGTTGAACTATGCAGGACTAACTGGAATGTCTGAACCAAATCTGGGAAGTCTTTTTTTGGGAAGAAACGTGTTTAAGACTTTTGGAATTGGAGGGTGTGAGGGATCAATGTAATTAGGAAGTTAGCTTGATGGGAATACAGTAGGAAGTTGTTGAATAGGCTTAGAGTCAGTCCCTGTTTGTCTAGATACATGTTTACACATCCAAGAAGCAATTGAGAACAATGTTCCTGAGACAGTAGTTTCAGATGATTGAGGAGAAACTGTATTTTAGGCCAAGAGGCATTATACCTTTTTCTAGGTAACCAACATTTTTGTATACTATGATCCCTGAAGAGCTGTAAAGATAGAGGAGTGAAAAAGAAGGCCTTCCAGTGTTGTGGTATGGTGCTAGTGGTTTCTTGTAAAAAATAATTCAGAAATGAGGCATTGTTTTGGACCTTAAATTTTAGGGTAAACGTTGGATACAGATGCAAACTCAAGACAATAAAATAGTTAAATTAGTGCTGAAAATGTAGAGCTGGGAGTCATTTTCAAAGTATTAAGGTTTCTTGAGAGTGCTGATATAGAATGAAAAATGGGTATTTTTACTTGAGGTCAGGGGGAGGAAAATCTGTTAAAGTTAGCAAAGATATAGTAAGAACAGAGAATGGATGACCTTTCCCTAAAATAAATGTTTTACAACTGGATGAGAGTTGAAGTTGAAAAGAGAGGAACAGCCTTAAAACATGGCATCCGTTCAGTCTTAGGGCATATGATTCTATATTTTTGAAATAGCTATGTAGAGTATATAGGTCCCCTGAGGTTAAGTTTGGAAGAATATATAGGATTTTACTGTTAAGGAACTTTTACATAAGAGGACAGATTTCTTTCACCATATTCGTGTTTTTAAAGTTTGCCCAGAGTTATTATCCTAAGTTTGGTCTTTAACATGACGAAGTGGGGCTAAAAATAGCTGGCAGAGATGGCTGCTTCCCTTGCTTGCAGTTGGTGTGTGTCTTTGTGTCCTGTACAATGGAGGGGAATATCCCTGTGTTGGCACACAAGTCCTGAAAATTCTTATTTGAAAAAACCCTTTTATTAAAAAAGAAACACAAAGCAACTTGGCACTTAAAAAAATGCAGACATCTTTGAGGTATGAGACACTGGAATTTTTTTTTTCTTGTGAAACCTGCAGCTAGTGTGGCTCTAGCATTTAGTGTTGACTCTATCAAGGATTAAGGATTGTGAGGGAGGGAATACATATATTCCCTCTTTTGCAATGCTTAGTTTGAATTCTCCACCTTCCTAGTAGCTTCTTTGGCCTTCTTCTAATGAGTGATCATTGCCCTGCTGGGGGTGGCTCAGCGGTTGAGCTTCGACCTAGGATCCAGGTGATTGAGCTTCGACTCCTGGTTAGGGCGCATGCTTGGGTTGCAGGCTCGATTGCCAGTGGGGACCGTGCAGGAGGCGGCCGATCAATGACTCTCATCATTGATGTTTCTGTCTCTCTCTCTCCCTCTCCTTTCCTCTCTCTGAAATCAATAAAGATATATTTAAAAAAAAATAATAAAGAGTGATCATTGAAATGGCAGAACCCTCTGGGGAAGAGAGGTTTAGACAAGAAGCTTAAATCTGGGATGATTCCAGGATGAGAGTACAGGGACAAGCATATGCCATATGGATGCCTGCTCTCTTGACCCCTACTTTCCACTTATGCAGATGAAACCGTGTTGTGATGAACTTAAAGGGCAGCTTTTTTAGGTTAATACGGTTTACTAGTAAAGACAGTGGGAAAGGTGTGACTCTGGTTGTCGGGAGTCCTCACCCCATGTGCTTTGCTTCAGCAACTTTGGGATTGGTATGGGAACAGTGAAGAGCCTTGTGGGTGTTCATTGTGTGATTTAGCACCAGATAACTGACTGCAAAGCCCACACTTAGGCTAGCAGCAGCCCAATTCATGTATTTTGGAGATGGTTCTTGGAAAAGTCTTCTGTTTCCTCTGCTATCTCATTGTGTAGAGGAGGGGTTGACTAACTTCTCTTTGTAAAGGGTCAGTAAATATTTTAGATTTTATGGACCACATAGTCTCTGTCTCAGTGATTCAGTTCTGTTCTTGAAGCGTGAAAGCAGCCATAGACAATATGTAAGTGAATGAGTGTAACTGTTCATTATACATAAAAAACCTTATACATAAAAACAGGAGGTAGGTTGGGTTTGGCATGCAGTTTATGGACCCTTGGTATAGACATCTGCCAAATCTACCAACAATACAGTATGAGCTTCATCTGTTGCAGATCTGGATTGGCTATTTTAGGTGGTCTGTTTTCTAAATGTGTTCTAGATGTGTTCCTTGGGAGTTGTCTTAATATGATTCTGCATAAAGCGTAGAGTCTACTGTACGAGATAGTGGTGAAAACTGTGGATTAAGGAGCAGTGGCAGTGCCATCTCTAAACGGATGCAGCAAAAAGTGGGGACTACTTTTGTTTCTTATCTGTAGATGACCATAGTTGGCATATCCTGGCTATGTGTTGTGGCCACAAGATTAAGGAAATTATGGATATAATTTTGAAAGGTTGTGAAAATAAATTATAAATCATTTTCTTTAGATATAAAATTAGAAGTGTTTATGGTTGACTTGAATCATATGAAAGTATTAGCCAAATTATAAGAACATTACGACTTGATACTTGTCTCATAAAGTCTTAATCTCTTCTAGTTACCAATTCAGTGTGTACAATTATTGGCTCCACAATTTTTGTTTTGTTAATTTCAAGTATTAAATCTTAAAAAATCACTTAAATCATTTAAAAGTATACTTTAAAAAGCTTTGCTGTATTTTTAACAGTAAATGCCCCATGGTCTAATTTCTTGAGTCTGTCTCCAATGTGTTGTTTAGAAAGGATAATTCATCCTGTGTAGTTTTACATTGTAGCTAATATGAAAACATTTGTTTCATATGTCAACAAATACCTGCATTTGATAATGGTATGTTTTTGCCCTGGTTTCATAAATCTTATTTATTTCAGGATTCTCCTGTTTACGGTAGGGAAGGGTGTTACTATTACAATAGTGATCAGCTTTTAGTTAGTTTCAAACATGCTTTTATTTTATGTAGTTTTTGTACACTTGTAATTGGTTCTTCAATCCCTCTTCCTTAAAAAAAAAAAAGAGTTTATATAATCTGACAATTTCAGTATACCTTTTACAGGGTCACTATAAAACTGCTTTCATATTCATTAGGAGAGGCCTCTTTATTCTTTTAAAAATCTTCAGTTTAATTTTTGCCTTTTCAAGTAATTTTTATCATTTTCTCAAGCTTTAGGATGGGTGGCAATTTAAGAGATACCAGGTATTCATCTCATATCTGCAAATATTCCAAATAGAAATAGTCTATATTGGTGACACTTTCTGTGGACCAGAGAAAAGAGTGGTGTATTTTTTTTTTTTAACTGTAGCTGAATTGTCATTACAAACAGATATCTAAAGTAACTTTCAAATTATGAACTCTTGCTGTTAAACCTTTCTGCTTTGAGACTTTTTCCCACTATGTATAAAGTCACTCTGTCTTATGCCTTAATGAGCTTTTAGATTTTTGTCATTTTCTTCTGATACATCACTGATACTTTCTCACTATACCTTTCACAATGAGTTTAGAGTATATTTTCTAAATATATATGACATTTCCTGAACGCTAGGGGATATATATTTTCTAATAATTATACTTTTGCACACAAGTATATTTACTGTTTCCTCCTATTCCACTTTCAGAATTGTGAAATATTTGAGGAAACATCTGTACTTGATCTGGATAGTGAACAACAAATTAATAAATATATAGCAATTTTTCTAAAATGTTCATTTAAAATTTTTGAGTAACACTTGATTTCTTTAAAGCAGAAAGCTAATACAAGAAAATATGAGAGCCTACATTTGTGTTGCAGCTGCAATGCAGATAGCGGAAAGATAATAAACAAGAATGCACAAGAGACCTAATTTGCCGGAGTATCTTATCTTTTGCTCTTTCCCCATCATCAGGGATAGTGTGTGGATCAGTCAGCTATCATGCAGTTTTTGCTGCTATGCTGTGTCTCTTCTGCTCTTTCCAGCTGAAAGATAGCTATTGGAAACCTGGGCGGAGTTGGGAAGGAGGTAGCATGTTGTGAGTGTGTCTGTGTGTGCATGTACCTGGTGTATTGTGCCAAGTGCTCCTTTGTGCGTGACCGCTCTGGAATTTAGGAAATACTAAAACATACAGTGCAAAGTATTTTTAATGTCACTTAGCCTTTCCTCTGAGAGGCTCACCATTGGATAAGATACTGTTTTCTTTTGGTATATTCATCATCACACAGCACCTTGAATGAACCCATCAATAAACAGGCAGTCCCTGCCTCACAGCGGTTTGTCTTAGACCTTTTTACTTTACGATGGTGCAAAAACGATACGCATTCAGCAGTGGTCAGTTTTCAAATTTTGAATTTTGATATTTTTCTGGGCTAACTAGCGATAAGTAATGGTATGATGCTCTCTTACTGTGCTGGACAGCGGCAACAAGATGATTTTGCCACACTGTGGGCTGATGTAAGTAAGTGTTCTGAGCATGTTTAAGGTAGGCTAGGCTAAGTTGCGATGTTTGGTAGGTTAGGTGTAGTAAATGCATTTCTGACTTAATGATAAGTTTATTGGGACATAACCCCACCATAAGTCAAGGAGCATCTGTATGTTAGTGCCAAATGTCAAATCCCACGGCAAATTGCTTGTTTGATTTTGGAAGAATGTATTTATCTTATCAGACTTGTAGGATTGCATTTTTTTTTAGGGCAGTTTAAGGGGCAATAAATAATAGCCCTTTGAATGATGTTCTCTATGTCTGAGAAGGAGTTGCTTCACTAATAATGACATAACTATCTAATGGTTGACAATATTGTCCATACCTGCAGCCAGCAACATCCTGCTAATCCATTTCTCGTTTACCTAATAATATGTAGTCATACTATGGAGGCAGAAGACTCCTTTGTTAGGCAGTTCATTTCTTAGCTACATGGCTTTGGACATGCTATTTATCCTTCTAATATTAGCTTTATCACCTATTGATGGGGGAATACCATGTCCTTCATATGGTTATTGTTAGGATTAAATGAGATGATATAAAACATATGGAAAGCTCCTAGTCCAGTGCCTGGCATATAGTAATGTGACCAATCACTGTTAACTTGTTAAGTTAAACATCTTTCAAAGTGTGACATAGACAGAAGGCTAAAGTCAGGCTTTATGTTGCCAAACGTTTAAATTCAACCCTTGAGTTTGACATATAATACCGAAGTAATCCTGCAGTGTTTTCAAAAGCATCTAAACCAGTGTATGATTCATTAACATTTTATTTAACATTTAAAAAAAAAAAAAACAACTAGAGAAATAGAACTACTGTGGTTATTATTTATAGAAAATAAAGACTGATAGAAACATAACTGGAATTTGAATTCATTTCCAAAGACCTCAGTAGTGTTTAGATCAGAAGGGACTTTTAAAAATAATTTGCTGATTATCTCTGAAAGTGGCTGTGGTTTAAATTGTAAATTTAGAAATGTCAGGATGTAATTCAGTTATCAGGTCTTTTAACTGTCCATCTCCTTAACTGTTGGGAATGCAAAGCTTTAAAGAAATCATGAAGTTTAATAAGTTTTATCTGTATTATTACATCTCATCTCAAAATAAGATGGAAGGAATTTTATTTAGGTGATTCTATTTTAATTAAATTTTAGTTTTTCCCTTTTCTGAAAATGATTAGAGGGAGAGTGTTAGCTGTGTTAGTGTTTGATATTTCCCTTTCATGCTTAGTATTTATTAAATATAAGATCAGTTTCAGAAATAACATTTCCTTCAAGCTTGGCATAATCAGTGTCCTATTGGCTAATACAAGAAATAAATGCTTCTGGGTCATTTTTGTATTTGGAAAGTATTTCTATTTTGAGAACAATTTGGCTATGCCTTCATAGTCTGTTTATTTAATAGAACTGTATAAGATAAGTGTATGAAAAAAATCAAAAGCAGAAAGGCAAGATTGAGATATGTTTCTTAGCACTGATTTTCTTGCCAGCTCTTATCCTCACTCTCTAACTTCTTCTTTTAAGGCAAATTTGCTTTAGATTTTGGTGTAAGTTCAGAAATTAGATTGATGTAAATATTAGTGGATATCTGGTTAAGCAGTTAATTTAGTGAATATTCTAGTTTTTAAAAAATTCAGTATTTTAAGTATTTTTCTTTGTTGGTAGTGATTGGAGTTACACTTCTTTCCATTTTAGAGATTTTCAAAAAAGAGTTTTATAATTATGTCTAGGTTACTGGATAGATGGGAGAAGAACATAGTCTCTCTAATGAGTTTAATTTCTTCCTGTTTATTTAGTATGTGGGCAATAATATCAGAAGGCTAGATAAGTATGTGTGTCATTAGTTTTCTTTTGCATGATTGGTGGTTCTAAATTGACTACTGTGAATTTGGTAATAGAAACGTTGGAATGCTGCTATAATGAGTGGGGAACCTTTTTTCTATTGAGTATTACACAAGTAGAATTTTTTCATTAGAGAAACATTCAAATTTTAATTTACTAGATTAGAAGATTAGCAGGAAACACAAAATTTCAGGTTTTTTGTGAAGGCCATTTAGTAGCAGAGATGGGGTGTACAGAGGAGGGGAGAGACACACAGCAAAAGAGGGAGGGGAGAGGCAGACACCTAGGAGAGTGCTTCCGGAAGTTTTGAGGTCAGTCTTAGTCAGAGGTCACACCCTGTTATTTCTTTGGGTTGTGGACGTGGGGTGTTACCACTTGTTATCTACCACCCTTTGAAATGTTGATTAGATGATTGACTCTAGTTCTTAGCTTTTCAGCATCTGGATTCTTTAAAACCATTGAAATTTTAATCTGTGTGGGATAGTCAATGTGTGGGAAAATTTCCACAATACTTGCTAGGAGAAGGAACCCACAAAGGGTTTTTAACTACATTGGAGTTTTGTTTTTTTGTCTTGTTTTATTGTCTTTTTTCCTCCTTGGCCACATTTCTCAGCTTTGCCTAAGAGATGTAATTCTCTGTATGCGACATAGCTGTTGAGAGGAAAGCTTTGGGGTTGATAGACTATGGTTCCAGCTGTGCTGCTTTGTGAGGTTGGACTAGTTGTTTATTCTATGTGTGTTTCCTGTGAAACTGGGATGATAATAATGGTACCTCATCACAGAGTCTGGCTGAGGATTAGTGCTCAATAAGTGTTAGCTGGTGCAATAATAATAAATACTACGATATTCAATTATTGTTACTTCTGTTAGGTTGCTGTTTTTTTTTGTTTTGTTTTGTTTTTTAATGCTGAGGGCATCTGTGGTCTTTGCTTCTGAGTATGTCACTATACTACTACTGCCTTTATTCAGCAGCAGATATTAACTGAGCACCTGCTGTGCCAGGCACCGGTCTAACTGAATACTACATAAAAATCTCTGCCCTCTTCAAACTTACTGTCTGGTTGGGGGAGATAAAATAAACCAAACCAAATAGGTGACCCATGACTGATGGAATTTGGTGTTTGACTTCTTATGTCTAAGCCTGTGTTAACCACCCTATCAGTCTTCATCTTCACATCTTTTATATTTTTCCCTCTTGCCCTGCTTGAGTGTGTTTGGTGGCAGGAGCACTCTAAAATCATTGAACCAGTTTCATTGTCTCCAGCTAAGCTTGACCTTAATTTTAGGGTAGCCTTATACTCCTCATCATTTCCTTGATTTACCACTTAAATTGGCGATCACAAAACTTTCCTTTCAGTCCCCAGACTTCTGTTTTACGTAGTTTACAGAAGTGTGGCTCCTCCCCAGCTTATCACCTTTTGCTCATCAGTGTAATTTCTTAAGAGAGGGGATACAAGAAACCTCTTTTAAGAAGTATTCCCTGACTAACTGTGTACTTTCCCATCACCTATTTTCTATTTTGCATGTTCTGTGTATTGCTAAATGAGATATTTAACTTGCTTATTCTTTCTTTCTTTTTTTAAAAAAATCCTTTTTCTGGTCTCTTTAATGAAATTGTAACCCCTTTTAGGTCAGGGACCACTTTTCTATTCCAAGCCTTAGTTTCCTCACTTGAAAAGAAGATAATGCCGACCTCACAGGAATGTTGTAAGATTTCAGAGAGATAATGTATGAAAAAGGTTCTGAGCCAAATCCTTAATAAGTGGCACTTTCCTTTTCTTTGAACCACCCTAGTTCTTAAAGTTGGTACTGGGCATATAGTTAGTACTTAAAAATTAAGTACTTGTTAATTTATCCTGAATTGAGGTTGGGAACCTTTTAACTTCCACTTGTGTTGATAATTTTAGTTTTTATTTCCAGATAAGATTAAAAATGCTACTTTCCAATATCAGATGATAAAGGCTGAGGCATTAATAAGAAATGGCATAATAGTGATTAGAGCAGGAGCTCAAGCCACCATTGTGTGGGTTCAAATACAGACTACTGCACTTATGGGTTGTATGACTTTTGGCAAGTTTTTATCTCTTTTGGCTTCACTTTCTTAATTTGTAAGATGGGGAAAACAACTACTACCTGTGGATACTATGTTGTTAGGTTAAATGAAATAATAAATAAGAAGCACAAAACAGCGCCTGTCACATAATGGCCCTAGGGAACATTTGGCAATATCTGGAGATGTTTTTGAGGGTCACAACTTGGGGGAGGTATATTTGGGGGGTACTACTAGTATCTAGTGGGTAGAGGCCAGGCAAAAACAATGTACAGGACAGCACCCCACAACAAAGGATTGTCTGGTCCAAAATGTCAATAGTGCCAGGGTTGGGAGACCCTGCTCTCAGTTTCTTATTTGAATATTTTCTTTGTGTTGGAACTTTTCCAGTTAGATTCTGTATAAATACTGATGATTGATAAAAATAAGTCATAGATATGGAATAGGCCTCATTTAATGTTCATTTTAAAAGACAGACATAGGAAATTAATAGATTTCATGATTTTAAAAAAAAGTTATATCACAGTTACTCCAAATGTAACCTAAGAGTGCTTACACTTACTCAGACTAGGAAAGGTTTCCAGGTGGGTTTCCCTGGATTTTTTAAATGTATTTTTTTACAGTGGCAAACTATTCATGTAAAAGTATATCAAGGGTAGGGGGCTGAAGAGATGTGAGTGCCATAGTGTAAATATTCATAAAGTCAAATATATGTAAATGGAAAAAGCAAGAACGTTTGGATTATGTCTTATTTCCCTCACACCTTTTATGTTTTATTACTCACCAAGTCCAGTGCTCTTTAACTTAGGACCTTTTCCCCCTCTCCTCAGTGTTTAAAATTGGACCCTTCCCATTCCCTGTCCATTTTAGGAGCTTCTAAATTGATTTCTTTGCTACTATCTTTTATATTCCTACCTGAAGTGACACTGCTTAAGGGAGAGCCTTCATAGTCCAGGATTTCTTCTACCATTCAGACCTCCCTGCACTAGCCCTTTATTTATGAGAGAAAATTAAATGCTGTTAGTTGTACACCATCTTTGGGAGAAATGGGAAAATAGTCAATCACATTATTTTCTGTATTGTATAGTTCAGATGACTTCCTTCACTTGCATTGAAACACTGACTGTATATCCATGTATATGCAGCATGTAGATACTTTAATGTATATTTGTGTGTGTGTGTATGTTCATATATATACCTTCATGTATAATTTGTCTCTACACCTTGTTATTTCCCCTGTCTGGAATATTTTTTTCCTTTCATTTGTGAAATATTTATCTCTTAAGACCATACTTAAATACCATTTCCTCTAGGAAGACTCTCCTGATTTATGTAAGTGGAGTGTGTTTTCCTCTGGTTACCCACAGTATCTATGTGGCTTTTATAACACTTAACATAATTATTTGTATTTTTCTCTTACACTGGTCTGTCAGTTCTTTGAGGACAAGGGTTATGTCTTATTTATCTTTTCAGTTAATATCTCCACCCTCCAAGTGCCTAACATTTCCTGCTACACAGTAGGCATGTACTATGGTAACAAGTGAATGGAAAAGAGGAAAAAACCAAAAAAAACTGGGAAGGTTTTTTTAATAGGCTCTATAAGAGGAGGATATTATCTTTTTTTTTTAATTGACTTTTAGAGAGGGGGGAGAGAGAAAGAAGCATCAGTTTATTGTTCCACTTATTTTTGCATTCATTGGTTGATTCTTGATGTGCCCTGACCAGGGATTGAACCTTGGCATATCAGGACAATGGTCCAACAAACAACTACAGGGTCAGGGCGAGGAGAATATTATCTTGTCACCTTTGTTTCCAAGTGCTTAGTGTACTGCCTCGCCGTAATTGAATGAATTAGAAGCCAGTTCCAGTAGTTGACAGAGATTCCATGTGAACTTTTCCCCTTCTGCATTCCTAGAAAGCACATCCTAGAAGTAAGACAGCCTAGATGTTTGGTACATCTGATGCATTAGGTAGACCTTTTTCTTGATTCAGTAATGAGACTTTTGATCCAGTGATACTTTTTGAAAGATGTTTTTTCACTTATGGGCCCATTCTAGTATTGAGCTTATTGGAAAGATGAATGTTTAGTATTAGTCTTACATCTTGGATGAGCTGTCATTAAGTAAAATTGTTAAGTAAGGCCTCTGTACATTTGGGCCCAAACAGAGTGAGTATGTATTTACTCTCAAGTGTGGATAATGACTGATGCTATTGAAGCATGGGAGAAAAGGGGGCAATTGAAGGTGAGGAAGATGCCTGCTAGGTTAGGTCTCTTTTTCTTTTGATGATAATTGGTTTTATCGGAGAGCTGCCCCAGTTATTTTATTTTATTTTTTAAATCCTCACCCAAGGACATGCATTGATTTGAGAGAGAGAGAGAGAGAGAGAGAGAGAGAGAGAAACTTTGATAAGAAACATGGATTGGTTGCCTCCCTTATGTGCCCTGACTGAGGATCAAACCTGCAACCTAGGTATGTGCCCCAGCCAGGAATCAAACCCAAAACCTTCCAGTGCACGGAACAATGCTCTAACCAACTGAGCCACACTGGCCAGGGCTGCCCCAGTTATTAATAAAGAATTATCTAGGAGGGAGAGGGATGTGAATCTAGAGGATAAGAATATTGATTTGATAATTGATAAATTAATAATTTGATAATTATTGTTTTGATCAGGGTCGTCTTCTTCCAGGCTCACTGGTGGTTTGCAGAATTCAGTTCCTGTGTTTGTAGGAATGGTGTCCTTGTTTTTCTTGCTGGCTCTAAGTCAGGGACCACTCTCTTAGAGGCTCCAAGGGGCCACCATTGGGTTCTCACCGTGTTATCCTCCCTGTGGGCAGACCAACATGGTCATTTGTTACTTCAAAGATAGTAGGAGAGTTGCCCTTGGAATCTCTCTGTCTTCTTTTAAGAACTTATCTCTCTGGATCAGGCCTACCCACAGTAATCTCCCTCATTTAAAGTAAATTGATTAGGGATTTTAAGTATATCTATCAAGTATTCCTTTCTTTATTAGGTCTTAGGTTTATTCCTTCAGCGTGGGGGTAAAATGATTCTCCTTGAAGCTTTCTAAACACAGTTCTGTAATGTTCTTGACCTCTATTTTGTTTATATACATTTTTCTATCATATTCAAAGTTGGCTCTCCTAACCCTTGTATATACTTGTATAATTTCCTATCTACTTTTCTACTTACTGTCTTTGTAGGGTCATAAACAGAAATAATTTTCAACTAGAAATTCCAAGCTCCTAAAAAATTTCATGTTATTATGAGACTTTTCACCTTTCACTTAAGATAGTTGTAACCTCTAAGACAATCTCAAAATGTACTCATCTCAGGTTTTCTTGTTAAGATCCACAGTACAGTTTGAATTTTAGGAAACATGAAAGATCTCCCTCCTAGTCACTTCCTATGGTTATTGCTTGGTGTGTGCAGGAAACACTCTGGGAAAAGCCTTCCTGGAGCATAAGAAAAAGGGGACCATGGGAGGACTCAAGTGGAGCTCTCAAAAGGCTCATCTAGCTGCCATTTAATGCAGCATAGTCCAATAGAAATACAATGCAAGCCAGATAGCTAAATTTAAGTGATTTTGTAGCTACATTAAAAAACTAAAAGAGAACAGGTGAAAAAATTTTAATAGTATATTATATTTAACACAATATATCCAAAATATTATTTCAACGTGAAATCAGTTTGAAAACTGTGAAAATTTATTAATGAGGTTTTATATTCTTATTTTAGCACTAATTTTGAGATCTGATGCACACTTTATACTTAATAGCACATCTCAATGTGGACTTGGCCATATTGCAAGTGTTTGCTAGCTAGCTAGTGGTTACCATATTTGGACAGTGCAAAGGTAGACTATGAACTTTTTTAAAAAAATTAGGGACAGTAGTATATGAACTCCTCCAGAAATTGGCTTTAACAATGTTTGCCTCTTTAATAGTTTAGGGTATTGGTGTTTTTGAATGGTTTCTGTGGTTGAGATATAAAGTTTTTTGTTTATAAAGTTAAATACATTTTTATACATTTTCCTCATTATATAAATAATGTCATTGTTGAAAATTTGGAAAAGTCTGGAAAAGAAACTACACATTAACCTTATTTCCTCAGCCCCAAGGTAACAAATGTTAACTTCTGTTGAATTTCTGCTTTGTGAATGTTTCATTTTCAAAGAGAAAATAGATGTCTATTTTTGGTCTTAATTCCTTCCTCTTTATATTCAGATACTTATTAAGTATTATTGGCATTCCTTTTTGCCTCTCTTAAATTTATTGTTTCTGTTTGCCAGGCTATATCCAGTCTACAGGGTATCTGTGAGGGTGCTCTCTGGAGCACAATACTCTGAATGGTGCTTCCTGGATTGGGATTAACAGTAGAAGCCTTGATAGCTTTTATGTACTCATTGCTAAACCAATATAGTTGCTTTTTATTTTTCCTGCCTGCAGTCTTTTACAAGTACCCTCAACTTTCTTTGTTATTGACATAATTTGCATACCAGAAAAGTTACCCTTTTGAAGTAAACAATTTAGTGGGTTTTAGTATATTCACGACATTTTGCAAGCATCACTGCTGTCTAATTCTATATTATTTTCATCACCCCAGGAAGAAACCCATATCCATTAACCGTCACTTCCCATTTCTCCTCCATTGAGTTCTCAGGCAACCGCCAATCTACTTTCTATCTTTATGGATTTGCCTATTTTGAACATTTTATATAAATGGAATCACGCAATATATGACCTTTTGTGTTTGGTTTATTTCACTTAGCATAATGTTTTCAAGGTTCTTCCTTGTTATGCCATGTACCAGTACTGCATTCTTTTTTATGGCTGAATAGTATTCCATTGTATAGAGATGCCACATTTTGTTTATCTATTCATCACTTGATGGACTTTTGGATTGCTTCCAGTTTTTGGCTAGTATAAACATTCTTTCTTCATATCATGCCTCATTGTTGTTCAAATTTTCAGTGGCTACCTATTGCTGATACAACATAATAGAAAATACTTAGTTTGCATTAAAAGTCTTACAAAGTGTAGCCTCAAGCTATTTTTCTTTACACTCTTCTTTTCCATTGTGTTGTTTCTTAGTATTTCTAAAATATGTGCTATATATGAATAATAAATTATGTAGACAATATAGATAAAATTTGTGAATTCAATTCATTTTAAAATGATCTACAATTTAAAAAAATGTATCTTTGTTGTTGAAAGTATTACAGATATCCCCTTTTTCCCCCCATTGGTCCCCTCTATGCCCCTCCCCCCAAGCCTTCACCCCCCCCTATTGTTTGTGTCCATGGGTTATGCATATATGCATGTAAGTTCTTTGATTAATCTCCCCCCCACACTCCTCCTGTCCCTCTGAGATCCCTCATTCTGTTCCATGCTTCTATGTCTCTGGATCTATTTTGTTCATCAGTTTATTTTGTTCATTAGATTCCACATATGCGTGAGATCATGTGATACTTGTCTTTCTCTGACTGGCTTATTTCCCTCAACATAATACTCTCTAGGTTCTTCCATGCTGTCTCAAAAGGTAATGAATATGTATAAATATTGTATATGTATGTATTCTGGAGACTTTTAGAAAGGCAAGTATTAGAACAGATTAAAGAGAAACACTGTAGTAGAACAAAGAGGATTTTTTTTTCTGGACTTGTTCATTATGTCAAACAGAGACCTATTCATTTTTTTCCATATAATGTGAAAAAACACCTTATTTGAATCACCCTTTGATACATGGGACTCATTCATATCATTCATTTTCTGGTTAACAATATTAGCAGTTTGTTTATTCTGGGGCTTCAGTTTTATTTTTCCTCTTATCCAGATAGAGTCGGTCTTTTTCTCCTTTTAACATGCCTGAAATAGTAAAAATGAAATATTTTAATACATACAGTACTTAAAATTTTTTCCAGAATGTCTTTATGTGCGCACACACGCGCTTTCTCTCACACACACTCACAGAAATTCTCTTCCATTCTCTTCCATTTTACAGAAAAGAGAGCATAGTATACAGATGTTTTTTATTTCACAGTATATCTTAAAGATCTTTTCATAATAATAGCACATTGAGAACTTTCTTATTTATTTTCTGCAGGATACTTTCTCCAAAGTGAAATTACTGGATCAAAAGGTATATCCACTTGAAATTTGATTACCTATACTGGTAAGCATAAAAAAAAAGAGATAAGGGAATATAAACAGGAAAAAGGAAACTATAGCTTTTTGGACTTTGTTATAGATAAAAAACGTGGAGGATCAGAAATTTTGAGTAATTGCCCATGGTCATGCTACCAGTGTAGGGTCAGGATGCTAATCCAGGTATTTCTGATTTTGAATAAGCTCCTGTTCTTTTTGTTATATCCATCTATATTGCATTTGATGAACAAAAGGGAAGAGAAGGCATGCCAACTTCTTTATGGAGAGAAATAATAGAATTTCAAACTTTATGTTCTGTATTAGTACTTTAGGAAGCTTTGTGTTTTTCTAATAATGAATGATGTTAAGCATTTTTCATGTGCTTATTGGCCATTTATATATCTTTGGAGAAATGTTTATCCAGTTCTTTGGCCATTTTTAAATTGGGTTTATCTTTTTATTCTTGTGTTGTAGGAATTTTTTATATATTCTGAATATTAAGCCCTTATCAGATATATGGTTTACAAATACTTTCACCCATTTGATAGGTTGTCTTACTTTCTTGGTAATGTCTCAGTGCACAAAAGTTTTAAATTTTGATAAAGTCCAATTTATCTGTTTTTTCTTTGATTGCTCATACTTTGGTGTCATATCCAAGAATCCATTGCCATGATCACGGCAACCCAAAATCGTGAAGATTTACCCCTGTGTTTTTTGTGGAAGAGGTTTGTGATTTTAGCTCATATTTAGATAGCTTTATTCAGTTTGAATTTACTTTTGTATATGGTGTATTCCTTCCTTTGTATGTGGAATTGCAGTAATCCCAGAATTATTTGAAAAACTATTTTTTCTTCATTGAGTGGACTTGGCACTTCGCTTAAAGTCAGTTGGCCACAGATGTATGGTTTAATGTCTGTACTTTCAGTACTATTCCATTGGTGTGTATGTCTATCCTTATGTGTCATGGTGTTTAAAATATACATTTCTCATGTTTATTTACTTTAAAAACTCTTTAGGCACTTTATGTGCTATTTTTACTCTTTGTTCTTAATAAAACCAAAATTATAAGTTACTTTAAGCATTTAACATACTACACTTAGTAAATTCTAAAGAAACAAATTTAGTATGTGACGGGTGCTCTCTACGGTTTCTGTGGAAAGCATGAGGATGCACAAGACTTGGTTCTGTTTTCCGACAAATTATAATTCACTAACTTTAAAAAGTGCTATTGTTTTGCTATGCCATTCTAATTTTTGTGTGAGATGCCTATCCTTGTTGCAGCAAAATTGGAATGTTTAGCTGTTATAGTATCACTGCTTTTTGCTTTCATATGGTTTGCATTTTTACTCTTAGTAAGCACCCAATTTTACCACTCTTCTTGTCTTTATATAATTTGCTGCTGTTATATTCTGCAACTAGTTTCCTAGAGAATGGGTTTCCTCTGTTTTAGTTTTTATAAAAGACCAAGCTATTGTAACACCGAGGTTGCATATGCTGCAAAACATAGTATATCATTGAATCTTCCTTTGGCAAATTTATATTCTGCTGCGGAGTCTTGTTCACTGTGTGTTGTGCGTATAATATGATGGGCAATCGTAATGTGAACTTTCAAGGTGATTTTTTTTGTAGTTGATAGCAATGTTCTAAAGAAATGTGCTCTTCTCATAAGAACTTAATTATGTTCATCCTTAGTTAATCTTGCCCAGAACATCACTGTGTGACAGAAATATAATTTGAGCCACATATGTAATTAAAAAATTTCCAGTAGCCTTATTAAAAAAGCAAAAAATGGCTAAATTAGTTTGAATATTTTTTACCAATATTCAAAATACATCATTCTAACTGATAAACAATATAAGAATATTGAGATATTTTACATTTCTTTTTTTGTACCAATTCTTCAAAACCTGGTAGATACTTTACATCTCAATTTGGTCACTAAATTTTCATCAGAAATACTTGATCCTCATTTAGATTTCATAATTTATGGTTGAAAACATAGATTCACGTACCTAAGTTGTTTCTAACATACTTAGGATTTTCAGTATTTGAATTAAATACCAAAAAATAATTTTCTTTTAATATTTGCACTCAAATTGATAAAACTGGTCCATGTTTTTTTTAGTAGAATTTACTAGACTCTGAAGTAAAAGCTTATCAGTTTCAAAATTGCGCTACTCAAACAAATTCACTAACTCTTGTGTCAACTCAGTATTATTAACAACAAATTCCAGAGGATATTGCTTAAGTTGAAAAGCAACTCTAAATTTTATCAACTATTTCTTGTCATTTTTGCAGCCAATTTGCATAACACTGTCCATTATAATTAAATTCTTCTGTGTGTTGCTTTATGTTAGGGAAAGGTATAAAATTTTTGTTACTGATTTATATTATGAAATCTTTTATTTTCAACATAAATTTCCATAACTGTGTTGCTAGGTCATAAATAAACTTTTCCTTTCTTAGATGCTTCAGATTAAGCTTGTTTACATGTAGTGAGATACCAGTGAGAAATGTAAAGAATACTGCCTTTTCTGTCTTTGATTACTGAATATTGAAAAGAAACCCTTGCTTGAATCAGAGTTAACAGTACAGTAAATCTTTGTGAAATTCTTGCACTATTTAACCAATGAGCAAAAACACAAAATTATGAAATGTATTGTCTTCTCTTTTTTTCCAACAGTTTCATGAAATGCCTAGGATTCGTAAAATTTGCTGTACATGCTTGACAATTTAAACAACTTAATCCATGATGTTTTGTTGTTGTGTTTTGAAAGGGAGACCCTTTTTTCTTTTTTAAATATATCTTTATTGATTTCAGAGAGAGAAAGGGAGAGGGAGAGGGAGAGAGAGAGATAGAAACATCAATAATGAGACAATTGTCATTGATCTGCTGCTTCCTGCACTCCCCAGACTGGGGATGGAGCCTGCGACCTCAGTGATGTGCCCTGACCTGAATCGAACCTCATTCTCCTGAATCCTAGGTCGGTGCTCAACCACTGAGCCACACCCGGCTGGGCCTTGATGTTTTTCATAGTTTGCTTTAGAATTTTGACCACAAACCTTTTTAATGTGTGTTACAGAGTGGAACAAAACAGTAAGAGAAACATCACTTCTTTCTTTAAAACTCCAATATGTGTGGATTTTTTACCTAACACAGCTGGATCTCTCTGTTGTGATAAAAAAAAAAAAAAGAATTTTAAATATGTATAGCTGAAATTCTTTGACAGGTGTAAAAGATGAAAACATATCTATGTCATCATTTTGATCTTTAAGCTACATATCGACATTTCTTCTTAAATTTGGAAGTTTTTGTCAAACAAAATGTTCCTAAATTTTTAATTTGGGAGCGTCTCTTGAATCACATGGCTATTTAAAGCTAAAAGAAAGTAGTAATTTCTCAAATTTTTAATCTCTTGATTTTTGATACTGTTAGTGTTCATATGATGGGCAGTTGTTTGGTGGCTTAACTAAAGGTCGTCTACTTTTTGCAAAATAGCCTTATAAAATTCACTGTGTTTGCCAAAAATGTCTGTAAATATTGTCTACATTTTTATTTGAAAAAAATTTTTACGTAAGAAAGAGCTTTTTAATTTTGCTCTGCCACAGCTAATTGTAATTGCCGTTAATAGTAAAATTTGTGGAATACCTTCTTCCAGGTTCACTTCACTGTTCCAGTGGTAGTACTACTAGTTTCTCTATCTCCACTTGATGCTGCATAGATAGAATACCTTCATTTTAATTTTTAAAATTTGTCTACCACCCTCTTTGTCCATTTATTTTTATAGTTAAAGGAAGTAACTTAATTATATTCAAAATAATAAAATATAAAAAGCAAGTGAAAATTATAATGAAAAACTAGTTACCAGTTTTGATTTACATAGACATCAGTGCAACTTATTTGCAAAAAAAAAATTTAAGTAAACATTGCACCATTATTACATTGTTGTGTAGAAAAAAAAAGCATTTCAGCTGAATAGTTAATTGGTAGTGACTAGATCAGTTTTATTTCTATGTGTAATACTAGAAATGATTCACTGTAATACTACATGCACAGTGTAGTATGCAGTGCAGTAGTTACAGTGAAATGTAGTATTACCAGTAAGTAAAATTATCTTTAGTAGAAGGACATTTTACACTGTTTCAGTTTTTATGTTTAGATAAAATTAATTATAATTAAATAAAAATTCAATTTTCTATTAACACTAGCCACATTTAAAGGGTTCACTAGTCACATGCAGCTACTGGTGTGAATGTATTGGAAATTAAACCTTTGAT
This sequence comes from Miniopterus schreibersii, assembly GCF_964146895.1. Classification (NCBI taxonomy): domain Eukaryota; kingdom Metazoa; phylum Chordata; class Mammalia; order Chiroptera; family Miniopteridae; genus Miniopterus; species Miniopterus schreibersii. The sequence continues at coordinate 46,322,320 of NC_138105.1, read as the reverse complement.
TGTTAGTTACGTACTGTACTTCCAGGTCTGGAAATTAAAAGTTTGAGAGTTAGTTATATACTTTCTTAAAGTATTTTGATGACTTGATACTAGGGATTAGAGTCTTTTTTCGATAATGCTGATGCCATAGGCAGAGTACTAAGAAGACTTCTGAATCAAGAACTCTGGAAAGAGCTACTTAGAATGACATGCATTTCCTTTGTGGTGTGCCTCATAATCCTGAAGCATTAAAAAGAAACATTTCAAACATTGTTTATGGGTAGAGTGGTATTTAGTAATAAAAACACATTTGGACACACGTTTTATTTGAATACATGGTTTGATCTCCTGTTATTAGAATACTTGGAGGCTGGAAAAATGTCTATATTTTAAAAACTTTTTATCATTTTGGTGAAAGACCAAAAATAAAGGGGTGGGGAGTAATTTTGCTTAAATTTTCTCGCAAATAAAATTAAGAATTTTATCTATAGAGATCTATAGAGATCTCATCAGGTTTACAATAGATCTTTAGATTTGGAAACTGTATTTCAGTTGACATGAATTGTGGAAAGATTGTTAATATGCTCAAATATTTAATATTCTGAGTTTGGATAAATATGAAAATGTTTTATTAAGTATACTTCAACTCCATTTTAGTTTTTAAGTTTAAGAGGGTCCATATCTCAACTATTTATAACACCAAACTTTTATTTACAGGATTGGGCAAAAGTAGATAAATACAGTTACTCATATGGAAAAATGTGTAATACAAGAATAAATAATACAAGAATAAACTCTGTGTTTTTTGTACTCACAAATGTAAAACTACTTTTGCCAACCCCTGTATTTGCTGTTGTCCTTTGAGCAAGCCAAGCAATAAGTTCTCTATGTTTCTGATTTCCACAAAATAAATGAATGCCCTTGCCAGGTTTTGTTCCATCCCCAGTCATGATCTGTGACTACAGGGAGATGTCTGAAGACCTGTTTTAAAAATTAGAAGAGTAAGTCCATGAATAAAGAAGGAAGTAAAACTTGTTTTGAGAAAATGTGTCCACTACATTGTTTTCAAAATGCATTCTGTAGAAGTAGTCACTAGAGATGGTCCTTGATGAAGGGGTTCTGTGATTAAATAAATTTGAAGGAACGCTATGCTGTAATAATGGCCTATTAAAGATTCACCGTGCACAATGATATATTAAAGACAGGCATCTTACAAGAAAGAAATTTGCTAAAACTTGCTTATCCTATATTTCTTAAATGTCTTGGACAGTAGAGTTCCTTTTTTATGAAAATCAGACCTGTCTCTCCTATGAGAAATACTGCCCTCTAGAGGCTTAAATTTAATTGCTCTTGCGTTTGAGTACCATCATGCTGCATCATTTTAGTGTGTAGAAGTTGTGAGAGTTAATATTACATAACATATTAACCAAACAGAAAAATCTTGTATTGTCTAATTTTAAGAAAATTTGGGGAGATGCAAAGCAATGTAATAAATGCCCCTCCTTATGGGACATAGGCCGTATTTATGGCTGCTAATAACCTTTTGAATAAATTTACTTTATATAGGACATTATGGAAACATAGTACAAGTCTGCAAACTCTGTGAAGTCTCTTCCTGGTAGAAACTGTCTTTCCTTGTTTTCTTTGAGGACCTGTAACAATCTTGCTATGGCAGTTACCATTCAAGGGAAGCTAGTTTCCTGATACCCCTTCCCACAATCCTCATTGTTTCCAGATCTGTAAATGGACTCATATTGTAGCATGCTTTACCTTTGCATTGTCAAAGTAGGAAGAAATGCATCATCTATCAACATTAAAAGATTTTTGCTAACATCTTAGCAAAAACTTTAGGAATATGTGGAGAAATGGGTTCTGATGAGGAGAGGGAAACATGCTTTTTGCATTTGGTTTAGTATATTGGCACAGTGCAGTTCCTGGAGATTCTGGATTCAGTATTCTTTCTCAGGCAGCTAGGAGAAGTTGTATTGTTTGCTCCTTTGATGGGTTTCAGCATGAATCTGGACTAAATGAAGCTGGATGCCTACAAACTCGTGGTATAGTTAGTGCAAGAAGTCAAAAGACTAAGGGAAATGGGACTGATGGGATGGATTTTTCATTGAGACCATTCCCACTTCCCCTATTTCCTGTCTACCATTATCCACAAAGAGGTCTAGAACATACTTCACTCACCAAGGTAATGAGAAGTACTTTGATAACAGTTCCAACATCTATGGAAAGCAGTGCACAGTAGTCCCCCTTTATTCCTGGTTTTACTTTTTTGCAGTTTCAGTTATCCACACTCAACTGAGATTTGAAAATATAAATCAAAAATTCTGGAAATAAAAAATTCAGAAATTTTAAATTGTGCACCATTTTGAGTAGCATGATGAAATCATGGGTTATCCTGCTCTGTCCACTGGGGGCGTGAATCATCCCTTTGTCCAGCATATCCATGTTGTATACACTACCCTTCTGTTAGGCACTTAGTAGGATTAAGTTATCCAGTCGACTGTTGTGGTATCACAGTGCTTGTCTTCCAGTAACTCATTTTACTTAATAATGGCCCCAAAGCCCAAGAGTAGTAATGCTGGCAATTTGGTTATGCCAAGAGAAGCTGTAAAGTGCTTCCTTAAGTGAAAAGGTGAAAGTTCCTGACTAAAGGAAAGGAAAACAAATTGTATGCTGAAGTTGCTAAAGTCTATGGTTAGAAAGAATTTTCTGTCTGTGAAATGACAAAGAAGATAAAAGAAATTCTTGCTAGTTTTGCTGTTGTACCTCAAACTCTAAAAGTTACGGCTACAGTGGCTGATAAGTACTTTATAAATTAGGCACAGTATGAGATTAACGACAATAACTAATAATAAAATAAAACAATTATAAAAATATACTGTAATAAAAGTTATGTGAGTGTGTCCTCCCCTGTGAACCACATCTTAATTCCACAACCCCTTCCCCTTCTGAATCACTCTCCTGAATCCCTCCTCACTTTTAAACATTCTTCAAATATCATTCTAAAGGTCATTTCCTTGAAAGAAAGCCTTTTCTGACTCAAAACACTCACTAGGTTAAATGCCTCTCTTATGTGCATTCATGGTTTTTATCACATTTGTGATTTATTTGTTTGATTATTTCATATCAGTCTTTCCAGTAGACTGAGTTTTCAGAGGGCAAGGTGTGTGACCTGCTGTGTGATTGATCAAGTGACTTAGCTGCTTTGTGGATATGAAATTATTGAAAATGGAAGCTTTTGGACATTCAGGTACTTCAGGAGTGACTTTTCTTAAAAAACAAACAAAAAACAAAAACAGACCTGAACACCACATACCTTTTCTTATAAGTTTTTCATGAGTTACCATTGCATGGAATAAAGTCCAAATTCTAGAGCAATGCAAATGTGGCTTTTCAAGAACCCACATTTTCTATTGATTACTTACATGCATGATACATTCCAGCCTTACTAAATTAATTTAAAAAATTTTGAATTTACCATGGTGTTTTATGTATCTTGTTTTGTCTATAAGCTATTCTCTAAGCCTAAAATATACTTTCCTTTATTTAGCTTCAAAAAAAATCTCCTCATTGAAGATTTTTAATCTTGTCTCAGTTCAATTAATTATATCCTCATGCCGACTATTATATTAATTAGTTAACACTATTAAAAGCTACCTTATAGTCATTTTTTTAAGATGCCCATCTTTTTTCTTAAATTGAGTTGGTTGAGGGCAAGGACTATGTATTAATCTTCACAGTATCTTCCATGACTTGCTTACTGTAGTTGATCGATTAATGCTGATTGGGTAAATGAACATTTTTGATTTTCATTTTGAGAATATTATAGGGGTTGCTCCTTTAGTAGTTTATTTGAAGATGGCCCAGATTTCTAGATAGATTGGCTCTATGGAAAAACAGAAGAGAATAATAAAGTAAAATATAAGTAGTTTTATCTAGAAACAGTTTTCTGAAGTTGGAACTAATGTGTTAGGTTATTAAATTACCTAGAGTGGAAGGTCAAATTTCTAGAATGATTCTGTTTTAGTTGTTAAAGTAAATGGCACGTAAGAGAACTTTTAAGTTCATATGGCAAAAACAAGGAAAAATTTCAAAGTTAGAGTCTCTGAGGTTTCTGATGTTTCATAGACTAACAAAAGGTTGCTTTATTAGCAGTATTAATGAACGAATCGCTTTATTGGCTTAGACATACTGGTAGCTTTGTGGGTCTAAAGAGCTAAGAGTTCTTATTTCAATTCATGATTATGTTAGAGTAGTGAAGTGAAAGCCGTTGACCTTCTCTTAAGCAGAAAATAGAAAGTTTTTACAAATAGATTAAAGCATTAAAGGGAATGTGATAAAGAACTAACTTATTATCAAATCACTTAAAATCTGAGTTTTTAAAAAATATTTTTGTGTACCAATTTTACATCAGTAGTAGGTTTTCAAAATAGACTTATTAATTGGAATTAAAATAATAACTTTAATAGGATGGTTTTGTAGAGTTAGGTCTAAATGATTGAAAAACCTGAATTATTAGAATGGATGAACTTTTAATTCTCCAAATGGTGATATATTAAGAACAATATGAGATACAGGAAATATTAAACTTTAGGGAAGGTGTAATGCCACGCACTCGTATGGCATACCTTCCAAGTTATTTTTTTACTTAAGTAAATGAAATGCATTTTGCTTATCAGAATCATTTTGGAAGTGTTGATTAGCTTCTGCTCATTTACATTAGAGATTAAAGTAGATGAGGTTACTGGCAGTCTGCTTCTAAATTAAAGTTCTTCAAAGCAATAGTTTTAAACACCAGGAATTAAGGTTTATATAGCAGCAATTCACTTTAAAAATTAAATTCTAAATGATGGAATATTTAAAAATATAAAAAATACAAAGAATATAAGATGCTCATGTATCCATACTGTCAAAATGAGCAATTATTAACATTTTGCTATACTTGTTTCAGAACTTTTAAACTAAATTAAAAATATACTTTAATATTACTAATCTAATTCTTTTGCCTCCTGAGAGGTAGGAGGTATCCTTTACGTTTTTATATTTTTATGCACACATTTGTAAAAAGAGTAAATAATATTGATTTGGTTTTAAAATGTAAATAAATAGTATTATATTGTTTACATACCTTTGTAACTTGCTTTTGTCACTCAGAGTTCATTTCAAGATTTATCTATATTGATATATGTTTGTACTTAAAATTTTGGTTATTTTAATCTCTGTATTACTAATTGGTTCAGTTATTTGTGATGTTAAGTTGGATTTTTTGGTTTAGCTGGTGCTGCCAAATTTCTTCATTGTAAGGTATCTTTTTCCCTTTGGTAATTAATCCATGCCTTGAGGCTGAATAAATAGTTTCTCAACAGCGTTTCACTCAGTGATTTTAACACTTATTGTTGATTTTTGCCTGAATCATTGGTTACACTGATGCTTGCAAAGTGATGATTTTATAGTTCTAATACTTTTCACACATATTAGCTGGCATTCTTCTGTAAGGAAGAGCTTCGTCTCCCTTCCTTTTTTCATTATCATTGTGGGCCGACGGATTCTTCTACTATTCAGTGGGCTAAGATCCATTATTGTTATATTTCTTTTGAAGGCTCAAATTATTAAAATTTAGCCAGTAGGAACTCTTTCAATCTGGTTTTTATGTATCTTTGATATATATCCCATAATTTTTAGAGCACTTACTTGCTTTTGGCACAGATGTTCTATTCTTACGGTGTGCTTCGCCTACCCTGCACCAGGAAACGGCCATTTCTCTGTATTGGATGTGTTCTGTATTACTGTATGTTGTTGCCTCTGTAGGGGTTCTTTACCTTGGATAGAGCAAGGAAATCTACTTAAAAACCCCCAGTATCTGTAATTCCAGTCCAGTACCGCAGGTCTTTTCAGTGTTCTTCTCTCCTCCCGTTGTATGTTTGGATCTCTGTTCTTCCACAGTGAGGATCCTGGTTAAGAATAACTTCAATATATGTTTATTCATTTGCTTTGTCCTACAATATACATGACATAATATTGGAATTGCCACACTAATACCACTGCAAATAATAAGCACAATAAGTAACGAAAGTTTAAGATTTCTGAGTAGTTTTTTCACGTAATATATCTCAGTGAAGGTATGTAGTAAGAGTACTATGCTCATAAGTTATTTTAATTATATTTTTTTATGTCACCACTTTGATAAACACTTAGGTTCACTTGATTTTGTTTGTATTTTAACTGCCCCCATTATTGATTTAGTTTTATTTCTTTTTTAGTATTGTAAAACAGTAAAATGGTTAAAAGTCAAAACTATATGAAAAGGCATTCTCAAAAGTCTTACTCCCTTCTTTTCTATTTGTAATGTAGGCATTTAATGCTATAAAATTTCCCTCTAAACACTACTTTGCATCCTACTAATTTTGATATATTGTATTTATTTTTAGTTCAAAATATTTTCTTATTTCTTTTGAGCCTTCTTTGATCCATAGGGTATTTAGATATATTGTTGAATTTCTATATTTGGGATTTTGGGGTATCTTTCTGTTACTCATTTCTAGCTTAGTTCTATTATGTAATATATTTTATATTATGTTATTTTAATTCTTTTAAATTTGTTAAGGTTTGTTTTATTTTGGTGAATGTTTCATGTACACTTGAAACATATGGTTGGTTGGAATAATGTGTTTTTGAATGAAAAGGGAAAATGTTTTAACCTTCTTGTAAGATTAAACCTTAAGTCCTAATTACTTTGTATTCAGTGGGGTAATAGAAAAGGAGATTGGGATTCTGAACACTTTGTTCTAGATAGGCCTGCCTTTACTATCTATATTTTTTCAAATCTTTTGGGCTTTTGTTTTCCCCATTTGTTAAATAGTATTGATGGATTTGATTTTGTGGAAGCGTTCTTTTCTTTAGACTAGAATGCGTTAGATTTTATAGCATAGGTTTAAGAGTTAATATGTTTACTTTTCTCTGTTATTGTAACATTATTTCCCCCCCCCCTTTTTTAAAAAACCCCACAAAACTCAGTTTGAATAGTATCAGGAATTATGTGATATCTTAGGACTCCATAAAGTTCCAATTTATTGCAGAATCTGCCAGTTGCAGATATCAAGGTAGGTAGCAGTTTACGTTTCTAGATAAAGTTTATTTTTTGGAAGGGGATTAGTATTCTCACAGTGGTTGTATGTCACTAACAAAATGATAATTGGGGCTTGTATTGACTTAAGGAGTGTGAAGATGGCAGTGAAAGATATATAAGGCCTAGGCATCATAAGAAGTATGTTGTAAAATTGGCAAATGACAAGAACTGTGAGAAATTTAGAAATACTTTTAAGATTTGTGGAAATGTTGAAGAAAACGGTGAGGGTATAACTTGATGAAGATGTAATTGTGTAGTGAAAAGGATTGTAAAAGTACATGAAGTTGTACTGAAACTTACATTTGCAGTCTTTTGACAACTGGGACAATCAGGTGTTTGAAAAGTACCATGAATTTATTTTTCATATTTGTTGGTAGTGTCTATGAGAATGTCATCAGAACATTGAGGGATTCCTTTCAAACTGTTGGAGGTATTGTGTAAGCATTCCTTTGCAGTGTTGTAGCAATCAGGCAAGATGCTTGAAAGTATAAAAACCGAGTGCTGTGCCTTCTTTGTTAAGGAAATAGAAATGCAATATGAGATTTTTAGAGTAAAAATTTACATCTTCTAAAAATTATTATGGTGCGAGGTTCTTTGAAGACATTTGAAAGATACAATAGGATTCAGTTATGTAGAAGGTGGAGATAACCTCTTGCTTTGCACTGGGTTGGTTTGTGAAATACTGTAATTTGGCTAAGTGAATGGGTCATGAGTAATTTGAGAAATTATTTCTAATGCTTAGTTCCAGGTAATTCAAAATCTGATATCTATGCAACTACTTAAAACTTTTGACTGAGGCCCTGATTTTTTATATTCTTCACCAGTCTAGTTTTAACTTTTTTTTTTTACCTCCAAAATTGAAATAGAAAACAACAAAATAACAGTATCCTAGGAAAGTATATTTATTATCAGCACTATTTTAAGATGCTAGATTTTGAAATGCCAGTATTTATATGGTTATAATTTATGAACAATCTTCATTACATTCAGTACTTGAATGAATAGTGTGCGGTCACTAAATTTACTGTGCATCTTTTGTTTTGGGGGTAGGGTAGACTGTTCTTCCTTTTCTTCCTCTCTGGGATCTTTAGTATTACTAGAAATCATAAAGTTAGGTAACTGTCCTAATAAACCCATGTCTAGTTCTGTAGACTATAGATTTGGGATGGGATCTGCTGGCTCTCAGCTTCATAGTGGACCCTAGACTAGATCCTGGTCCTTCTTCTAGTATTTGTCTGTCTTGTCTTGCTGAAGTGTTTGAACTCTGAGGAGGTCTCCCTTAGGTTTACTAAAGTTGATCTTTCTCTTTTAGGAAGATAAGACAAACTTCTCTTGATGGGTGGGTTGGGGGGGTGTCCCTTTTTTGTTCTGAGGTGCCTCTTAAATTAACAGTTGTGTTTATATAAAAAATTACCCAAAGAGGGAACTGTAAGTTTTAAGCATTCTTGGTGAAAATACACCATTTAGAAAGATAAGTGCCAAAAAAAAAAAAAGAAAAGTGCCAGAATTAGGAGAAGCAGGTGTCTGGCTTGAGGGCCGGGAGTGGGGTGGAGTGGTTAGACTGATTACAAAAATAAGTTTTGTGAAAGTGTTGCTTGTGAGCCTTATATCTCAGAACTACAACCCAGTAGTTGGCTATCTTCAAGTAGAAACTGGGCGGCCAAGGTTCCTGGCCGATTGAAGGTTTGGACAGACCTGTACCAGGGCAGGATCTTAGAGATAAAACAACTCAAAACTGAGGAAAGTTATTGTGTAAGGTATTGATGAGTTGTCTAAAGTAAAGTTTGTCCAAAGGATGCTCAGCCTCTGGGAATTGTTCTGGGAACTGGCTTTTTGGGGCCTATGCCATCCTGTTCCTCTGACTGAGACTCATACAACAAAAAAGTCCCACAGCTCAAGACAAATAGGTTGTGTAAGTAACAAGACAGGTTTCCATCAGGATAAAAGTTTTCAAATCTGATCAAATAATGATGTTATTTAATTTAGAGAGAGGAAAAAGAAGTTGGTTAGTTTAAAAAAAACATAGTTTTTAGGTACATATAACAGATAAAATAGGATAAAAGGAAATACAGATAGAACTGTTTATATTTTGAATAAAGGTACCATTGTAAATATTAACCTAAAAGTTTTTCAGATATATAAGAATATTTATTGGCAAGGTTTTTCTTCAAAAGGTTATTGGTTTTAAAAAGTCTAAGATTTTCTAAGCAACAGGGCCAAGTAGTTTGCCTTAAAATTTTTATGAATGCCTGACTTGCCATCTGATTGCTTTTGAAATCAATTTCTGAGTTAGTTATCAATACTTTTAATATGTGTATGAAATTACACATTTGTAAACCTAACTTGAGCCTTTGAAGATCAGGTATTAGCAAGATTTCATGTAAAACATTCTCTGCTGTTAAAGAAAATCATAAGAAACCTCTTGCTGGTAAAATTTATATTTATATTGAAACTATTCTTAAAACTTTAATGCAAAATGACCAGACATATTTAATTTACCTTTATACAGTCAGTAGAAATAAATTAAAATATATTATTAGGAAATTTAGATTTTCAAATTAGTGAGCTTTGTATCATTAGGATGATAACCTGAAGTTATTTCACTGAGAAGTACTTTTTTATCTGGATTGACTCCATAAAAGAAGTCATAGACATGAGTCTATAGGAGCTGAGCAGGGCTTTTGAGGACAGGACATTGTAGACATCACTCATTCATAGGGTTGCCAGGAGTTGGAACTGAGTCAGTGGCACATAACATAATTTTTCATCTATTCTATTAAAACTTTTTTTAATAAAATTTTAGAGTAATTGAAGTAAAATTTACTTACAAAAACTGATTGATAAACTTTTCTATATTGATGAACTTTTACACATTGAAGGTACATTTAACTATAGCCTAGATCAACATATCAACTCCTCCGAGGCCTCCCTGTGTCCTGTGCTAGTCAAATAATCCCTTCATCCCAAAGGTAACTGCTGTTCTGACTTTGTGATCAGACATTAGTTTGGCTTGTTTTTGAATTTAATTAAAAAAAAAAAAAAATTCACGTCATCCCCCCCGGCTTCTTTCACACAGTACTGTGTTTGTGAGATGTGTCCTATTTTGTGTGTCACATCAGTTTTCTCATTTTCACTGAGATTTAGGAAGCCATTGTATGAATATACTAGCTTATTTCTCCCTTCTACTGCTGATGGACATTTAGGTTCTGTTCGGTTCTGGGCTCTTTACGTACTGCTGCTATGATAAATCTTGTACATACCATTTTGTGCACATGTGTGTACATAACTATTGATTGCATACACAGGGGTAGTAGTACTTAGTCATAGGCTATATGTATTTTCACCTTTAGTAGATACTTCCAAATAGTTGTCTATAATGGTTATACCAATTTACATTTCTACTGCAGTGTATGATTATGCCAGTTACTGCACATTCTTACTTACACTTGATATTATCTGTTTTTGTTTTTTTTCCAGTAAAAAGTTGCCATTTTGGTGGGTAATAGTACCTAATTATGCTTTTATCTGTATTTTCCTTATGATTAGAGGCATTGAGCACCTTGTCAATATGTTTTGAAATTATCTTTTGTGAATTTTTGTTTGGTCTTTGGTCTATCTTAAAAATTAGGTTGTCTTTTTCCTAGTAATATAAGGTTTTTAAAAAATATTTTGCATATGAATTCTTTGTTGGACATGTGCATTGATATTTTTTTCTATTCTGTAGTTTTAATTTTTACTTTTTACAGAACAACTTTTTATGCTAATAAAGTCCAGTTTTTTTCTTTTGATATTTCTGTCTTTAAAAACCTGTGCCTACCTCAAAATTTTGATGATACTTTCCTCTCATCTTATAGAAACTTTGTCTTAAACTTTATTGTTTTAAACTATTGTTTAGGTCTCTAATATACTTTTTCTTCCCCCCTTTTCCATGGCTTGTGGATATAGATGTAATTCATTTGATTGGTTTTGATTTTAGCAGTAGTAGTGATAGAAATCTTATTGGTGTGGTTTACTCATTAGAAAATGTTTTTATTTTAATTTTACATATGCCATTGTAATTTTGAGTATGGCAGCATTTTATGCTAGTTAAGATAGGTGATTTTTTTTCTTTTTTAAAAATATATCTTTATTGAGGGCGAGAGCGATAGAAACATCAATGATGAGAGAGTCATTGATTGGCCTCCTCATGAGTCATTGATTGGCCTCCTCATGCACGTCCCCCACTGGGGATCATGCTGGCAGCCGGGCATGTGCCCTGGCCGGAAATCGAACCCTGATCTCCTGGATCATAGATCAGTGCTCAACCACTGAGCCATGCCTGGTCGGGCCAGATAGATGACTTTTTATTCTGAAGATTCTTTAAAAGGAATTTAAAAACATCTGTTTTGTTTTTTTCTGACTTTAAAAAAGGCACTCAGTTTTACTTCTCATTATTTCATGTTCTGTTTTACTTGTTTGTTTTTGAGGAGTCATAGTATAGTGCCTTAAAGACATGGGATTTGCAGTCAAAGGCAGCTGCTATATTTAAGCAGATGACTTAATCTCTATAAGGCTTGGCTTTTTTGTCTATAATATGGCAAGTTAAATGAGTTGATTTAAAAAATGTGTATAAGTATTTTTCCAGTCCTGAGGAACGTGCCTGACAAAGAATAAGATCTCTAAAATATTTAGTGCTTTATTACTGAATTTTTGAACTTTATTTTGAAGGTTGTTTTGACTTGAGACTTGTACTGTGTTTATTATAAAATTATTTATAGCTAACTTTGGTAAATAGTAAAATTAATTTGTCAGTTTATACATTTCTTTTTATTGTGGTTAAAATATTTTAATTTTTTTTTTAGTACTCACATAGGGTGGATTTTAAAATGCTTTCTCATGTTAATTTTTAAATAAAAATAAACACTTTGTAAAATATCTTTCCAAGACATTGGCTCTGCTTTAACTCTGTAGATGTTAGTTAGATTGTGTGGGTACCACTTCAAAGGTGGTAACTAATACTGGAATGTAGACTATAACATTGTATATTGATAGCCAAGAATTCAGCATATGAATGCTTCTCTAAGACATGCATGCTGTTATCTTGGTTTGTAATTTTTAAAATCTGGTTTATTATAGCAATCACTGTTTTGGTAATCTAGTAAATTCTACTAACATCTTAATAGTTTGTTAGTTTTTTTATATTATACTATTAAATCTCAATTATTTACAAGATTAGAAAAACATTTTATATTTATCATGGGTCAAAGTTTCAGCATGTGATTTGGGTTTTAAAGTGTTGTGAAAAAGACTTTGCTCTCATAAATGGGATTCTTGGCTAGATTTTACAGAGTAGGGTTAACTTTTGAAGTTGAAAAATTGTTTCTTCTTATTTTTTATTTAGGGAGTTTCAACCATCAGCGGGATTTTTACAAGGCTATTTAAATATTTGGTAAGTACATACTTTTCATATTAAATAGTTTGCATGTTACTTAAGTTTACATGTATGTAACATTAATGACACTTTCAATAGCCACTGTAAATGATAATTATAATTTATATTTTTAAAATTTTTACCTGGCACTGGGAATTTCTTCTCTTTATATTTATTCTGCTCTCCTTCTGATTCTTTCTACACATGGTATTCAGAAAATTCTTTTAGTGTGCAGCCTATGTATTTAAAAGAGTTCAGAGAAAGAAATAGTCTTATTAGCAGAAATGCTAATACTTTGTGAATGAAACAGGATTTTTCCTGCCTAAGATTTTTGTAGCAGTTTTCTGTTAGCTGTTGATACTAGTATACATTTCTTCTATAGCTCTGCAGTACTTCAGTCCTCCTTACATTAGGTTCTGTTCACCACAATAAGCCAGTATGAAGACCAGTACTCTTGTCAAGCCCTATGCTGTTTCCTATCTGGACTAGTCCAGTTTCTTTGTGATAACATTATAATATGATAAATTTGATAGGTGTCTGTAGTTAAGAATATCAAAAGCTTATGATTTTACTAGATAAGGTTTTTACTTTTTTATTTTTGAGTAAAAGTAGGAGAGTTGATCTCAATGTGTTCTGCTTCAACTATATAGTATTTATGTAGATACAACAATGCCTTGGTTAATCATGATAGATGTTAAAATTATTAAATATACTCCAACAGTGGGGGAGGGGTGCAAGTATTGAGGCATTGGTTAATCAAATGTTATAATAAAGTTTTTTGATTGTTTTAATGTCAATAAAATATTTTAAAAGATGACTACACCTGTTTGATTAGCTGAAGGAAATTTCCTAGCTACATGAAAAAATATTTAAAAATAAACATTGATTTCTTTTATTATACTTTTTAATGTGTTTGAAACAATAAATATTCAACCAAATGATGTTTCTAAAGTTCTGTAATAATCATAGTTGATGCTTAAATATTCAACAGTTATATTACTCTGCTTACTGTATATTTATAATAAATGTAACAAGTTTAGGAGCAAATGATGTTACAAGAATTTTTTAAACAAATTTTTACTACTTTAAAATTTGGTAACTGATATCTGGAGATGTGTATTAAGTAAAAAAGAGTAACTTAATGACATTTCCCTCCTCAGTCGATACATATATTCGAATTAGTCTGAGGGAAGAAACCACCTTTGCATTGTATATGTTTGTGACATATATTTCCCTTTTGCAGATTTATTCATTTATGTTTAGTGACTGCTGCCCTGAAATAAGCTCACATACCAGAAAAGTCATCCCTAAGTGTACAGTTCAATGATTTTTAGTGTATTCAGTGTTGTATAATAATCATTACAATCTAATTTTAAGATACTTTTATAATCCCCCAACCCCTTTATCTTTTAGCAATAACTATTTTCCGTAAACCCTCTTCCCCTATTGCCCTAGACAATGTACTCTCAGTTTTTATGGGTTTGTCTATTCTGGGCATTTCATATTAATTGGAATCATACAATATTTGTTCTTTTGTATTGATTTTTTTCGTTTAGCAAAGTATTTTCAAGATTTATTCATGTTTTAGCATGTATCATTCATTTTTATGGCCAAAAACTATTCCATTGTATATTACATTTTGACTATCCATTCATCAGTTGATGGCTTGTATCTACTTTTTGTCTATTTAGGAATGCTGCTGCAGTGAGCATTTTTGTATAAGTTTTTGTGTTGGCATACGTTTTCATTCTTTTAGGTGTGTACTTATAGGAGTGGAATTGCAGGGTAATATAGTAACTGTGTTTAGCTCTGTGGAACTGTTAAAAATGGCTGCAATATTTTCCCGTCCTACCGACAGTGTATGAGGATTGCAGTTACTTCACACCCTCACAGGGACTTGTTCTTGTCAGTCGTCTTTGGATTTTCACCATCCTAATAGATGTGAAGTGGTATTTCATTGTGGTTTTGATTTTCATTTCCATAATAACTAATCATTAGCATTATTTCATGTGTTTATTGACCATTTACGTAAGTTCTTAGGAGAATTGTCTGTTCAGATCTTTTGCCCATTTTTTAATTTGGTTGTCTTTTTATTGTTGAATTGTAATCATTCTTTATATATTCTGGAAACTAGTCCCTTATGAAATACATAATTTGTAAACACTTTCTCCCCTTTTGTGGATTGTCTTTTCACTTTCTGGTATATTTTGAAGCACAAAAGTTTTTTTTCTTTTGTTGCTGTGCTTCTGGTGTCATATTGAAAATTTATGTTTAAATAAATATTTGTTGATAGTTTAGGTCTGTGACAAGGTTTAATTATCACAGGACTATAAAGCATTGGCATTTCCTGTGTTTGACAGCCAAAGCCCAAAGGAAGCAATTATTCTTGTATTTGTACTTCGATTCCTCAGCTAATTGTTTTAAGCAAAATGTTATGTTTTGATCCCCTGTGTTACCATGAAAATGTTAGCTGTATATGGCATATTTATTTAGTCTTGTGAATTCTTATTTTTTTGGACTGGAGAAGAATTTAATACTTTATCGTGGCACTTACTGTATATTAGCTTTTTAGGCTAAGCATAGTAACAGTTCTTTTAACTCTTTCCTATAAAGAGACAATAGATTTTGAGAATCTTAATGATTTTAATCTTGTATAGGTTATTTGTAGGCAATAAAATTTCAATGTTTTTAATAAGCCTATTTTCCTCTGCTTTATTTAGTATATGTCTTTTAAATTTTTATGGGACCATTTTAGTTTATCATAATGTGGCTTTTTTTAATCAATTGAAGGTGTATTTCAGGATATATTGGTCTATAATGTTGTCTAATTTAGTTTTTTAGATAAATGGCATTTAACAGTAGCATGTGACCACTCTTAGTAGCATTGGCTTTCTGTGTAAGGGCAGAAGGGTTGTAATATAGTGTAGTAAATGTATTTTTATTAGGAAAATTTACTTTTGTGTCTTTCTTTTGTATTGTTTAACAGTATTCTGTGTTAACTTATAATAACCAAAATCTATTTTAATGAAATTTTACAGAGCTAAGATTATTGCTGTTCTTCTTGTTAGTTGATTTTAAATCATGGTGTCCATTGGTTAACAGTCACTTAAGTGCCCCTTTTATAGGCAACTTTGCTCTTCATGTTGATGTTCTTGTAATTTATATTATACTCTCCATGGACATTTTGTAATAGAAAAGGAAATGAAAATTGATGTTATGCCATTCATTATGGTGTTAAATTTCCATTGTGATAAAAAATAAGTAAAAGATTTAGTTGAGCGAGTTATGTCCTTGTCTGGTGTGTGTCAGATGTGGAAGTTACCAGGATCTTGGTGACCTATTTAAGGCTGAATTAAGGCAAAAGGGCGTTTGTGCATTCTTTCCCTTTTCCCTTCTCTTGTTCTCTATGCTTATTAACATAATTACTGAGTATATATTCATTCTCTTTGAGTATTTATATTTGAAATGGGGGTTTAATATTAGTGGAGGCCCCTTTTTCTGACAAGGTAAGGATTACTCTTCGGTTAAACCACTGATTTCATTAAAGTCAATAAGGACTGCCTTATACTCTAGGTAGCAGCTTCTCAGCACGTGCCCCAGAGTTTGCTACTCTGCTGATCAATTAGAGATGTTGGTCAGGGTTGGTGAGGGTTGTGCGGATAGAAATAGTCTTCCTCAGAAGCATCTTTCAGTATTCACTAATCTTTATTGTAAATGTCGCACTGTGTTTGCACAAATGTCTGAAAACCATTGAAAAGTGGTATTGATGCCCTTTACTCCCAGTATAGTTACTGTAGTAACCACATCATGCAATGAAGTTTTCCTAAAAGCTTTTTTCTTCTGAAATCACTTTTTAAGTGAAAAACTTAATCCAGAATAACCCACATTCAATCTAGTAGCCATTTAATGTTATTCTTGTTCATTCCCAGGATTTCCTTCTCCTGATTGTCACAAATTTCCCAGGCTATTAATCTAAATAATTACAGCTGCCCATTTCTTCTGTGCTGTTCCCTTCCCTGTGCATGGACTAGCTTTGCTAGAGTTGTGTCAGTTCACTCTTTGAGAGGGTCCCAATGCAGATTCACGTTGCCCCCCACGGCTCAGCCTCAGTGCTTCCTGGTGAGCCGCATCTCTTTTTGATCTATTTCATTCTGAATATTAGTTATTTGGAACCTTTTCTCTGTCCTCAAACAATCAGTCCTGTACCTGTTTACCTTTCTCCTTTTTCATTTCATATTCTGTCCTGTCTCTTTCTTTAGTCTATCTTTACTCAAAGAACAGAATGTTTTTATTTCCTTAGAGAGGGAACGTCTGTATTCTTCATCTGACCTTTCTTCCCGTCTCTCGAACTTGGCTATTTTCCGTATATTCCTCCTTATGCTGTGTACTGGGTGGTTTGCCTTATCGCACGTAATCTTGAAAAACACCTTCTACTCTTATCCTCCCCAGCATCACCAAGCTTGTTTGATTTACAGCCTGAGCGTCCAATTTCTTAACTCGTATGTAACCACCTTCTGTCCTTTGACTATTGTTTCTGCTGGAGTTCTGCTTTCTCGAGTGAAAGTAAACCACTTTTCTCACAATACCAGGTAGATAGGCATTGGTTAAGCTGTTGAAATGCTCTGTATCACCCCCAAGATAAGATTGACCCCCAAGTTGCTAAATGTGTGTCTTTTCATTTCTCATCCTACCTTACCCTTTTCAGCACTTGGTATTTTGCTTCTTAACAGCCACTTCTCCCTTGTCTTTTGTGATACTGTACTTCAGTGACTTTCTACCATCTCTCGGACTACACGTTTGCTTTCTTTGTTATTGCTTTTCGTTCACATATCCCTTAAGTGTACACTGGGTTGAAGCTTTGCTCTTTGCCCCTGCTAGTTATATAGTATATTGCTAGGATATGGTCTCTGTTTTCATTATGTGAATTAACACAAATTTTGATGACTCACAGATTCCACATTTTCCTTCATTACTTGTTTTACCTCAGTCATTAAGTTCTCAGCTCCCCCAAATTATTATTTCTTAACCTGAAAAATTTGCTTTGTACAATACTTGATATGTTGTTGGAACTCAGTCAATGCTTGTTGAATAAGTGAATGAATTCATTATCTGAGTTCCCCAGTCTGTTCATTTTGTTCTTTTTCAGATAACGATGTTAACCATTCTCTTAGTCTCATGTCACAAGGCCTGTAACATCTGTGGCAGACTCTTGTCTACACTTGTTAACATTAGTCACAATATTTTGGCCCTAAGCTTAACTAATGAGGCAGATGATATTCTTATTTGCAGAGAGTAGAAATAAGGGTCAGAGAGATTGTGATTTGCTTATGGTTTAACAGGTAGTGGTGGAGTTGAAAATTAAAATGAAGTTTCTCATGACATGTTTCCTGGTTTTCACAGAAAACACTCTTTCTAAGGACAGGAGGAGTATACTGGCAAGAAACCACCTTCTGTGTACTGACTGTATGTAAGGCAGAGAAGACCGGAAGGTGCTGGTACTTTAAATTCTTGTGTGATGAGATGAAGGCCCTAATGCAGTGGGAGGAATGGAAATCAAGACTTAGTTTTTCAATTCACATTAATAGAATTTTGAGACCCTGTAATGATGCAGGGATGCCAGTAAAGTAGTTTATCATATAACAGTGATAAAATCTGGATAAAATATTGGAAGAAAACTTCCAACTATTTCAAAGCAGTGGAAAATGATCAAAAGGAGGCAGAAGCCAGATGAGGTTATTCTTTAAAGTCTGCAACTGCAATATGTAAGAATTGGATATTTGTGGCTTTCTTGTCTTAGGGGGCACCCCAGCCTCCTATAGTTGCAGTGGCATATGACAGAATGTAGGGTTAGCCAAGCAGCTGGAAATTTACTGAGGGAAATCCTGGAAGCAAGAGAACCATCAAAGAGGTAAACAAAAACATGGAATTATTTGTCAGTTCACTATTATTACTATTATTATAAGAAGTTCTAAAGGAAGTAACATTTCATTTGGAAAGAGTTCTGTTGGGGGAAAATGGTTGAATATCACTATCTTACACTATTAATAGTATAAACTAAAAGCTTTCTGTTTGTTTGGTATTGTTACTTGCCATGGATGACTGGCTATTTCTTTAACTCAGAGCGAGTATAGTACATCTTTATTTATACAGTAATGTATATTTATATATAGTACATCCCCAGACCTTGCTTTTGAGAATTTCTGACTTGTCTGAATCCATTTGTTATGGAAATTAGCAATTCTAGCTCCAATATGATTAAAAACATTATGATAAAATATAAACTCTATAGAATATATACTGGATAGTAAAATAAATTGAAAATATTTTTTGATGTAACCATTTAAAAAAAAATAAGTTTTTATTGATTTTAGAGATAGAAGAAGGGAGAGGAATAGACAGATAGGAACATCAGTGATGAGAGAGAAACATTGACTGGCTGCCTTCTGCACGCCCCTTAATGGGGATCGAGCCCGCAACCTGGGCATGTGCCCCGACTGGGAATCAAACCAGTGACTTCTTTGTTCATGGGTTGATGCTAAACCATTTAGCCACACCAGCTGGGCTGTTGTAACTGTTTTAATAATGTATCATATACTTGGACCTGGAGCCCAGATGTGTTGATTTCCTAATAGTGTCCCTGTGGTATGCTGGATCACTCACATCTGGATCATTCTTCTTAGTTGACTTAAGTTGATATATATATCTTTTACCTTTGAGAGTTAAAAATGTCAAAATGCTTGTGAAAAATTTATTAGAAACTCTCTTAGAAGAGAAAGTAAATGTACCTTATCACTCGTATAGTTTATTTTTGACTACTCTGTCAGTCTGCTTAGAAAGTTTATCTTAAACATCAAATTACAAGTTTCCTGAACTTTCTCTTTCTTATTGCATTGGGGAGGATAGATGTGGTGAAATCCATTGGAAACTGAGTAATACCACCCTTTACCTTATAACCAGAAATCTTTCCTGAATTGCACAGTTAATATCTATGTTCCTACAGCACATCCCTTACAACAACTGGGTGCCTACAATTCAGTTCAGTGCAATGCAATTTGGACACTAACTCTACCCATAGTTAGTGTGATATCCTACAAGTTAAAGGGCAAGGTGCCCAGTAAGAGTGCCTTTACTTTGGATGCCAGCCGCAAGTGGGGTCTCCCAGAAACCTCTACTTCTGTCTGACTTGGCTACAAATTTAGAGGTTTCTACAAGTACCCTTCACGTTGGATAATTTGCTTGAATGACTCACAGAACTCACAGAAATCTCTATACTTACAATTACACTTTTATTATAAAGGATACAACTTAGGCACAGACAAATGCAAGAGAGGAATAGGGTGAGGTGTGGGATGGGGCCACACAGGTTCCATCCCCTCTCCTCCTGGTATCCATGCATGCCACCCTCCCATCATTAGTGCAGAAAGAAAGACATGGGAGACTGAAGTAGAGGTTAGAGTGATGGCACTTTGAGGATTGAGGAAAGGACCCGAGCTAAGGAATTCAGGCAGCTTTCTAAAAGTTGGAAAAGACACGGAAACAGATTCTCTTCTAGTGCCTCTGAAAAGAACACTGGCCTGCCAACACCTTGATTTTAGCCCAGTGAAACTGATTTTGGACTTCACTTCAAGAACTATAAGATAATAAATTCATGTTGTATGCCACCAAGTTTACAGTATTATTATTGCAGCTTTAGGAAGAGAATACAGATTTTGGTTTCTGGAAATGGGGGTGCTGCTGTAACAAATACCAAAAAACATAGAAGTGGCTTTGAAATTAGGTAATGCGTAAAATTTTGAGGAGCGTGATAGAAAAACTCTAGATTGCCCTGAATGTACTGTTGGTAGAAATATAGATGTAAAGACTGCTGGTGAGGTCCCAGAAGGAAGTGAGGAGCACAGCAGAGAGAACATATCATCTTAGAGAATACTTAAATCATTATAAATAAAATTGGTAGAAATGGGTGCTAAAGATGCTGAAGATGACGACTCAGAAGAAAGTAAGGAGCATGGTAAAGAAAGCCTATAGCTTCTTAGAAAAATACCCAAATGGTCATAAGTAGAATTTTGGTGGAAATTTGAATGTTAAAGTGCTGCTGGTGAGGACTCCAAAAGAAATGAAGAACATGTTATGGGAAACTGGAGTAAAGGAGATCCTTCTTAGATAGTAACAGAAAGCTTACCCGAATTCTGTCCTATAGTTACATGGTAACTCTTCCATCTTGCCTTGGTATAGTCATTTGTGTACTACAGACTTGCTCTTCTATTATGTCCTTGCATAAAATACTTTAGTTTTAATTAAAGTGGTAGGTTTGCATTTCTATATAAATTAAGTTTATGCTTAAAAAATGTCAGTATTCTCCAGAACAGAAACCTTAGTAGACTATGTATACCTATCCCTGAGATGTCATTATTACTAAAATCTTTTTGTAGTTTACCTTAGAAAAAATAAGTATGTAAAAGCAATTTGCTATACATTTTCCTGGTGACTTTTTTAAAAAAACATTGTAAACAAAAATAGTTATTTAAAAAACACATACATTGGTTTTATTTGGGTATCCTTATTTATTATTGATTATTGAAGAAATTATTTAGAAAAGGAAAGTGCATTGTTAGATTATAGTTGACCCTTGAACAACATGGGTTTGAACTGCGTGGGTCCCCTTACACATGGAGTTTTTTTTTTTGATAAATGCCTGCACTGTTTTCAGTCAGCAGGTGTGGATGTGAAGGGCCAACTTTATGCATTGATCCATGCCGTTTTATATAGGGCACTTAAACATGCTTGGATTTTGGTATCCACCTGGGGTCCTGAAACCAATCCCCTATGGATACTGGAAGACAACTTAAGTTTTTTGGACTCAGAAGTTATATGCAGATTTTCAGGTGCACAAGGGTTGGAACCCCTAACCCCTGCATTGTTCAAGGGTCAACTGGAACTTTAAGTGATGACTTTTGTTAGTGGTTATAATTTATTAGTGTGATACAACTTATAAATATCTGTGTATTCTTCCAAATCTTTTTCTTTGTTCTAGGATTTTTGTTTGTATTTTTAGGAGAAAAAAGTATATAAAACAATCATTACTATATTTTTAACCACTGCAAAGTTGAAAATCATTGTTTAAATTTAAAACAAAATTTAGTGCTATTTAAGTGTGGAATTCCTAAATATTATAGTTCCCTCTTCTGTCTTTTCAGAGCTATTGCACCATGTTAAAATTTTCAAATTAATTTCAACAGGTGTTCAAAAATTGCCAGTAGACTTGAATTGCTATTTGATTATTTGGAGTTAGAGGGATTTTTATGTAGGCTATCTACCTCTAGTATTTCTTGTAGGAAATAGGAGAGATTAGGGTGCAAAGTGGGTAACAATGAAGAAGCATGCAGTTTCAGAATGTAGGACAGCTAACATGGATTCTGTAAGTCAATGGCATAAAAAGAGCATGGGGAGTTGCTCTCAAGTAAGAAAGAAAGGAAACATAATAGCTACATACAAAGAGTGGTTCTTGTTTGGATTCTGTTTAGATCAAATTTCCTAGAAAAGACATTTTTGACACAATCTTGGAAATTCAAATATTGACTGGTATTAGTAAATACCAGGAACACTGTTATTTAAAAAAATATAGTAGTGTCAGTTATGGATAAGTTTCTATTTGATACATTTTACTTTAGGGAAACTGTTGAAGTTAGCTTGTGCTTATGCATATAAATTTGAGCGTTGTGTTTGTAGATTACGCATCTTTTAGACTATAGTGTAATAGAATGGTTACCTTATTTCTTAGAGAAGTAGAAATTAATTCAATAGAAATAGGTTGTTAACTTAAAAAAAAGTTTTTGATATTTAGAGTAACATGCAATTAAGGAGTAAGGTACAACTTTAAAATGCAGTTTATTTTTAAAATAATCATGATTCTTAATTGTCATTAGTGAGCAAATATTAATGTTGTATCTTTTTAAACATATCTGTAGCTAGACAATTAAAGATAAATATTATCTGTTTTTCCTAAACAGCACTATGGGTGTGTTGTTTTTTTTTAGTGTGTGTTTTTCTCCCTGATAGTTTTTAAAGCTTTATCTTTGTTGGTTTACCTTCTTCCTCCATCTGTATGCAACCTAAGAATCAATAGTCCATTAAATTAGCTGACATGGAAGGAAAAATAATAAATAATGAAGATAGCCCTTATTGCTTACTTTCTATTTTAGTTATAACTAATATAAGATCCAGAGACTATTGGTGGGGGAATGAGGGGGATAAAGCGTTACATGTCAAATTATTTCATAAGTAATCTATACTTTGGATATTTTATTTCATGGTTTTGTTTAAAAACAACATTGATTTTGAGTAGCTAGTAAAATAACTTTCATTAATAGCATTTGGTGGGAATTTTTATTGATGCTTGCCAATAGTATTAGACACAATGGTTTAGTTGCAGGTTTTTCTTAATTATAAAGCTAATCAAAATCTCAAATTACTATGGGTATGTTATATATTTGTTGATAATATAAATCATATGGATTTTAATGCACAGTACGTTAGAATGTTGTATTAATATTTTCATTCCTCTCTTGGCTTCCTGGTCTTGCACATTTGCTAGGAGCAGTACATCAGCAGCAATAAGACCTTTCCCCAGTGTGTCTGACATGCATCTGAAAATGTGACCGAGCAAGAGCTACAGCTAGATTTTAGAAGTTCTTTTGTTAAATCATATAAGAAACTTAAACTGGTAATACTTCATATTTTCCACATAATGTGCTCTTTCGATGAATAGCTGTAGCAAGCAGCACACAGGAAAGGCAGAGTTTCTCAATTGCATCTGCAGAGAGGATTTAAAATCCTGTGCAGCAGGCAGTACCTCCAGCAGGCGAGTAAAAGGTTACTGCGTTATTTTGCTTGTTTCCATAGCCTGAATCTACAAAAGATGTTTTTGTGTTTTTTAATTCAATGTGAAGTGCATGCCTGTTTTTAGATATTCTAGAAATTGATTTATGTATAATATGACTATCAAAAGGGCAGTGCAAGGTGAAGGAAGAGACAATCCTGCCTCTTTTTAGCTTTAAACCGAGGAAGAAATTGAGCATGAGGCACACACAAATAAAGAACCTTTCAGTGCCACAGAAAGGAGGAAGTTTTAAAAATACACGTTTTAATTCAAGGTTTCTTACAACATTTAATTTTTAGACTATCTTCCTCAAAAAGGGTGCTGTTTGAAGAGATTGATAATCACTGGTCTGTGTATGTTTCTATTTGAAGTATTATTTGTGAAGACTATAAAGTATTTGTATTAATGTATCTTCTCTTGTCCTGGAAATAATAACGTGGATTATAACTACATGCTATACTTAAATATCTTTATAGGCAAAATAGGATGCTTAAGTATAAAAGGTACTAGAGTATGGCTAACATACTTAATACTATTGCTTATGTTTTTAGGGTGGTTTGTGTTTTTTGACTCTCTTTAATGAGATGCAAATAACTAACTGGGAGAAGATTTAGTATCAAAACAACCAGGTTTTTGATGGCTTTTTACTTATTGTCAATACCTGCCTATAGCCACATACTCTTTTCTTCTCATTAAAACTCCTCTAACATTTATGATAGCAGTGCCTCCTTAGGTTATCTTGCTTATTTAGCCCATCATTATCTATACCACTGTTTTTGCTATAGAGTTTTATTGCCACATATTTCTCAAGTTTAAGTACAATATTTAGAGGGAATATTTTACTTTGCACACCAGCCACCATCCTGCCCCCTCCCAGCAATACTCAAAGATTGTTTTAATAGCTAGTCTAAATTTTGTTAAAAAATACTTATGCTTGTTTCCATATTTTAGGTTGAATAAGATTGAAAATCATCCAGTAAATTAATCTCTAATATACAAGTAAAATCAGTTGATTATTCTTACTTGTGAGGGTTTGGCAGGCTTCTTGAATCGTAGAGTCATGAAAGGTCAGCAGTTCTGATTGGTAAGTTAAAGAATCCGTCCAGTAATTTGCTCCCTGTTGTTTCTCAAAGCAATGCAGCAGCAGTTCTTTTCCAGATATTGAGCGGTTCTTGCACAGTGTGTATGGGGACAGGGAGGGGTGGGGCTCTTTCCTGTTGGTTGCTGAAATAGTGTGCATTTACAGAGGGAACAGGTTGGATAGGCTGAGCTGAGGAGTAGGCAAACAGATCTAAACTGATGGAGGACAGAAAGAGTGGTTAGTATAATTTTGGGGTGTATTATCTTGAGTTTGCTCCTTTGCTAAGTACTTGGGTTTTAATATAAAACAGTTGGAAATATTAAAGCACCTTACCTTCTTTCTAAAGAGTAGCCGGGAGACTTCTGTTTTTAATATCGAGTTTTTCTTGGAGATGAGTTTGTGGCTGGTATCTTCTGTAGGGAAGCTGTTGTTTTATTTTTTTTTAACAGTGTTTCTTTCAGCCAGAAAGCTGCAGAATGAGGCATTTAGCCAATTTTGAGCATATATGGGACATTACCAGTTCTGATCTTTTTAGTTAAATTCTCATCTAATGAGCAAGTCAATGTGTGGCTGTGGCTGCAGCATTATTTCTTCTTTAATGAAGAGGTTGAGCCGTTCGACCTGCTGCTCCGATCTGTTCTCTTGTAGTCATACATCAGACCAGTTGCAGAGATTATCCATCGAATGTCCCAGGCAACCAAAGGTAACTACAGAGATTTATTTCAAATAAAAATATACAATTAAAATGGATGCATTATAACTAGGACCAAATGATTAAAAATAAAAGTCCAATTAAAGATGTTCTTAGCAGTTTTCTTGACCTTGCAGTAGCTATCCAATATCATTCTGTCATCATCAGATTGTGTAGCAATGGAAATGCACTGCAGTAATTGATTTTGTAATAGGATCAGGTGATTTACTAGCTGTGCTGACAACCACTTGCTTGCTCGCTCTGAGCTGTGGAGCACTCTAATGGATGTTGTGATTGCAGCCTGGAGTTGATGTGAGGCTGCTGGCCACTTAAAGCAGCAGCACTTATTTTTAAAATTAGAATACTAGGTTTCTCTTTTTTGTTTTCTTCGCTTGAAGTTTTGGGTAGCCTCAGTAATTTTAGTTAATTTGAGTACCCTCATGAAATTTTAGAGACTGTATATTATTTCATTCATCAATTCATAAAAAACTCCATTGGTACTACTAGCCTTGAATATAATGAAATATAATCTCTCTGCTCCCTACTCTCACTCAGTATCAACATATGTATCAGCATACTCTGGTATTGATCACAGAACGTATCTTGAAAATATAAGAATTTATTTAACTATTCTATGTTATCTAAATGAAACAGAATATTCTTAACATTTCCAAATTTCATCAGTTTCAAACTCTAGCTGTAATTATAATAATGGAATTATGGTAAGTTCTTGCACTAGTGAATTAATTTCGCAAGAGTTGTTTTATATCCTTTTTTGGTCCTTTGCTTTTTTATGGTTTCATAGATATAACAAGATTTAGGAAATCTGAGTTGGACCAATGCTAAGGATTATTGATGAAAACATAGTAGCTATTTTAAAGTAATGTTTAAGGATATAGAAAATTAAAACCTTAATATCCCAGATTATGAATTTCCAGTGATTATATTTTAATAATCTTTGTTTTCATCTTTATGTCTTTTAAACAAATAATTGGTTACAAATATAGAAGTATAGGACTAAAGTTTAAAGTAGAATAGAATAGTGTTGCAGAAACAAAAGTGAGACTCAGATGCTCAAGACTTTGTCTACATTCAAGTTTTGCTGAGTGCTTTGCATTAAGGAAGCAAAATTATCTCCCTCTCTCCCTTCCTCACTAGCTCCTCTCCCTCTTTAACTATCTAGTGTATAGAGTGTTTAGTACAGAACTGACATATAAAAATACTGTTCTTCCCTAATTTATGTTCTTTAATCAAGTTTCTGTTCTTGCCATGATACAGTTTCTTCCAATGACATTCAAAAACATTTATATTAATTAAATGTTAATAATCTGCTATAGAAGAAATTGAACATAAAATTACCATTATAAATACTATTCAAACCACTGTGTGAAGAAAGCTTTTCTTTTTGGGGTAAACACTTGCCCTTAGTGTTTGAAGCCTTAGTGTTTCTTGAAAGATGTAAGTATTACCAATATCATTTTGTACTTTATCCTGAATTCCAATACTTAAAACATTAATTAAGGAAAACTGTAATATCATAAATACTGGTGTTTGTAATATTTTATTATTCATTAGGTAACAGGTTTATTCCCTCACTCCCCACCCCAAAAAACCCTCTGTGAACACTGATAATATAAACATAAATATATTAATAGCATTTGAGACTTGGTCAGGGATGTGTCTAAATTTCATATATATTGAAGTGTTAATGGTGGATAACCAACAAGTCTTAGTGGAGTGGGGTGCATTAAAGCTTTTTTGCAGCACGCTGAGCAAGTAGGAGGAAAGGGGCATTCCAGAAATATCGATTGCTTTTGAAAAAGGACTGGTTATAAAAGATAGAAGATACTATGATTATTCTGTATTTAGACAATATTTTGTGTAAAAAAAATAGGCAATATACTTTGTGAAGTTCTAGCCCCAGTGGAACTGCCTGTTCTTTTTTTAAAAAGCCTACTTGTACTTGATTTAATCAGGCTCTGCCACTAATCTACTTGATGACTTTGATCAAATTTATGTATAAACATTTTTAAGGTTCCTTAAACGCAGCCTTAAAATTTCCATTAAAAAGAAATCAATTTGTTCATGCTGCTGTGAGATGTTATAATAGTTGGTGTAGAAGCTATAGAAGTTGGAAATAGGAGGAAAGAGGAAATTGCTTAAAAAATCAGTTTCTAGGTAGTAATGAAATGTCTCCTTTCACTTTTCATGTCTTTTTCTTTTTCTGTGCGTGTGTGTGTGCACGTGCGCATGATTTTGCCAAGAGCACTGCTTTATCTTTTTGATATCCAATATTCTCTAAATAGCCTAGTTATTCTGGATAATTATCCTAGTTCTTAAGAGAACAAATTTGGGATTAAATTCTGGCACTGCCATTTTTTCCTATGCTCTGTATGAAAGATAATGTTAAAGAATTTATTTCCGTACCTAGCATATTTTGTGGTAACATTTCTTTTTAAGGTAGCCTTTATGTTAGTAGTGCTCACGTCCATGGCCTGTTATAAGCTGAATATAGTACTTTTTTGTTGCCTAGGCAAAGTGGTTTGTGGGTTGATTGAATTAGGTGCTTTTGAGGTGATGATCATGTCAGAATAATTATAACAAACATTTATAGAACCCTTAATTGGACCAGATGCTATACTAAGTGCTTCTATATTCATTATGTCATTTATGAGATGGGCATTCTTATTGTCATTTTTCAAGATGAGGGAACTGAGGCTCAGATTATGTGACTTACCTTAAATCACGCAGCTAGGAAATAGAACCAATTTTCAAACTTTTACTTTAAAAAATTATATATATACACATATATATATATATATATGTATATATATGTATATATATGTATACACACACACACACACAGTGTTCCAAAAGTATACACACTCTGAATAATTATGAAGGCAATGTTTATTAAAATACATTTTATTTTAAAAGTTGAGCTATCAGCTGTTAAAGTATGTATACATTTTTTTGGGACACCCTGTATATTTTAAAAATTGTAGTAAAATGCTGTACTTTAATATACTTTTAAAGTATTCGCAGTTTTAATTAAGCAGCGACTATAGATATGAAGCCAAGTTTTGGTCTGAAGACCTTATATGATTACCTAATTTTTGTGTCTTGAATAAAAAGTAACTGATTCATTCACCTGTTACTCAGCTATTTGGAATATGCTTTTCATTGTTGCAGTAATTATTCATATAAAATGCTTGTTCTCTGCCGTAATGTTTCTCAAAGTGTGGTTCAGAGATCACTTGCATCTGTGTCATTCAGGGTGGTAGTTGAAAGCACAAATCTGTATCAGAACCTATTGACAGAGTCACTGAAATGGGAGGCAGGGAGTTTCATTTTTAACAAACCTCTCAGATGATTCTTATACATAACAAATTTTGAGAACCATCAGTGTTGATAATGGGCTCCTAGTTTACCTTTTGGTATACATTGTCTGCCAGCTTCCTCTTCTCTAAGAATTGATTTATAAACCACAGTTGATTTGTAAAGTCACCTATCAGACTGTTAAAGTCAAGGAGTTTTGAGATGGAATGAGCAGTTTCATACACTAAGGGTGAAATGTAAATTGGTACTGTAAATTCTTTTTTGGTAGGCATTTTAAGAACATGTTTGAATAGTATTTAAAGTGTTTATAAACTTTGACCTAGTAAGCCTTCTTCTAGTAAGTAATTCTAAGGAAGGAAATCTGAGATTTACTTAGGTACAAGGATGTTCCATACCAGCATCATTTGTAATGGCGAAAAACTGGAAATAATTCAGTGTCAAACATCAGGGAAATGGTTAAATGAGTTTATTATATCCATTTGTTTGAGCCACTATCCAGCCTTAAAACGTCATATTGGGAAGAATATTGAAGACCAGGGAAATGCTCATGATTTAATGTAAAGTCTCAGAAGAAGAGTGTAAAATTGTACTTGTACATACACCTGTAGTGATTATGGTATTAGGTTGAACTATATGAAATTGCTGTTTTTGTAGGTCAGTGAGTGGTTGAATACCACATTTTCATGGAGTATAACCTAAAACGACTTTAGTTTTGAATAGCACACAGTAGAGAGGGAGACTGAAAGGAGATAGAGCACATTTACTAATTGATTATAATGGATGATGAGATTTTAGATAATTTAAAATATTTCTTTTTTATATATCTATATTCTTCAAAATTTCTAAGTCTACTGTAATGCAGCTTTGTCATTGGATCAAGATACCATGAGAGCAGATTAATGTGACTGTTAAAATTAGTATATAATAAGTGATCTCTTTTAGAGCTTATGGATAGAATTAGACATGACTTAGAGTTTGTGTAAGTTCAAAATAATTGGGAAAGTAATTGGGGAAAAAGCGATTTAAGCTGGAATAAGAAGAGAGTGACAGTGAAGGAAAGTTATGAGTTATAGGTGTATCCTTTTCGCTTTTCTCGTGCTTAAACATTTATAAATTTCTTAATTTTATAAACTTTTCCACCAATCTGTATAAGTTGTAAACCTGTAAAATCACACACTTTGCAGGAAAAGCCTCCGAATTCTGATTGAGATTACAGTATTTAGGGGGGAAATGTTACTCTTTACCCCCAAATCTATGATTACTAGTAAATAAAAATCACAATGTTAACTTTTCAAACATAATGTTTAAGAATCCTATTTGTTTAATTTTTAAAAGCAAGAGCAAAATTTTGTAATATTTTGTTTTTATATAGGAAATTAATTCCTACCTTTTGGAGTTGACTTGTTGAAAGTCATAGCAGTTCATCCTCTAAAGAAACCTTTTAAAATTTATTTCTTAGAATTGTGTCTGTGATAATTTTTATATATATTTATCATAACAAAGAAGCCCTTAGTGCTGAAAAATAAAGATGAGAAGTCATTGCCATGTAGCCTTTGCTTATGACATATTTTATGATAATGACTTTTGCTTCCTCCTTTATTTTCATTCTATAATCAGAGCTTTATTAAAGAGTGAAATGAAAAAAATACTGAACTTCATTATTTTTTAAATCTGTCGAGTTGGATTGGGACGACTCCCTTCCTATTTATAAGGTTTCACCTCATTTACATCGTTTTGCACCCGAGGATGAATGTCATACTTGTGAATGTTCACAGAAAGAGAGACAAGAACGAGACTGAAGAAAGTGAATCCTTAAGTAGGAGGGGGGTGATCAAGGTGTAGGGACAGAATTTTAGAAATGAGAGGGATCACTTGTTATTTTCATCCCCACCCGAGGTCATTGATTTTTCCTCATGTGCCCCTACTGGGGATTGAACCCACAACTAGGTATGCGGCCTGACTAGGAATTGATCCCGGGACCTTTTGGTGTACAGGACAGCACTCCTAACAAATGAGCTACCCCTGCCAGGGCCGGAGCACTTTTTTCTTAAGAGACGAGTGAGAAGGAAGGAGGAGGAAAGAAACAGAACCTTTGAGATTGAGATGTCGAAAATTCACACAGCAAAGTTCTGAAAGCTTCACTCCTCTCGATAAGGAAAGGAAAGTACTTATTAGGAAGTATATAAACTCTATTTGTTTATAAACATTTTATTTGGGACTGTGTAGTTTTGATACATGTTTTCTGTCTTATCATAGTGGAAATTGTTTTTGATCGGTATTTTTATTTTAGTAAGATAAACTTGCCATTTCCGTCTTGAAAATTTTGCACAGAGGAGACATGTTCCGTAGTGAAACTTTTGGAGAACAACTCATCTAACCTTAGGCAATGAAGAAAGAAAAATAGACTTTCAGAGCTGTTACTGACCTTTTGATAAATCCCTGAGCCAGAATTTGATTCAGAATGTTATAGTAATAGGCACTAATTGGTAGAAAGAATAGAAGGTGGTGTGAACCATCAAGGACCAAATGACGTTTGATATAAAGTGGATAGGATGTGATTTGGGGTTGTGGAGATCACTTAGGTTACATTTACCAGGTTGGTATCCTTGTTCTGTTCAAGATACCATTTTCTCCCCTTTTTCTGCCAGCTCCTATATTCTTTCCTCCCATTTTTAAAGTGGTACAAGGCATACTCTCCTGGTATTTCTAATTTTAGTGAGTTGATATTTCTGGATGCACCTATTTCAAAACATCATAAAAAGTGCTTTAAATAATGTAACAACATTTCAGGTAAAACATTTAATAACTTTCCATTTTTAATAACTTATATTACCAAAAATTAAATTTTGATTAGGATTTGACATTCTTAAAATGTTAGAAATATCTTAGACGCATATTGCAAAGATTTAAATGCTGAAGTCATTTTTTGTAGTTTTTCAACTTAGAAAAGAAATGTATTCTCTATGACCAAGGTAGGTAGAGATTGCTTTCTCTGTAATAATAAAGAAAATAATTTCAAGTGTGCTAGGCTGTAAACTGAAACAATCTGTCCTAAGGGAAAAGCCTGTATCATTCTAATGAATGTCGTCCTTCTTGTGGCATTAATATAAAATTAAAGAAACTGACTCACAATATTGGTTTTTAAAAATACATAGTATATTCTACAATTTAAATTTAATTTAGCATAATTTTGAGGTGATATGTTTTACCTCTATTATAATCTGTATTTTTAAATGTTATTATCTAATTTTTATTTATTTCCGGTATTTCATGTCAACTTTTAAAATTAGTATTTCTTTTTTTTTTTTTTATTAATATATCTTTATTGATTTCAGAGAGAGGAAGGGAGAGGGAGAGAGAGAGATAGAAAAATCAATGATGAGAGAGTCATTGATCGGCTGCAGCCCGCAACCCGGGCATGTGCCCCGACCGGGAATCGAACCCCAATCGCCTGGATCCTAGGTCGATGCTCAACTGCTAAGCCATGCTCGGCTGGGCTAAAATTAGTATTTCTTAAAACAAAAACAAAAATAGGTAGTGTTTCAGTTTAACACAGTAATTCTTAAGTGTTGAGCAGCAATAAAGTTTAACCTCTCAGTGCAGATTGGTTTTACCCCATAATATGAAACACTGAAGAAGTTAGGCTGGGTCTAAATGAAGCAGGTTGATGCTGGATTTCCTTCACTACCCTAACACAGGCAGTTCTGTTATAAAGCAATACATATATCTCTGGGAAAAACCTAAAGTTCTGCAAAATCACTCTAAAAATAGAGACAATCCATTCAGAACCTATGCAGCTTTGTAATCTATGTACTAACAAAACCAGTAACAATTCTAATAAAAATATTGGTACAGCTTAAACATTTGTACCCAACATCAGTCAGCCAATTCTAAGTCCTAGGGTTTATGCTTGCCTTCTTCTTTGAGATGTAGGTCCATGAGAGTATTCAGTTTCACTTAAGATAAATTGTCAAAATTAAAAATTTTGTTTTAGGGTATAGCCTTCTTTATTAGTCTTCCCTACCTTTAACCCCTTGAGTAAAATAAACATGGAGGAAATATTTCCATGGCTTCTTTATCTGTACTCCCAGCTTGACCAGATAGTGGAAACAATGTGGAAAGCCACAGGATTTTCAGTTTTTTTCTTAGGGTCATCACGTATTACTAAGCACTTTCCGTGAGAAAGCTTGTCCCTGATGGCTTTAAAGCATTACTGGGATGGAGAAAATGCTTTGTGGACCAATGTGACTTTCACATTATACTGACCTCATCCTTTAGGATGAACAAATGAACTAATTGCCATTACAGAGAAGTGTTTTGTAGAAAAGTAGACTGTTGTCTCATTGTTTTGTCATTAATACTTCATGCATTGAGCTGTATTTGTGTGCAGGGATGTGTCTTGTTTTTGGCCATATAAGATTTCTTCCTTCTTGGAACTTCATCTAGACCATAACACCAAACCAAGTAATTGTACGATAATACAAAGTACTTATATCTTCAACTAGATTTCAAGCTATCTTAGGGCAAGAGTGTTGTTTTTTATATGTCATGTTATCTGCTTCATTGACTAGCACATAGTTGGTAATTCATTGTGATTTCTTGGTTAATTAACTTTTGTTCAAAGTGGTAGGAAAAAGAAGTAGAGCATATACCTCAAGAGAATCTATATGAGTATGCTATAATGTAGTAGGAGTTTTGAATTTCAGAAAAATACAATTGAATTTGTAATTCTAAAATGAGATATCAAAGAGTTCTTCAGATTGCTGATTGAAATTAGGTGACTTTGCAAGTATGGTCTAGTATTTATGTATGCACACATACTTATCTTAATTTTTAAAGAGATATAAAAGTCTTGTGTTTATATAGTGAAAGTGACATCCTGGTACCTTATAGTTTGAATTCTTATGGCATCTTTGATCTTAGAAGAAATCCAGAGAAGATTGTTCTGCAGCTACACACGCGAATTACTATTTTGAACACTGGTTGTGTAATAGTGGAATGAAGAAGTGTCCAAAAGTGAATATTAACTGGCTTCAAGCTATGTGTTGTATTCCTAAATTTGTGGAATTTGCCATATTTGGTGAAAGCAATGAGTCTGAATATTGTACTGAATAGTTTCATCAGAACCATTAAGACATGTATCAGGCATTTTAAAATACTTTCTGAAATTGTGTATCTCTTTCTGCTTTATTTTGAGATGATACTGTGATTGGAATGAAAATGATTTTTGAAAATAACCCAGATGACACTGGTCCATTGCTAAGGACTCTTTCGGGGAGTTCTTGGATTAGTAGATCTTATCTATAATTTCTTAATTTTTAATACTATTTTTTTTTATCCTCAACAGAGGATATTTTTTCCAATGCTTTTCAGAGAAAATGGAAAGAGGTGGGGGTGGGGGTGGGAGGAGAGAAACATGGAAGTGAGAGAGACACATCAGTTGGTTGCCTCCCACTCGCGCACTGACCCTGGCCGGGCATTGAACCTGCAACCTACGTGTCCTTGGCCAGAATCAAACCCCGGATGCTTCAGTCTGCCAGCCGATGCTCTACCCACTGAGCCAAACTGGCTAGGGCTAACTGTTTTCTTTTTTTTATAAAATAAACTGCAGATACAGAAACTATATGCAATAAATGTTGATCTTAGTGTATTAAGGTGAACATTCTTGTAACCACCACACAGCTCAATACATAGAAGTTTGCCAACTATCCCAGAAGCTCCTCCATGTGTCCTGACTCAATTATATTCCCTTCCCTTCCTTCAAGTAACTTCCTTTCTCTAGGGTACTCGTGCAGTCATCACTTCCTTGTGTTTATGATCCTCTCAGCCAAGTAAGTCTCTCTAAATAGTTTTGTTAATCTGAACCATTTTAAAAGAAGAGTTGGTATTTCTTATGTCTCCTAATCTACAGATTTATTTTCCATACCTTTCTTTTCCTTAAAATGTATTTGTTTGACTTGTTTTTCATAGTCTGGATTTGGCTAGTTGCATACACATAATGCAGTTGAACACAGTCATCTGTCCCTTTTACTTCCTCAAACTGGCAGCTGGATCTAGAGGCTTTATTAGACCTGTTTGACCTCTCTGTCCTGGGAGTGGTGTGTTATACCATTAGGAGTCAGCTATGTCTGGTGCCCCTCGTTTTGTGATGTTAGCAGTTGTTGCTATTCAGTGCCTCCACCCATTAAGTTATCAGAGGTTACAAAATGGTGATGTTTTAATTCTCTCATTTCTTTTTCGTTTACTAACAGAAATAATGTTATAAAGAAATGGCTTTTCTTATTTGCTATTTGATTCCTTAGTGTTGTAGCTCATTTAGGGAAGGTAGTATAAACTAATTGAGCTATTAGGATCATATTTGAAAACCAAAATCCTGTAAATTATCAATGGTAATTAAACAACTGTAATTTTTAAATTAGAGAAATAAAAACTTCCCAAACATATCAGGAGTACAGATTTTCCCAAATAAATTGTTAGAACATATAACAAATTTGACTGTTAGAACATATAAGTGGTATTTTTACCATTGGTATTTTTACACAATAGAAACTATATAGCGTTAAGAATGAAAATGAACCAGTACAGATAACAGTATAGAGAAATTTTAAAGTTATAATGCTGAGGGAAAAAAATACTCCCAAACAGACACAAGAGCATCGTTTCATTTGTATAGAGTTTAAAAACAGGCAAAATTAACCCATTGTGTTAAGTAATGATGGTGGTTACCCTTGTGGATGAAGAGGGCTAGTTTCTAGAAAGAGTCACTAGAAGGGTTCTGACCTATCAGAATATTCTCTCTCTTTTTAAAAATCCTAGCTTTACTGAGGTATAATTAACATAAAATTATAAGATATTTGAAGTGTACACATGGTATTATATAGGTATACATTGTGAAAGGATTCCCCCCCATCTAGTTAATTAACACATCTTTCACCTCATTTATCTTTTTTGGGGGGGGCATTGAGTACATTTAACTTCTTTCTTGTAGCAAATTTCAGTTATATAATTCAGTGTTATCACCATGTTTCACATTAAATCCTCAGACACTATTCATTTTATAGCTGAAAGTTTGTACCCTCTTACTAACCTCTCCCTGCCTCCCCCACCCAGCTCCTGGCTACCACTTTTCTACTTTGTTTCTATGAATTTGATTTTTTTTTTTTTTTTTTTTAAGATTCCACGTATAAGTGATACCATACAGTATTTGTCGTCTTCTGTCTGGTGTATTTCACTTAGCATAATGCCCTCAAGGTCCATTCATATTGTCATAAATAGCAGGATTCCTTCTTTCTCATGGCTGAATAATATTTCATTGTGTATATATTTATACCATGTCTTCTTTATCAATTCATCCATTGGTAGACACATATGTTGTTTCCATATCTTGGCTATTGTGAGTAATGCTGCAATGAACATGAGAGTGCAGATATCTCTTTGAGATCCTGTTTTCATTTCCATTGAATGTATAGCCCTTTGCGGTCATTTGTCTACTCTCAGCCACCAAAGCTTTTTTACCGTTCCGGTCGTATGTCTACTCTCAGCCACCAAAGCTTTTTTACCGTTCTGGTCGTATGTCTGCGCTCAGCCACCACAGCAAGGAACCGTACGAATCTTAACTCTATTCATTCATGTATCAGTTCATAATTTCTCTGAAAGCTCTTAATTCCGACCAGTATGACACCCATGTCCAAATTTAATATGACCGCAAAGGGTTAAACCCAGAAGTGGGATTGCTATATCATATGATAATTCTATTTTTAATATTTTGAGGAACCCCCATACTATTTCCCATAGTGGCTTGTACCAGTTTACATTCCCACCGACAGTGCACAAGGGTTGCCTTTTCTCCACATCCTCACTAACACTATCTTTTGTCTTTTCATCAAAAGACAAGATATTCTATCTGTTATTCTAACAGATATGCAGTGATATCTCATTGTAGTTTTGATTTGTGTTTTCATAATGATTAGTGATGTTGAGCGCCTTTTCATGCTCCTGTTTGCCATTTGTATATTGTCTGTGGAAAAAAGTATATTCAGTTCTCTTTCCATTTTTAATTGGACTTTTTTTTTTTTTTTGCTTTGAGTTATATGAGTTCTTTATATATTTTGGGTATTAACTCATCAGATATATGATTTATAAATATTTTATCCCATTCTGTAGGTTGCCTTTTCATTTTGTTGATGGTTTTCTTCGCTATGGGGAAGCTTTTTAGTTAGACGCTGTCTCACTTCTTTATTTTTGCTTTTGTTGCTTTTACTTTTGGTGTCAAATCCAAAAAAAGTCATTGCTAAGACATGTCAAGGCGCTTACGCCCAGTGTTTTCTTTTGGGAGTTTTAGCTCTTATGGTGAAGTCTTTAATTCATTTTGAGTTGATTTTTGTATGTGGTATAAGGTAGGGGTCCAGTTTCATTGTTTTGCATGTGGCTTTCCAGTTTTAGTGAAGAGACTGTATTTTCCCCATTGTATATTCTAATTCCTAGAATTAGAATGTTCTATTTTTTTATCTGGGTGCTGGCACTTTTGTGTGTGTGCATATTATATTCAAATAAAAAGGTAAAAAAGAGGAACAATAATGGTTTCCAGATTTGAAAACAACATACATGTGCACATAATTACATGGAAGCTGGTTATTAAAAAATGTGGATTGTGATTCTATGGATCTAGGGTAGACTACAGCCCAGTTTCTGCTTTTAACACCTCTTTCCTCACCCCCTGCAATAACTTTGATGCAGTGTTCTTTGAGAAAACACTGTTTTAAAGAAGCATCCTCTGAAACTTAGACTCATATAACAATATTTGTCAAATTTAATAAATAAAATGGTTCAAATATGTTATGCACTTGACATTAACAGGAACATAGCTAGAACATTAAATGAAACATCCAAAATACAGAATAGCTCTACAGCTTAGAACTCTCTCTATCCCTTATAATTTTTTATTTAAAAGCATCAGATTCTTAGACCTTTTCACTTCTATCACTAAATAGGAAGGGTTTCCCTACCCAACTTTTTTAACCTAGAGAGTTACCACGTATGAACAGTGCATGGAGAACTAAAAACCTGCTCTGATGCTGATTAGTCTCCTGGGCTTACTAAACAGTTTGCTCTTAGACAGCAGCATGTTAATGGACTCAAATTTATGTCACAACTAAATAACAAATCACTATATAGCATAGGTCTTAGTGCCAAAGCCTCAAAATATTAAATCTAACAATGTTAACAGTCAGTTCATGTTAACAGGCAAACAAAGCAAGTTTAAACCACCAAATGAATGTCATGTATTCTAGAATAATTCAAATTTTTTTTTTAAATTTAAAATAAAGCTAATGTTCATTGACTTTGCAGATCATTGTTTTGGCATCAGTTGACTGTGTAGATGATTTACCTAGTGTTCTTGTTTAAAATGAGCATTATGATTAGGTAGATCTGGAGTGGGATTTTGTATTTCTAACAAACTCCTGGGTGATGCCAGTATTGCTGGTGGAAGACCAAATTTTGAATAACAAGACTGTACTCTCTTGTCTCTTCTAATTGCTTTTTTTCATTTCTGCCAGAATAATCTTTTTAATGCATTGATATGATAGTGTCAGCTGTCTGCTTATAGCCCTGTGGTGACTCTCAGTCTCAAGTTCATGTTTCTTATCATGACACATCAAGATTTTCAAGAGTTGGACCCTCTCTGTCTTTAGCCTGATCTTCTAGTCCATCATCAGTCTTATTTCTAGCAATTCTATATCCTAAAAATAATTTAAGCCCAGCAAAACAATGATCTGAATCTTAACTATTTCTTTAATTTGCTACTTTTGTAATGTGTTTTCCTACTCCACCCCAGGTTGCCACCTAATAGTACTTCAATACTCATTTAAACTATTCTTTGTAAAATTATCCAAGGCCTCACTGCAAAGAGTTAATTATGACGTTTGTTCCATCAGTATGGTTACAAATAGGTACTATGTAAAACCCTCTCAAATGAAACAACTAAAATGTCAGGTAAAATAAAGAAATAAATGGCTTGCTACCTAGCTGGATAGATTTATTTAACCACGGTGTTAAAATGAAAAGAAAAAACTCACAGTGACTAAGGAGAAGAGACCCTGGAAGCTAAGAGTGGGGAAAGCCAACTTTTGCATGATACATGGTGGGGTGGGATGGGAGAGACAAAACTTGGGAGACCTAGGGTTTTTAATTTAAGGGCTGCCTCAAGTGCTGGAGAAAAAGAAGTTAGAAGGCCACACACCATAAGGTATCTAATATGAGATCCCTACATGAAGTTGGGAGTCCAAAGCTTATCTCTCTAATCCTCACAATAATCCTGCAAGATAGAGGTATCATTTAAAATCCCCTTTTGCAGATGAGGTAACAAGATTTAAAGACACTGAGTTATCTAGCTACTGAACCTGGGCTCTTAACCACTGGTTTTTATGCTCTTAATTTTTTATTCTCAGTTTGACTTTGATATTGTGCTGAAATGGTCTATTTCCTAATGTGCTTCATTGATATTATTCCTTATTCTTACCTTGGATATAAAACCATTGGCTTTGCTGGAGCCATCAGGAATGGTTTGTCTTAGATCGCAGTGCTATGGGATTTCTGCTGCCCTGGGAGTATGATTCAGAAGTAAAAGTTCAGAGGACAGTTACTTTGTAAAGATGTGTGGTGCTTGAGAAGCAATTTAGCACAGTTTCTGAACCGCATTTCTTCATCTATAAAACAGAATCTATATCATAACTTTGTTTTGACAGTGAAATCAGGTTTCATATGTAAAACATTTAGCAAGGCCTGGCACAAAGTAAGATTCAATAAATATATAATACTTATTATTTTGCAGTTGTGTTGAGAATTGATAAAGAAGCAAGATGATAAACTTGGATAATTTCTTTGGGTTAGAGTCTGTAGAATTCAACTTCATTGTTTTGCCTAAAATCAGTTATCAGTTGAAACCATCAAAATACTTGTAATCATATGTAAGTACAGAGCTACATTTACAGATTTGGATATAGCTTTAAGAGCGCTTTGTAACTAGTAAGCAAAAGCAATTTAGAGTATGTGCATGAGTTGTTGGGTATGGGGTACTGGCACAAATTACTGAGGACAGATCTCATAATTTCTTTTCTTTTTTTTAATTTTCCTTGTCAATCTTTTTTTTTCTTCATATAATTTTTTACTTTGCTAGGCGGAGCCTAAAAGCTCCCTCCCTCGACCCCTCCCCTGAGGGCGTACACCCCTATTTTTTGTGGCCCCGATGGGAAGAAAGCAGTATTTAGTGGTCTGAGGAATGAGAGTGGTCTCTTTCTTAAGAAGGGGATTTTATATGAAAAAGATAGTTGCAGTGGTGTCATGTTACTGTCACCTGTGCCTTTCATTTCTCTTGCTGCTGCAAGATCCTTATTATGCCGTGTTAGAAGACAGGTTGGCTTGGTGGAATGAACTTAAACCTTGGCTAAGACATATCTGAATTTCAGACATGTTACTAAACCTTACTAACTATAAACTTTGAGCAAGTGACCTCAATCCAAGCCTGTTTCCTGTTTTGTAAAATGGGAATAATGATCTCAGAGTTCTGGATTGAATGAATATGCTGTAACTATCATAGTGTTGGTCTCTAGTGGGCACTCTGTGTTTGCTGGCTACATGAATGCAGTGGAAGCATCTTTACTTAACCTATAAGATTGTCTGCTCATATTTTGGTTTTTGTATCTTGAGTCTGGTTTCTGAATTCCTGCAGTAGAAGGCATATTTTTTATAACCTCCAGTTCATTATTATTATTCTTTTGAGTTAGCACTCTGTTTTTTCTGGGTAAGAGAAATAACTTCAGAATGAAGGAATCCTCTCCAGAAACTTGAAGATCTAGGAAGTATTTCTTCTAACAAATCTAGAAACCAGGAGTTTCGGAGAGCAGTGAGCATCGTTACTGTCTTCCCATTTATTTGAATGGCTGAGTTCAGTGGTAAGATCCTAGGCAGTCCTCATTGTGATAAGGAATTTGAGTTGTGACCAACCCACAATGCTTCCTCTTAGTGTTAGATTGAGTGTACAACACAGCATTGTTTGTACTGAAATTGAGGGTGTTTAGAAGTTTGAGAGTGTTTTACAACTACTGCCTTGTTAGGTTTGTCCAGAAATACTGTTCT
Source organism: Miniopterus schreibersii (assembly GCF_964146895.1). Lineage (NCBI taxonomy): Eukaryota > Metazoa > Chordata > Mammalia > Chiroptera > Miniopteridae > Miniopterus > Miniopterus schreibersii. The sequence continues at coordinate 46,281,674 of NC_138105.1, read as the reverse complement.
ATAACCTGAAAAATTTTAAAAATTTCTTGTCTGAAAAATGACAGATCATTACATAAGGGATCTAGTTAAATGATTTAATCATTGTGACAGTGTTGCTTTATTTTTACATATATAGAGATCTTTGTCAGAAAAATCATGATACTTCTTACCATTTAAAAAATAATAACTCTCAGTCTTTACTAAGAAAGAAAGAGTAAAAGACAGAAAGAAAAAAATTGTTTTAAGTGGATTATAAATGTTTCTTGGTATTAGAATTATGTTTTAGATGGTTTGTTTTGGGGGATTTTCTTGGTGGTGGTGATGGTGTGTGTGTGTGTGCACGTGTGTTTGTCAGTTACCATAGTATTGACAGATAAGGGTATTGGTAGGCAGTAATGGAGCCAGGCTAGAATGAAATTTATTTTACCTGGATTCTACTATAATTATATAACTTATACAGTGGTACCTTGGTTTTCAAACTTCTCCATTGATGAACATTTCGGTTTACGAACGCCATAAACCTGGAAGTAAATGTGTCGATTTTCGAACACACCTCAGAAGTTAAGCATGCCACACGGCTTCCGCTGAGGGCAAGATGCTGAGGCCTAGCTGTCAGCTGTTGATCCCTCGGTTTTCGAACATTTCAGAACTAGAACAGTCTTCCGGAGCAGATTACATTAAAAAACCAAGGTACCACTGTAATTGCATATTTAAAGATTTTTTTCTCATAATTTTTTAGGATACAGGACTATGTCTTTGGTCAGCATTGTATTCCCAGTGCCTGGCACATCGTATTTCTCTTTTGCCGTTTAAATACATATTTTCTGAAATCACACTGAGTGCAGTACAGTGAGGCAGTATCTTCCCCCAGTGTGTCCACTCGGCCTTCTTGCCAGGAATTTGAAGAGGAAGATGGAAGTCTGTCTGTGCATATTGATTCTCTGGCATATTCATCTAAATGAGGTAATTGTTTTGCCTCCGAGAACAAGAAGGGAAATCTGGGCAGGAGTTACCTGAATTCTAGTAGCACACATACTGACTGAAACCTCCCAGGAGCCCAGGCAAGAGGGCATCAGCAGTAGCAAATGAGAATAGGATTCCTAAATTTAAAAAGCAAGTAGCAAGAAGACAGTTTTTTCCCATGCGCTTTACAGTGGTTGCCTTGCTAAAATATGCTTATTAAGATGGGAACCCTATTTTTAAATAAAGACTCACTAGTTTTCTACAAATAGTAATTTTCTATATTACAGTAGTGTGCCTTTTCTGAAGCTCAAAACCTTTTTGTAAAATGATAGACAGAATAGAGGCCAAAGCTGAAGGTATTTGAGTCAGTACTTGCTCATTGTGATGGTGTTCAGGCTTTCCTTAAAGATGCTAAATTATTCCTGAAATTTATCAGATTCTGTTTTCTTTGGGCCTGTGGTTATCGGCTCCTTATTAAGGTAGTAGCTGCAGATATTGTTCCTTCTAGTACAGCTGTTTATGTGGCCCTGCCATATTCTTCATTCAAAATTCTACCTGCTATGGAACGTTTCACAGGGCTGACTCCTCAGTACCAAGAGTTGTGGGCTCTGGGAAAACTGCCACCTTGTCTGTTGAAGTGGAAAAATCAGTATTCTGGACTTTTATCCTAGCTCTCTGATGTGATTGTATCTGGTGTTTTCTACTTTTTTGGTAAGCAGAAGGGGGAAGTCCTTGTATTCAAGACCTGTCCTTGCCAATTTCAGCAAGTTCTGTGACACAAAGGAATAGAAGAGTGAGGGAAGGTTACTTACATAGCCAGATAGGGTTACTAAATGGTGAATAAAGAAATATGTCAAAGAGAAGGAAGCATCCTTTGCAAAGGTATAGACATATGAGAGCATATAGCATATTGGTAGAGTACAAGTCGATCAATATTGTTGGGTAATGTACAGTTTTAGATAAACCAGTGGGTATTGAGGAAGGATAGAGGTGAGACCAGGTTAGGAACATCTTTTGTGTGCTGTGTTTAGGAGTTTAGGCTTTATCCTGTAAAATACTAGTTTTCTAAAGTTCTGCAGAGTCACTCAGGGGTTGCCAGTTCTCTGTGCAAACTGTCTTTCTTCTCTGTGCCTCCCTCCCTCTCTCTCTTTAACTGCTTGGTATTTTGTTTTCATTGAGCAAATGGGTCAGCATGTAAAAAGTTTGGAAATTGCCACTGAGGTGTTGATATTTCGTGTTCTTGCAGTAGTATAGAGAGTAGATGAGAGTGTGGGGAACAAAAATAGGGGAAATACTAGGGATGCAAATAGTTTGGCTGAGAGACTGATGGTATCTGCTTATTAAAGATTACCAGAGAGGTGAGATTGGTTGTAGAGCTACTTAAGAGTTAGGAGCATTAGTGATGATATGAGTGACTGACAGAAGTGTGGGAACAAGGCAGAGGTAGTTTGATGGGAACAGATGATGGGAACCAGAACAACTCCTGATTTCTTCCTCTCCTTCCTTTTCTAACTTTCAGAAAAGTTCCAAGTATAGTACTAAGAAATTATATTGCCCCAGAACCGTTTGATAAGTTGCTAACATGATGCACTATCTTTCTCAAACACTTGAGTATGCATTTCTTGTAAACAAGGACGTTCTCCTGCATAATCATAATATAGCCATTAAAATCAGGACATTGGCATTGATATATTAGATTATTTATCCTCAGGCTCCATATGAATTTCACCAGTTGTTCAAATAATATTTCATATATCAATGATCTCATTCATGGGTTGCATTTAGTTATGTATCTGGAACAGTTCCTTGATCTTTAATTCCTTTTCACACCTTTGAAGATTATAGGCTGGTCATTTTGAATAAGGAACCTTAATTTGGGTTTGTCTGATGTTTCCTTATTAGTGGATTAAGGTTAGCCATTGTTCGCAGGAATATCACAGAAGTGGTGCTATGTTACTCTCATTGTTTACTGTTGGGTAAACATAATTTCAGTGATCCCATCACCGATGTTTACTTTCAGCCTCTATCAGTCTTTTTATACTGGGGGAACACTTAAAATAATTTTTTGATCTTGAGAAGCCATACGTAAAAATTATATCTACAGCTCATGCTACCTTAGCTCTATCAGTAAATTGTAGATATAATAATTCATTGATAATTGTCAGTGCTCTTTTGAGTAGAGAATACTCTTTTTCTGTGGATCTGTTTATGTTGGCAAATTCATTAGCCTCGTTTTTAAAAAAAATATATTTTTATTGATTTTTAGAGAGAGAGAGGAAGAGAGAGGGATAGAGAGAGAAACATCTATGAGAAAGAAGCATGGATTTGCTTCCTCCTGCGCCCCCCCCCCCCCCCCCCCGATCAAGCCTGCAACCTGGGCATGTGCCCTGATCAGGAATCGAACCTTGACCCCTTGGTTACTAAGTTGATGTCCAACCACTAAGCCACACCAGCTGGGCTAGCCTCATTTTTTGCCTGGTTCCCCTTCCCATAAAGGATGCCAGCTGTAATATAAGTTAGTAGAGCAAGTAGAGGAAACTCCAGTTCTTTTTTTCTTACTTTACTACTTGATCTCTTTTGCCTTTTCCAAATAGACCTTACCACAAATTTCTACTATATGAGATCCAAGTGAGATACGATAAATGTAAGAGTAGTTTCCCCCCAATATTTAAAACTAAAAATGACATTTTAGCCAACTTTTCTTGGGGGAAAATATAGTCCCCTGGTAATTAAGCTAGACTTACTTCTCTTGAAATTAATCTTTGTGATATTTTCATAAATTTTGCAAACTCATGAGAAATGTAACAAGTTTGCATAACTAGCTCCAGCCAAACAGAACTTAACTTTTCTTAATGTAGCCTCAGCAGATTTAATTTAAATAAAGATTTGAATTGATTTTAATTAATGTTATTTATATAAAAAATTTATTGACACTACCAAAACCATAATCCAAAGCAATATGAATAAAAATATTACCTAGGTATCGTTTTATGCAAGATTTTGAAAAAATATTTTCTATGTATGGTACCAGGTGGGGACTAGAATTATCAGGGGATCAGTTTGTAAATTATATAATTGTCTAACCTCTATGCTATACTCCTGAAACTAATATAAAATGATATTGAATGCCAACTATAATTGAAAAATAAAATAAAAGAAAACCATTTTCTTACTCGATACGATCAGGCTCAAATGTAGTCCTAGCAATTAGAAGATTACTTCTTTTATAGGCTCATATATACATAACATGTTTTTGAATCTTAATAAAACAATTGTATTTACCTCATTAGTGCAAATTTACCTCTTTAATATAAATATTATATTTACCTCCCGTGCTTGTTCTTTACTTTACAAATATCAATTCAGGGTCAAGCATGAGATAAGGGAACAAGTACAAATTTCCTTTTCTATTGAGACCATTTCTTAGCTTGCTCTTGATGTTCATTGAATAAGAAAAAGATTGCTCAAATGTGTGAGGAGTTAAAAATTGCAGCATACTGTTCATTGTTTTCCTATGACTAGCAGGATATTCTTTTCTTCACAGAAATCCAGAACTTGTCTGGGGTAGATCAGTAAAACTCATCTTGACTGTATAAGACTGCAGCTCTTCTTCCTTTTTTCTCACGTCCAGTTCTTACAATCAGAAGATTCAGAAAGAGTTCACTGGTGATACACTTGTATTGAAAGGGAAGGAAAATCTGTCCATTTCTGTTCTGCAACTTCCCCAGGTGGTTTCCAGTAAGATTTGAGACTTGCTGATGTCTTTCTACACTCAAGCCCAAGCAGCAGAGGACACATTCCAAGATTTCTTTTTGTAACATCTTGTTTTCCAAAAGTGCATTTTCCTTTTAAATCCAAGAATCTTGTCCCTGGAAGTCAAAAACATTTTCTTCATACTTTACAGGGACAGAAGAGTAAGTGCTACACTGGCTAGTTTCTGCAGCCATTCTTCATCTTCAAAGTAGTCTACAAAAATCTAGCCTTCTACTGTCTTAAAAGGACCCCGTATCAGCTCAGATACCCTGTTGAGAACTTTTCCTCTGCTAAGCCCCAGGATTTCTTTATGTAGTAGGAGATGTTCTTTAAACATTCTGGAATGAAATGACCTTTGTTTAATGAAGTTAACCATTTTGTAGCATCTTCCAGAACTTTTTTATTTTATCCCAAGAGTTTTTGACACCATAGTACATGGATGCCTTCTGAGTCAGTTCAGGTCCCCAGAGAAACATGTCAACTTAAGATTCGATGTGCAGAAAGCCCCCCATCCAGAGTTGGCTATTGTAGTATTATCACGACGTTCAGTCATTTGCTGGGTGAAGCCTAGAGGAAGCATGGCAAGGTGTGAATGTTGCAGTGGATTCCAAGGTGAGGGAGCTGGGGTCTGTCAAGCAGCTCTGCTCCTCAGCAGGTTCTGTCAAAGGGATATTGAGCAGGACACTATTATGGCGAGCCATACCTTCCTCATCCCACTTGGGCTTTGACATCTCATACTGTGGACACCTTTCTTACCCTGCTCACGTTTGACACCCCAACTTGAACAGACATTTTTCATTCTTCTCTGCCTTTGACCCACTGGACTTGTCCACTATATGAACCACTTCTCATGGTGAGGCTTTGTTACCCCATGCTGGCCTACCTTTTCTTCCCCCATCCCCCACATACATGAAGTCGTCCTCACTCTTTTTGGACTGACTTCCCTCTGCTGGACTGTTACCCTACTTCCCACACATATATCTGACTTGCTTGGCTTCACCTAATGGCTTTAGCACTAAATTGTTGAGGGAGGGCATAGTAGGAGGGAATGGAAGAGCCATCTGGGTTTTTAGAATCTGTAACTTGCTAGAATATGGTTTTATTTAGTGATGTAGAGAAAATAGTAGGAGAATCTAAGAAAAAATTTGGGAGGGGCGAGAGAGAGAGCCTGTGTGTGTAAACAGGAGTTTGGATTTTACAATAGTGAATTTAGGGTGACTATGGGACATTCTGGCAAAAGTAATAGGCTCAATAGAGGAGTTTGGCTGGAGATAATAGAATTGGTTGTCATTAGCTTCTATGTGATAGTTGAAACTGTTGGTTTGAAAGAAACTGCAGAGAAGGAAAGGAGCTGGCACTGGAGAACCACAACACTGCCTGAGGGGATGGTACATGAAAAGGATGATATCAAGGAAACTCTGGGACCAAGAGAGTTGTAAAGAAGAGAGGGTGCTTGTTCAACAATGTAAAAAGCTACAAAAATGGTGAAAGATCCATTGGGATTTAGCAACCAGTTAAAATTCAGTTATAGTGGAGTAAACCCCGATTGCAGTTAGTGAAGTTGAATGGAAATGAAGAATTAAATTTGGCCAATACAAAAATATGTACTATAAGTAAAAAATAGGTACTGTCATGTGGACTGAGAAATAGTGTTGTTTTGTGTCCTTTCTAGCAAAGATAGATGTATATGATGGATGAGGCATGTGAATTTAAAATTTTCAGTTCAAACTCTCAAAACTTGAATACTTGCTGTTTGTATGACAGTATTCTCCATATTGTTCATTTTGTGTTGATTTTGTAAATGCATTTCTAAGGATTTGTTCATCCAATTTTGCAGTCTCTGGAAGATTTTCACCATAAGTTACATATATGACTTCCCAGTTATCTACAGTATAGGAACTGTGGAACTAGAATTACTCAAAGTATGTGCTTTAAAAGTGTTAAATTTTAAAATCACATATTTTTTTTATAGCCTGTGCTGAAAATACCAAGATAAAAATGCTTTTAATGACTTAGAAGATAATTTATAAATAAATGTTGATATATTTATACCTTATTCGTTTCAAACGTACTACAAATGACTTGTTTAGTGCAGATTCTAACTTTTAAAAATGTGTTTTAAGTAATTGATATATTTGTGGCGTGCTTTGAAGTTCTTCTTTGGTAGAGAAAGAATGCTCAGCACATGGCTGACTTTAAAAAGATTTAATTATTATTTACTCACTAAACAAATGTTTTGAGGACCTACTGAGCCAAGCATTTTTGTAGGTACTGAAGTTAACAGTGGTGAAAAGGAGTCTTTCTTTATGGAGCTTAAATTCTAGTGGGAAGAGGCCTCCCGTAAGCACCCTGACTGGGGGATACAGGAGGACTTTCCAGCCAACTGAGCCACACAGCCAGGGCCTAGAAATACTGTTTTTGTTTAATTTTAAATTTATGAATATCAACAGAAAATGAAAATTTATATATTCATTTCCACTGCCAAAATAGGTTAGAGAAATTCAACCCAATATATATACTACTTGAAAAAATTTTTATATGCTTTTTGATTAGATATATTCAGCCTCTTCTAATATTCCGGAATTCCTGTCTCCTGACTTTTAGCTGTGTTATTTATTTTGCATTAGCTATGATTTAAATTTGTTTTTTCTGCTTGGATTTACGAGTTTTGACCAGGTTTATTTGTAAGAATCTGTATTATTTTGAAAGATATTTACATGTCATACTGTAAATATGAGAGTCAGTTTAATGGCTTAAATTAAGGCACTTTATTTTCTGTTCCCCCCAATATAACACTAAGGTTACACAATGATAAAGCTTTGAATTTTTATTATTTATAATTGGTAACAGAATTATTCATTGATGACCAGTTCTGGTACTATTTTAGAAATGCCAATAATAAATTTTCTGTTTGTTGATAGGCTAACTGCTATTCTTTATGACTTGTTTTATGACCTTTGTTCTTTCATCTTTTCACTTTGTAAATTACTCTTAATATGTCATTAAACCTGTTTCAGTCTTGTAAAAATATGCCTGTTAGATTGGGCACACAAAGGGCAATTTGTTTGGGGCCTGCATAATCCCAGGCATCCCTGATTTCATATTTCTACGCATAAACGTGCAAATGAAAATGTCCTTGTCAGTGTTAGGAAAGCTAGCTTTAGATATAGTTACTAAAGCAAGATTTTGATTCTCTCTTTGAAAAAAACCTGTGTACAAGAGATTTACCTTTACATAATTGGGATATTATATATATTTCCTTGTGATTTAGGCCAGTGTTTTTCAATATCTTATTTTTAACCTACTCTCCTGTGATGGTTTTCAGTTTGTCTTTGACATATATTAGCTAGTAAGATTTTGATGACCTTTATTTTCTGGAGTTTATCTTCTGAACACAGTGGATATATTTAATGTACTTTTTCTAAGGAACTCTGCTTCTAACCCTTGTTCAAAACTGATATAGTTATTTACATTTGATGGTTTCAGTCTCTGTCAAATAGAAGTTTTATATTGTGCTAGCCTGAGTTGTAAATAAGAACCACTTGACTTTTAAAAGCCACATTTAATGTATATTGCATCATGGTTTATTGATTACATTTGATCATCAAAGTCACATGCACCAAGGAAGGTTCCCTTGCTCTCTTCCTAGAGGACTATTTCATATCTCCCTCTTCAAATTTTGAATACCTCCTCTCCCAAGATCACTCTCAGCTGATGACCTTGCTTCCTACTTTAACACTTAAAGAAGGAATGAGAAAGGAACTTCCAAAGACTCCCACCTATTTTTAACTGTTTCCATATTGAGAAATATAGTAACAAAATAAATTTAAAGTACCTGTAATACCACTCTGCTTTTTCATCTGGTACCATAAATGATGTATCTATTTTCCTAACTAAAACTAGTTCTTCCAGTTTTGAATTCTTTCTTATCCCCTTTTAACAACTAAATATCACCATTTCTTCTCTTTCTTGCTTACATTATCAACTTTTTGTTTTGTATGGGGCCATTCTTGTCATTATACAGATATGCTACTAATTCTTCAATCTTAAAGAATCAAAAATCTTCCCTAACAATTAATTACCTGTTCCCCCTACCAATTACCACTCCCTTGTTTGTTGCCTTTTGCAGCAGACTTCTCACTTGTCCGTATCCACCATTTCTATTCTCTTTTCCCAGTATCTTTACTCTAACAAAACTTCAACTATCAAAAATTGCTCCCATTACTAGTAACTTCTGAGTTGCTAAATCCAGTGTTCAGCACTTTGTCTTCATTCCATTGACCTATCACAGTGGTTGTTATTATTTACTTTCTTCTCTTGGATATGCTTTATGTGGTTTCAAGGATACCACTTGTTCCTGATTTTCTTTCTTAATTATCTTTGTTGGTTACTCTTCTTTCAGAATGTTGAGTGCCTCAGGGATCAATTTTTGGAACTCTTCTTTTTCTACACTTATCTTTTCTAGTAATAATTAGAATTCAAAATTTCCCCTGCCCCACACTATAGCTTAATTCTTGGAAAGTGTAGATTATAGAAAATAAAATGAAATATCGCTATTTTCAAACTATCTTTCAGACTTTCTTGACCCTGTTTCAAAGCTTGCAATGAGAATTGGACCTTTGGGGGATCAACCATCTAGTGCCAAGGGTTGGAAAAGTAAATAAGACTGTTTTATCCAAATACCATTATGATATGATTAGTTACCCTTAAGGTGTGATAGAAATGGATATTTATTTCTTATATCTTACAAACTTTAAAGATATTTAAAGTAATTTTATATGAACTTGTGTAATGTGTTGTCATTATTTGAACATGTCCACATACCTTCAAAGAATGAAATTTAAGAATAAACATTATGGAAAGTTTCTGTCAGATCAAATTTTAGAATCTATGTTAAATATAAAGTAAATATGCTTGATATATAAAATTTGAGAAATATGGTAAAAAATAAATTTAAAGCACCTATAACCACTGCCTGAATGCAGTTTACATTTTGAAATATTGTCTTCTAATCTTTATGTAGTTTAAAAATCGTGCTGTGATCATATAATTTCCTGCATTTTGCTCTTAGCATAAATATAATATTATAATTATATTATAATATAATATAATTATGATATGATATGATATGATGTAATATAATATAATATAATATAATATAATATAATATAATATAATATAATATAATATAATATAATATAATATAATATAATATGCATTCATGTTTTCACAGTTTTTAAAATGAACATTATGTTTAGGGATTGCACTCTATCCTATCTCATGGATTCCTTTGTCTTGAACATTGAGGTTTTGCTTATTTTTATTGACATTTATTATTATTATTTTTTTTTGCTTTTGTGGATAAAGCTGCAGTGAGTATCCTATGCATAATTTTTTTTTCTGTTTTAGGATTACTTCCTTAGGATAGATTGCCAGAAGTGGAGTTACTGGGTCAGAGGGTATGGTCTTATGAACTTTTTTCCTTTTTTAAAAATAATTTTTTTTAGTTTATTTGCTATCCATTTGATTTGTATTCATTGTGAAAAGTAAAACTCATAATGACTGTATTTGGTACCTGGCAGAAAATTGTGTCTAAAGGCAAGGTTCTGTAATGAGAGAAGTTTGGGAAATTCCTAGGGTGAAAAAGCCTTTTTAACTTGGCTTACCTCAGCATTTCCTGAACTTAACTGAGCATTGGATGGTTTTTTTGCGATATACTTTGTAACATTTTGTGGAAGTTTTACAAAAGATAAAGTTTATGAACCACTGATCCAGAATTTCAAATTGCTTTTAGTGATCAAAGCAACCCAATCTTCATTCTAAAATTATTTTTAGAAAGGAGATTAAAATAAAGCTGTTTACTATGTGATTTTTGGGTATGTCTTTATAAAGTCTCATAAGTTTTTACAATTTAAATTTTCTGTATCGGTTCCTAAGCAATACGTTAATGCCTCAGTAGAATCCAATACTTTTTATAATATTTAATAAAATTTGTAATATAGACATAAAACATAAAAGTAGAAGATAAAGTATATTGTACAAACCTTTTTTTGTCCCCCTTCGTTTTCCCCTACAGAATGTGAAAACCTTTGCATCTTCTGATAGTCTAGCCAAGGTCCAAGAAGTAGCAAGCTGGCTTTTGGAAATGAATCAGGAACTGCTCTCTGTGGGCAGCAAAAGACGACGAACTGCAGGCTCTCTGAGAGGTAACCCTTCCTCAAGCCAGGCGGATGAGGAGCAGATGAATCGCGTGGTGGAGGAGCAGCAGCTAAGGCAGCAGGAGGAGGAGCACGCCGCGAGGAACGGCGAGGTCGTCGGAGCAGAGCCTAGGCCTGGAGACCAGAATGATTCCCATCAAGGACCATTGGAAGAGAACAATAACCGCTTTATTTCAGTAGATGAGGACTCCTCAGGAAACCAGGAAGAACCAGAGGAAGATGAAGAGCACGCTGGGGAGCAAGAGGAGGAGGAGGAGGAGGAGGAGGAGATGGACCAGGAGAGTGATGATTTTGATCAGTCTGATGACAGTAGCAGGGAAGAAGAACATACGCACAGTAACAGCGTCACAAACTCCAGTAGTATCGTGGACCTGCCTATTCACCAACTCTCCTCCCCGTTCTATACAAAGACAACAAAAGTGAGTATATTTAGTCTGCTGTGCACTCAAGAAATTTTACATATCTATACTAATTGTAATAAAACTTCTCAACCTTTGTATTATTGCAAAATTATTCTTCAGATGTGTAATAATAAAATGAACTAATTCTTATTTTACAGAAGGTACTAGAAAATATGAGAAATAGAAATACTGATAATGGGACAGTCTTATTACAAATGGAGGGAAGGTAATTGATCATTTATTATGATGAAAAATCATCAATATCAAATTTTACTACAAATTTTTTCCCTGGGACAGAGGTTAGTAGGTTGTGTGCAGTGGAGAGGGTTGGGGTGAAACATGATTTGTGTAAATCAAGTAGTAAGAATCTTTTTTTATCTGCAAAATGCAGCCCGTGAGGTGGCTGTATATTCACAGGTGTTACTCCAAGGCACGAGTTACTGGAAGTTACCTCAAATTCACTTTCTTATTATGATGATTAAAACTTATCCTTTGTAAATAGTCTTCTCTTTATTATCTATTAAGCAAAGTGAGACTACAGCCTGAATATAAATATTCAGTTGTTGGTGAAACCTGAGTTGGCATTTATAAAAGTTATAAAGTACTAGACACCAACATTTAAGGTTAATCATTTTTGCTACGTTATGAAACGACAAGAATTCATGGTGCTATCTTCACTGCTTGCTTCCCTCCAGATTTTATTATAATTTCAAGATTCAGGAACACCAGAATCACTGGTTTTTCTTTCTGCCTCCATTTCAGTGGAACACTTTTTATTTCTCAAAGGGATTTGAATATTGACCATTGGGTAACAAATCATTTTGGTTGATATTTGACCGTGAGAGGTAGGAGGAGATGATTTGAAGAGGTTGAGATTTCCAACTTCCTGTCGAGTTTCTGCCACTCCTTCCCTTGCCTGCAGTGTTACTTTCCCTTCCCATTCCTGGGAGTTAGTCTCTGTTGTATCTGCCTCATCTCATTTAGCTAGTGGTAGCACCTGGAGTTAACCGTAGACATATATCAAAAGATGGACAGTTAGACTCCGTACTAAACTGGAGGAATCTTATCAACTCAGGGACCTGGTGATTAGTCTAGGCTGAGAAAAACAGTTCCATTGGATACAGTCCTTTGAGGCTCTGCCAGAGATCAGGGCCTGCAATACACTAACCAGTCATATTGTCACTGCTACTGGATAGGTAGGGAGGTGCTGAAATGTTGAAGTCTGTCTGAGCTGGAGGGAGGAAGTGATTGGGCGGCTGCAGTAAATTTGGTCTTCCCAGTGCTTGTTCTTTGGGGTTCTTTCCTCAGAGCATTTCCAGATACTGTATCACTTAAAATTGTGGTTATGACCAGGGGTGGGAGTTGTGGAAAGAAAGCAGCAGCATTATTTGTCTCACCACCCAGTCTTTCTGTTGTACCCTCCCTTCCCATCCCCATCAACATACAGTCAAAATGAAATTGCATGGTGTCTGGGCTTTGCTTCAGAGTAGTACTGAAGGGGGGAGAAAAAGGGGAAAGGTTTAGATTGGTTGTGAGTTGCTGGTTGTTGGAGAGGGATTACAGGGACAGGAGGGTTCATGAGTATTATTCTCTGTAGTTTTTCAAGTTTGTTTAAAGTTTCCCATAATAATAAAATATGTTTGTTGTAAAGAAAGTGAATACACACACACACACACACACACACACACACACACACAGCCCCCCCCCCCCCCAATCATAACCAAAACTGAAATGGGAGTTTTCTTTATATACCTTGGTCTTACTGACTAGCTCTTCAGTAAGTGCTGACTTTACCTCTGCATTGAATTTTATTTTCTCTGAATTTTGGTGTTGTTGAGATTATAGGAAATTTAATAAGACATTGTGTATTTTTCACTGGAGTTAGAATTTATTTATTTTCTGTTTTTTGAAATCTATCTTTATTGTTGAAAGTATTACACATATTCCCTCTTTTCCCCCCATTGATCCCCTCCACCCCACATCTGCCTCCCCCCCCCGACCTTCCCCATACTGTTGTCAGTATTTTAGGCAGTGTTGTTATCTATCTAATGGTTTATTCAAAGAGGAGAGAAAGTAAAATGAATTATACTCAATGAATGAGGTATGTAACAACTTCTGTCCTACCTCCGCCCCGCTGGCCTTCAGTGCCCATAGATCTTTATGTTTGCATGCTTTCTGGTTCTTTTATCATTTGAAAATTAGATAAAAATCATGAATATCCATGTAGAGTAGACTTATGAGTTAAACAATTCTTTGGAAAGGAACATTTTAACTTGAATAATAGCTTACTTATTTTATAGACATTAAAATAAGTAACATCGGTAGTAGTTTCTCCATTTTTAAAAAAATCCTCAGCCTAGGATATGTTTATTGATTTTTTTAGAGAGAGAGAAACATTAATGTAAGAGAGAAACATTGATCACCTGCCTCCCACATGTGCCCTGACTGGGATCAAACCCTTAACCTAGGTATGTGCCCTGACCAGGAGTCTAACCCACAACCTTTTTGGTGTAAGAGATGACGCTCCAAGCAACTAAGCCTCCCGGCCAGGGCTGTAGTTTATCTCCTATTTGCTTATCTTTAAATTTTACAGTGAACCATTGTTTTAGCCCATAAACAATATACAAACAGATTTAACATCATCTCTTTTAACCTTACTTGACCTGGAATGATATATCTTAGACACTTAATTTAATACTTTGAATTGCTATGTCATTTTTTCATCAGCATGTGAAACTAAAACTTCTAAAACATGTTTATCCCCAATTTCCCTACCCTTTCTGCAAGTTCAGATTTTATTTAGATGGTTTGATCTAAGAAGGAACTACCTGAAGGCATTTTATCATCCCCCTCTCCAGGTGTTGAAGCAGTGCTTTGAATCTCAGCCCCAGGGCTCTAACACTAACAGCTGTAGCCCTGCTTTGTTGGTAAGGTTCAGACCTTTCATAGTGCAGATTGCCCAGCTTTTAGCCCCAACTCTTGATCTCTCTCCTTCAAGGTTACTATGCCAAAGAGGGAGTTTATATCGTTCCTCTTTTTTCTGAGGGTTCAGTTGAAGGAATGGGGGTTTAGTATTTAATTGCATTATCTTATTTAAGAAAAATTTAATGAAAACTAAGCCTTGTTGAACAGTGCAAAGCCGCCAATGATTTCTGCTACATTTTAAATTACAAACAAGAAAGCCAGCTAGACAAAATAGATCTTTTTCTAAACGGAGAAGTTGTCATAGAGTTCAGTGGGAAAACTTCAAGCACACAGGTTTTGACAGATGCTTTCTTTATTTTTCCCCCTGAAACTGTAAACGGAACTTTTAGATATGTATTAGAACCTCCTTAAAAACAAACTATGCTGAACTTAAGTCATTTTGGTGACTCTTGAGTTGTGAATACAAATTATTGTTTTATACATACAAGCTCACAGGCGTATACTGAATACTGAGAGCAGAGATAGATGTGTGTATGCGTTTATATGTCGTGTACATATACACATACACATGAACGTGTGTATATATGCTTTTGATTTATTGTGTATCTTGAGGTCATTTGCCTCCACAAATATGGCAAGAAGAATATAAAAACTATTTGATTGTTAAGGCAGCAGTGCCCTTCTATGTAGGTAGGATTTTCATCTGAAATTGGCCTGTTTTTGCCCATTCCCGAAACTTCTTCATATCATTCCTAGAGTACTTTATTTTTTTTAACAACATTTAAAAAATAATACTTATGATTGTGTTGCTTAAAAAGAAAATGTTAGTCACCCATGTGTATAAATATGTTTAATATAGTAAATAGGGAAAAGCTCACTCTATTTCAAATGCTTTATTTTGAAGCAGCTTTAAATTCTTGATCATTATATACGTAAGACAATTCTACAAACAGTACCCTAACCCAGTTTTAAGGCTTTAAACTGACTTTTGAGAAGAGTACATGTATAATAATTATTTTTTAAATCCCATTTTTAAGGTTACTATGGGATTGGCCTTCTACTGTTTCACCCAGTGTTCCTTTCAAATTTTATTTTTTGGCAGTTTTCTTAACATACCCTGTGGACAGCTAGACTGATTTGTCGTTCCTGAACATGCCATATATGCAAATACGATATTAATGAAAAAATCATTTTTGGTTCTTCTTTGCATTGTCTGTTTCTTTGAAAACTATCAAAACTCTTAGGACAATCTTTTTTTCCTTAGTCACCAAAGATTTGTTCTTATGGGAGCTTATGGTAATAATATACATTAGAAAGTTCAGACTGTCTTAATGTTAAAAGTCAAGGGTAGTATCAGTCAAGAATTGGTGTTTATTAAGCCCATACTGTTTGAAAGTTCCTATGACAGGTAAGGAAGTAGAAGTTATAGAGGGACCAAATTATTTACCCCCAAATCACAGTGACAAGAGATTTAATCTAGATCTGCTTAATTTTTTAAAACACACACCCTTTCTTTCCATGTGCTATGCTGCCCCCTAGGTAGAATTTGGCAAACATTACTAAGATTTTCAGCAGAACTACAAGTAAGTCTATATAGGCTCTAGATTCTGGAGTACGGTGGCTTTCTAATATGTCACATTTGAAATCACCAAGCTACCCTCTAGAAAATACAGAGCTCAGTTAAGTGCTTTTCTTTGTGTACTGGACAAACAGTATTGAAGATATGAGGGCTCAAGGCTCAAGTTGTAACAGGAAGATATGATAATGAAATTTGAGACTGGATAACAGATATCACTCTCTCTAGAGTTTATCAAATGTGCTTTTTAACTAGGGGTTGTATGCTGGCTTTTTCTGTCATTTGATTAGTCTGCCTATAAATTCTAAAGTCAATTTGCTTCCCCAGATAGGAAGGCCCATCTCATCAGTTTTAACTCCCTCTGTCAACAGCCTTATCACATTAAAGAATAAATAAATAAATAAAACTTGTTTTCTGAAGAGATGCCTAGCCCATACTAAAGACTCATTTTATATGTTTAATGCAGAGTAACAATTCATTTTCACTAAAATGAAAAGCAAATGAGATTACCATTATACTAGGCCTTCTTATCCTTCTGATCTTTTCATGAAGAGAACCGTGTTTGAGCACTGATTTTTGCTTCTTCCATAACTGCCTTAGTGCCTTCCATCTGTCCCTTACACAACTTCATCCCTGATCTTGAATCAGTCTGTTTTTCCCCCAGCCTAAAACTAATCAGTTTTTAAATCTTTTTTGCCTCAAATAAGAAATAAATGTTTAGTGTTTCTTGTCCACCAACCTCCAAACACTCCCTTGAACCACAGCTACTGGGAAACTTTGTAGGACAATGTGGCTAACTTCTGAAATCTAACAGGGCACTAAAATCTACTCTGTTAGCAGTAGAAACCTAGAGAGTGTTGGCTGCTCCAGTACGTCCCTGGTCTTGTCTTGTTCTTGTGAGAGAAAGAACTTAAGTTCAAATTCTGTTTGGTGTAGCTCTGCCGGTATGACTCAGTGGTGAGCATTGACCCATGAACCTGGAGGTCACAGGTTCAATTCCTGGTCAGGGCACATCCCAGGTTGTGGGCTCAGTCCCCAGTAGGAGGTGTGCAGAAGGCAGCTGATCGATGTTTCTCTCTCTAAAGTCAATTTTAAAAAATTCTGTTAGGTGTAGATATGTCCAGAGAACAAAAAGTGCTATGTAAGGCAGTCATCTTGAATAATATCCATTGATAAACATAGCCCAACTAATAACCATGCCTCCTACTTTTGTGTGAAGGAGGAAAAACTGGAAACATTCACTCAGCTTAGTTTAACCTAATTTTAAATATGTGGAGAGGACAGAAGTGGAAGAAAGGGGGTACACTGGAGATGGTAGATTTTCCCCCTAATGTAGTAGAGTGATAAGAGCTTTTCAGATTTGAGCTTAAATTCTGATTTTGCCACTCATTGTATGACCCTAAGTATGTAATCTCATTGAACTGTTTATTTATCTACAAAATAAGAGACAGTATCTACTTCCCAGAGTTTTGTAAGGATTAAGTGAAATAACATGTAAAGCAAGTAGTGTAGTGCCTGGGACACTGGTAGTTTACAGATGTAGGCTTGCATCCTCATTTTGTCTGTCTTTCTCTTATCCCTCACCCCTAATCTTCATTCCCCACAGCAGATATCAGTTTATCTACATGTTTTTTATGATCTTTACAGTTAAGTCATTATATCACCCTCTAGTGGAAAAAGATATAGATAGAGGAATAGATAAATACTTTTAAAAGGATATACAGGAGAATTGGGAATACTAAAATAAGCCAGGCCCGTATCTAATAAAAATAAAATATGACGTAAATTTTTAAGGGGATGCTATTCACAGATCTTCCCAGTTGACAGGTATGTATCATTTCCTTTCATTAGAATTTAAGTCAGTTTCTTTATACTTTCTTCTTCTAAAACATCTGTAGATTTAAAATGCTTGAATCTTACAGTTGAATGCCAACATGAATTTTATTTTATGGTCAATTTCTTTTTCTTGTTAATGCAGTTTAAAAAATATTTGTTAACGTTATTTTAAACCATAATAGCTCTAAATGTTGATTGTGTTTAAATCTGTATCTGTTCCACTGCAAACAATTAAAGATTACTTTGATTATGGGTTTTCATCCTAAAAAAAAAGAAGTCTCCCCACAGAATGGAGCATTAAACAAAATTTTAAGTGTTTCATTGGTTTGTGCACAGAGAAGATAAACATCTCTGACGTATCCACAAATACCACAAATAGCTATCCTCAGAATGTTCCTGAGGCAGATTGTTTCGTGTGTGTATAATTTCAGTGACCTGATCTGTGTCAATGTTGTTCTTGGTGCAGGGAAGATGGTAGAAAAGGGTAAAGAGTATGTCATAGTGGGCTCTGTTTCCCACTTTGGTAGACAACTTCAAAATGATGTCGCAAGCTCCCAGCATTCACCCAGGCCCCAGTGCTGCACTTCTGTCGTTACTGGGCATCATCACCTGAGTAGTCCACTTAAAACGCCTGTTTTGTTCTTCATACCAATTTTTTATTTTCCTCCCCAGATTTACAGTCTTTGTTAATATCCTGGTCGTCTGGTCATATGGTGGAAAAATAGTTTGACTTTGTCTTATCATCTAATCCTATGGGACTGCTGAAAATTTAACAAAGTTGAACATTTGAACTTCCTTTTTCTTACCCCCAGGTACTTACAAAAAAAAAAAAAATTGGAGCGTCAATGTTTAAAAATGTTAAGAGCATCTTTGCTTAGGTTTCTGTTTGCATTAGGCCGTAATGTCATGTCCTTGATGATAAGTTGGCAGTGTGGATGATTGGATGCATTTTTAAAAATGGATTTTTACCTCCATATAGATCTGTAACCTCAGTCTAAATATTCTGATAAAGCCATATCCCTAAGTGAGCATTTGAAGTCTTTTATAATCTTACCGCAGTTTCTTGCAAGCTGATTTCATCTCCATGCCTCCACTTGCTTTTAATGACTTTGCTCCCCTCCAGTTAGCCAGATGCTTTAAAACCCAGGCCAAATTCCATCTCTATCTTTGCACCTTCCTAGAATTAGTAATTTTAATTCTTTGAACCCATTGTTGGTTTTCTATGCTGCGCAGTTCATTTGGTATTACCTTGTGATTTTTTATAAGTTTTGTTTTGGGTTACTGAATTCTTTTATTTTTTTTGAACAGAAGAAATTTGATATATTTTTCTCTAGTGCTGATTCAGGTTGAGAGTTGAAGATTTACAAATTGTAATGTGAACAATTCTCATTTCAGCTGTTACGATGTACTCAAGCTAGACTATAAATTATAAATAGGCATGCCATTTATGTCTAGTTTAAAATTCAAGTATTCAGTATAAAGATGGTTATATTAAAGAGTATTATAATGCAATTAGTACTTCCAGAGTAAGAGTCCCCAAGAAGTTAAAATTGCAATTTAAGAACCGTGTGGCTAAGGTGCAGAAATCAATTGCAGGTAACTCATACAGCCATTAAAAACCATATTCTAAAAGAAAATTTAATAACAGAAAAATGTATAAACAATGTTTACTAAAAATGTAGAACTCAAAAACTGTATACAGTATGATCCTAATTATGAAGCAGACATGCATTAATCTATATATATGCATGGGAAAAGATCAGAAATAATTAAACCAAATGTTAGGAATTATCTCTGAGTATGGTTGAATTATTTCTATTTTTTCTTATCTAGGGTCAACTTACCACATTTTAATTTCTATTTTTTCTTACATAAGGCCCACATACCACATGCTATAGTAATAGTATAGCATGGTATCCTTCCTTGTTTTTAAGTCATTTATTTAATATATGGTTTCTTACAAGAGTTACTTAGAGTAGTCTTGATCGCACTTTTGGCTGTCCATGAAACATGAATATCTTTCATTTTAAAATCTTTCTGTGAGCAGTTCAGAGTCTGTCATTTAAAATACAATTCTAGAATGCTTTACCAGAAAGTCACCAGTGCTTTTCCTCCCTTCCCCTATTCCCAATGCCCCATTTCTTCACACTAATTAATAAATTTAAACTGCTTAGGTTTTCCATCCTAATTTTAAGTCTCCTGAGATAGAATCTAAGTCCAACCTGTGCCCAGCAGCGTTGGCAATAGACTTGGACTTGAAAATGAAATCATCTCTAGAGAATACTATAGTATGAAGTAACATTATATTTTTACATAGTTGTTGACATTATTACTCTTCTTTGGTCCTTGTTCTTCCATTTAGAGATGATAGCCCTTCTTCTAGGAGAACACTGCTGTCATACTCATCGGTAATCTCTCCAGACTAAATACCATCAGCGTGTTTTCCAGGATCACCATCCTGGTTGCTCCTCTGGACAAATTACTCTTGTAGTGTTGTGTCCTGTAGTCAACATTGTGCTGCTGAAGTGCAGTAGAGCCAGACTATCACTCGTTTCTATTCTGAACCTCATCAGTGCAATTGAAAAAGCATTGACAATGATGATATTAGTAATATAATAAGCCATTGAACACTATAATTCATCTATGGTCAGAGAGCTGGTAAGTGGTAAAGCTAGGATTTGAACCCAGATCTCATTCTAGGTCCTGGTTGCATTTTTGTTAAAATTTGTTAGTAATTTTGAGTAGAGGTGGCCTGTGGAATAACCCATAAAGCCACCAGTTTAACCTCTGTTCTCATGTCCTTCCCAACTTAATCTTTGTTCCCATGATATATTTACTGTGATTCATACTACATTGTATTAAAATTGTTTTTCTGCCTCTCATTCAAGTCCTGTGATTTCTTATCTTGCCTAATAATATTTATTGTGTATAAAGCACCCCAATGCCTAATAGATTGTCAATAAATAGTGAATTCATTTTTACATATTACTAGCCAGTCTATGACCACATGGATATTATTTTGCATAGCTAGGATCAACGCATATACTATTTTGCATCCTGTTTGTAACATCCATGTGCAGATTTTTGTGTAGGCAGAAATTTTCAACTTCTTTTTGTAAATACCAACAAGTGCAGTTGTTGGGTTGAAAGTTAAGAGCATGCTTAATTTTGTAAGAAACTGCCAAACTGTCTTCTAGACGGTTTCTTCTAGAGTGCCTATACCATTCTGCATTCCCACGAGCAATGGAGGAGAGTTCTTGTTGCCAGCATTTGATGATGTCAGTGTTTTTGGCTTTTGACTACTTTAATAGGTATGTAGTGGCATCTTGTTTTCATATGAAATTCCCTAATGACATATGATGTTCAGTATCTTTTTATATGCTTACTTCCCATCTGTATATCTTTTTTGGTGAGATGTCTGTTCAGATCTTTTGCCTCATTTTTTCATCCGGTTGGTTATTTTTTATTGTTGCGTTTTAAGAGTTCTTCATCTGTTTTGGATAACAGGCCTCTGTGATATTGTCTCTGGCGAATATTTTCTCCCAGCCAGTCTCGTATCTTCGTATTCTTTTGACATTGTCTTTTATAGAGTAGAAGTTTTTAATTTTAATGTTCAGATTATCAGTTATTTCTTCTATAGATTATACCTTTGGTGTTATATCTAAAAAGTCATCGCCATACCCAAGGTATTTTAGATTTTCTTCTATGTTATCTTCTAGGAGTTTTATATTTTATATTTAGGTGTATAATCCATTTTGAGTTAATTTTTGAATGTGCATGTTCAGTTTTTCCAGGATCATTTGTTGAATAGACAATCTTCGCTCCATTGTATTGCCTTTGCTCCTTTGTTTCTTTGTCAAAGATTAGTTGACTATATTCATGTAGGTTTATTTCTGGCTCTTTATTTTGTTCCTTTTTTTCCTTTGTATTCACATTTTCCCCCCTAGGGTGACCTGTGGAAGTCACTGTGGGATACCTTTTTTCCTATTGAATCATAACCCTGTTGTTATAGATTGGGCAGATAATATTAGGTAGAATTGTGGTAGTTGTACTAAGCTTTTTAGTTTTATTTTTCCCCCAAATTTAGATTGCCGACATACCTGCTTCTCTAAGATTCTACTGTGTCTTACAGGACCTTGTACTTTATGCATACAAAAAATGCTTAAAAAACTGAATTGAACTTTTAGGAAACAAAATCTTTAAGTATTTTTATAAACACTGTCTGGTTTAATCCTGTTCTGCTTAAATGTGAACGTTCATAGGTTTTTGAAACTAAATACAAAACTTTAAATTTTTCCCTATTGGATTTTCTGTTGTTATTTGACAAGGTGCCTCTATCCTCACCCAGTTTCCATTTTGGCTCCTTCCTTACCAGGTTCCTCCTTACTAAGGTGAGCTTCTATCAAGATTCTGTCTTCCAGCATTTTCACTGTCCCCCCAGTTTTGTAGTTTTCAGTGCATATGTATCCACATCCAAATAATTAAATCAGTGATATCTTCATTGAGGAGATGGAAGCCTTGTTGAGACCTAAAGGATAAATAGGATTAGACAGTGTTGGGAAGCCGTAAAGAAAGTAAAGTAAAGAGTAGAGCTTTTTTCAGTAGTGACAGAATTTTTAGAAATAAGTACATAGCCTCCCTAGGTGAGTATTTGAATATATTCTAGATATCTATATATGTTTATATTAGGCAGATTTGTTTAAATTTTCTGTTTATATCCTATCTCTTTCTTAATGGTTTGCTGATGGCTAAGTGGTACTTTGAAGGGTTGTTTGCAGAGTTTCCATGCCATAGGTACTTACCTTTCCTTGACATTCCAATGATTAATCTTAATGCCAAGTACAGGAACTTCACAAAATCTTGTAGTTTCTAAAGTTTAACTTAGTAATATTATTAGCTTCAGATTACAGAAAATGAATGACAGAACTGGAAGTGTAATTTAGATCTTGCGCATATACCACTCCCCCCATCATGGTCTAAAATATAACAAATATATTTCACCAACTTTAATTAAATGGTAATATTGATTTTTAAACCTTTTCACCAGTGATTACAATCTTAGGAATCTTCCTAACAAGATTCTTTTCTGTTTGTGAGTATACTGTTTACTTGACTCCTGTCCTAAAGTCTCAGTCCCATCTTTTATCTTCCTTCTGCGGGAACACAATTTTTATGTAGTTTATTGCTTTGGTTGCAGCAATGAATCTTTATTATCTATAAGTTATGATAAAGAGAAAAAACAAGTTGAATGAATTACAGAAGTAGAACACAGAGAAAAGAAAATATGCTTGGAGAATTTAAGTGTATTTTAAATACCTAATTTCCTTAAATTCAATATAGTTTTAATTGAAAACTGCTGTTCCTTTTCCCTTTAGTATAAGGATTAAAAAATTTTTAATTGAATTTATTGGGGTGACATTGGTTAATAAAATTATATAGGTTCCCGGTATACAATTCTACAGACATCATGTCTATATTGTATTGTGTGTTTACCATCCCAAGTCAAGTCTCCTTCCATCACCATTTATTCCCCCATACCTTCTTCTACCTCCCCCCACATCCCCTTCCCTCTGGCAGTCACCATTCTGTTGTCTGTGCCCATGAGTCTTTCTTTTTGCTTAATCCTTTCACCCTTCTCACCCAGCCACTTTTTAATGGGAAAACTTTAAAAGCATTTTAGAATTCTCTCAGTAGATACTCTAAATATGGGTAGTAGTTCAAAAGAAGGCATAGAGAAATAAAGTCACAGGAGCTACAACATATTTAGATTTTTGTAGAAGTCATACATGAGCTTGTTTAGCATATTTAGTAAATCAGGAAGTATTATTTTCACTATGAAGTGTCATATGTCAGACTCATTTAAGAATTCATCTATTTCTTCATTGAACACTAGAGGGCCATATAGTACTTTACTGCTTTTGATAGAGCTGCTTTTAATGTATTTAAATAGATTTAGTAACTGCTTGTCTCTCTTCTTTGTGTTCCAGTACACTATTTTTTGCTCGGAATTTGAAATTAATATTTGGAGTAGTTATGTGTATTGCCATATAATATATGAGATACCTGGGGTTTTTTAAAAACCAGAAATGAGCATATCTTCATTTTGCTATTTTAAAGCAGCAGTGCAACAAAAGTCAAGAAAGAGAGCTTAAGAATAAATGTACACATCTGCACAAACTTACTGTGCTTTGGGAATATAAGTATGCTTTTTGAAACTTCTTCAAGTATTTGCATATAAACTCGTTAAAACAAAAGTTCTTTTCATTATTAGTTGCTCTGGGCTTCCTCGGCATGTATGTGAGAAAAGAATGATCCCTCTAAATTCGTGTTTAAATTTTCTCTTGTGTTATTAGCATAGAAGGTAATATTGCAGGTTGTTACTGCCTCACCATCCTGAACTAAAGAATATTTGAACAGATGATTCTTCATCCTTAATTTCTTTTGGTTGCTTGGGGTAAAGAATTGAGATACATAACCGACAGGGCCTAAATAGGTAGTGTGGGTGAGTGAAGAAAGTCATGATTACCCAGTAAGATTATGAACTGCAGGGTAATAGATCTTTCCTAAAAGGTGTTAGTTAGCATTCAGTTAAAAAAGAAAAAGAAAAACATTGTTCAGGCTCCAAAAAACTGTCTTTGAGGGCTACATTTGACCTATGGGTTACTATTGATTTTTCTAAAGACGAAGTTCAACATCGTAAGTACAGTCTTAGTTAAATTTTTATTCTCCCTTAGACATACTTCAGAGAGCACTTTGCATTATTAATTTCTGTATTATGTTTTGGGGGAAATGACATTTTCTCTTCAGCTAGTGTTTATGTTTCACTTTTTGTGAAAGAAGATTGGGATGAATATAGGGAAACACATTGTTTACACCTGGAGGAGAGCATGAAAGGATCTTGTAACAGAAAGAGCAATAATACATATGAAGACTTAAAAGAACCTTATCTTTTGAGTTTTTCTTCCTTAGATTTGTTTATTTTAGTATCTTAAGTTATTTCTTCAAATTAATTCCTATAATGAAGTGACAAAACTTTGATCTTTAGTTCTAAATTTTACTGAGGACTTAGCCCTCTTGTTACTGGGGAGATGATGAGGAGACCTCAGTTCTTGTCTTCTTGAGGGAAAGATTTCAATCAAGAGACAAAGTGTAGAAAAGAAAACAAGGATTTATTGGCTGCAGCAAAAATATACTTGGGACAATGAAACAAGGAGAAGGGAATAAAAGAAACAACAGGAGAGCCCAGACTGGGCTGCTTTGGCTCCCTGAGAAGTCAGAGAGAGAAGGGGCCTTGGAGACAGGTTCAGGAGGTAAGCCTGGGACAAGCTGCTGCTGCCTATTGCTCCCCTGGTTGCAAGTCTCGTGGGTTCCCCTCAGAGGGGAGGAAGGTGAAGGAGATAGCGCTGATGTGCTCCCCTGGGGGGAGGGGTACACCCTGGGTCCTCTGTAGTGAGTGCATTTATCTCTTTCTAGCAGGTGGGAAATCTTAGGGGAGGTCTCAGGGGAGTGTCTCAATAGAATATTCATCAGCTTTATGCTGATATACCAAAATGAGGTTCATTCCTAATTTGTCCTCAGGTGGGGTTGGCAAATGGCACTAATTGGATTTTCTGTTATGTGTCTCCCTGAGTAGGGTGATTTAAGCTGTCTACCCTCTGGCTGGGGAGGAGAAATGCAAACCATTTACTCTTAAGTGTCCTTGAGTTAGGGAAGATAGGATTAACTAGGTGTCTGAAAACTACAGTTTAACAACTGTCTCAGGTTCCCTATTCCACTTGTCCTGGAATTTTCCTAGCTTCATACTATACTATAACATTCTTGAATATTGATGAACTTCTTAATTTAAAGTCATTGCTATAATAAGTGGTATTCTCTAACTGATAGTTACATTTTGTGTGTGTGTGTGTTTTCGTGTCACTACCATTTGCTGTATTTTGACAGATTAACATGAGTTTAAGTGATTAAACACTGAGCTTGAATTCTGATCTTTTTGTG